>NW_024412422.1:11704386-11737791 GCF_014898765.1 Herpailurus yagouaroundi
GGCGGAGCGCGCCGGGCGGGGAGCTCGGCACCCGCCCGGGGGAGGCGGCCGGGGATGGGGCGGGAGGGGAGGGTGGGGGGGAGGCAGCCTCTTCGAGAGGCGACGGCGCCGCCGCTGCCCTGCCTGCAGCCGGCTCCCGGGCCCGCGGAGCGCTCGCTGCATCTCCCCCCCAAGTCCGGGGTCGGTGTGCCGCGCGATTGCACTTGACTTTGGCTTTTTGCAAACTTATCAATACTGACGTAACGTGCTGATCAATGCAAAGGGAAGTTTGGGAGGGGTGTGCTGCGGGAGGCCGGCGAGAGGAGCGCCTACACCCCCCTGCTTCGCACCTGTCTACCCCCCACTCCCTACATTGCATACTTAAAAAAAAAGTTAATAGTTTGCGATGCATTTTTTTTTTTCTTTTGCAATCAGAGGACACACAACACGTGCCTCGGGCTGCCACCGCTCCTCCGCCTGCTAAGCTTCGGATCGGAGGGTAGCAGCCCGCAGGTAGGGCCGAGAAGACTCGCTGGCGGACGGGCATGTGGGAGCCTGCCTGCCGACGGGTGGGAGCCGCCCGGGGGCGCCACTGAGTCGTGGGAAACATCACCACTGCCGCGCGCAGTTTCCAAGCCATTATTGTTATGATTATTATTGGGGGGCGGCGCCTTAGCCAGAGCTCAGGAGTCTGCAGGGCGAGGGGGTGGGGGCGGGCTTCAGGAATTCTTACAACTTATTATTTGGGGGCCTAATTATAAGGGCTCCTCACAACTTTAGAATGGGAGGCCGTTTCACTGTTTGGAGGAGATTCTTAGCCAAATATCTGGAGCGCGTTTCCCTCCGCAGTGGGTTGGCTTTTGTGTTGAATGGGTTAGCATTTGTTGTTATGATCTGTTGAGGGAGCCCTAGCCCTGCTGTAGGGGCTTTGAATTCTCAGCGACTACAGATGTTTCTGCTAGTGTTATTATCATTATTATTCAGGGGCCCTTCTAGCTGGGGACCCCAGGTCCTTTGCAGTATGAGCCTCCTTTATTATGATGGTCTTCTGGGAGATGGCCTTAAGCCTAGCTAGAGGGAGGTTCCCGTATTTTGCAATTTCTGACCCTGGACAATAGGGGTGACTAAGTTTCTTCCTTTACATTTTTCCTTCATTTTGCCTCTGTGCAAGCTAGAGGTTCCCAGTCCCCTCCCAACATCCCACACCTAGGAGGATCTCAGACCCCCTAAACCCCTCCATCACCAACCTACTTACCCCACCTCCTGCTCCTGACCTTGGGGTCACTCTCCTTCTCTGGCATATCCCCTGCCAAATCCCACCCCACCCTCCCCCTCTCCCACAAAAGGGCATTTCCTCCCTTTTTCTCTGGTCAAAGATATGCTTTTATAGACAGCAAATGGAAATTATATTCTCTTTTTATGACCCAGCTCGGACTTCTGACATCACTCTTGGTCTGGGACAATAGATCAATACAGAAGGTTGTAAAAAAGATAAAGTTTAGAAGAGTTGTAAAGGAGAGAGAATTGTGATGGATATTTTTGATGATTTTCCAATATTTGTATCTCGGAGCACGTGCTTCAAGGCAATTAAAGTTTTTAATGTAATGTAAATAATTGTTTCATAAATGCTTCAGAAGAAGGTGTGATCTTTCTGAGCAATCACTTGAGCTGTTTAAAAAATGTAATGTGATTTAAACAAGGATACAGTATTTCTGTTACCATCCCCATACATTTTCCATGAGGCCTGGGTAAATATATTAATGCGCAATTTGAAAGACTCCTAAGACCAAAAGTACAGCATTCACCAAGATGTAATGAATTAGGCCTAGTTAGCAATTCTGAGTGGCCTGTTTCCTTGCCAGATTAAATTGCACGTGATGTGTGGTTTATCTCAGCTCTCGATAACTTCACGTTTAAATTACAGCTCTCATTCTGCAAAATGAATTTAGGGAAATTTCATAACTATCACATTGCAATTTTTTTTAATGGCTACAGTTTCTCCTGAGCATCTGTAAAGCTTTCAGCTTCCTTGTCTTTGAGTCTGTTTTTTAAAGACCTGTAATAGAGAATCTGGAGTGAGTGTGAAACCCTTCAAAGCAATTTTTAACAAACCAAGGTTTTGATGAAAGACTATTTTAAATTTATGTCTGACTTTGCAGTCATGGAATAAATTGACATTGTGTACCTCCTGATATGATGTACCGAGAAGGACACAACATTGCTTCTGTGATATTCCTGCCAAAAGTGTATAATCTGAATCTAATTGTGAAGAAATATTAGACAAACCCAAATGGAGGAAGAATTCTACAAAATAGACCGTTCTTTTTAAAAATGTCAATGTCACATGAAACACACAGAAAGACTAAGGAACTATTCCAGATTAAAGAAGCAAAAGAGGCTCCACAAGTGATTAAAACGTATGATCTGGGATTTTCTTTTACTATACAGTGCATTAATTAGAGCCCATGGCAAACTTAGAATAAAGTCAATAGATTAGATAATGGGATTGTATCAATGTTAATTTCCTGGTTGATTTCCTGGTGTGTGGCTATATAACAAAATACCCTTGTTTTTAGAGAACAACATGAAGTATTTAGGGGTAAAGAACAGACATCATGTCTCCAACTAATTCTCAAACGGTTCAGGCAAAAATAACATGCATATATTTGTTTATATCTATCTATCTAGAGTGAATGATATAGCAAATGTTACAAAATGTAACATTTGAGGATTCTAGATGAAGTGTACACAGAAATTCTTCCTACTTTCCTTGCAACCTTTCTGGGAATTTGAAATTATGTCAAAAGAAAAAGTTAAAAGAAAGAAAAATAAATTTATGTCTGACTTTGTTTCAGCTGTTATAGACTACTGGGCTTCAGAATAAAAATTCTGCATGGAACTTTTCTACTTTCCTGACTGACATAGGCTGCACCTTTGACCGAGCAGGAAATTGCCACAGCAAACATGCTTACTGAAGAGCAGCAAGAAAATCCAATAATTCAGATTGTTTTAAGTCTGTGATATTTTTAAATGACTTAATGCAGTGGGTCTCTGAAGAATTCCGACAATTTTAATGGTAGAAACTTGCAGTCCCACTGAGGAATGGGTTGCTACATAAATACTGAATGATCGTGTCTTTCTGCCTGGGCCGAAACATATTAGCTTTGCTTAGTGGCTTATTGCTTTATTCACAAAATAAATTTCAGCCGTCTCTCCCCACCATATTCCAAGCGCATTGTGAGCCTGTGCCTTATTAGATGTGAGGGCTTATATTCCAAAGGCATCTGTTACCGTCTCAAGCTCAGCAATAATGAATTAAGCAGTTAAGTGTTTACCCCCCTAAACAGTTAGCTGGGGAAATTATATTATTATAGGTGATTCTTAATGAAAGATGGTAAACCAGAAAACACTCTTTCAGCAATCAGCCTTGGAATTGAAAACTAAAGGACTAAAATATTAAATATTTTTGTGAAAAGCTGTTTTTCATATTCTTAGCACACACTTTCTCTACCTCAAACACACATAAACACACACACACACACACACACACACACACACACACACACAGATATAAAAAACTTAAACAGGTTCCTGGCTGATTCCTGATTCTCAAAGATCTATATACATCAAGATGAGTATTTAAAAAATTACAATGGAAAAGAAGATACCCTCTCTCCACCCCAGAGGAAGCAGAGCGTGGCTTGGGATAGACTATCTTGAAAGCAGAAGCAGACAGAGAGACGGATCCTTTAGGAAATTCATAAACTGTGTAAGAATCCCAGGGAAGATAATGGCAGGTCCTTAGCCATGAACATAATGATATGCGAAATCCCCAGCATCAAAGCTGAAACAAAAGAAAATGTCCTTCGGTAGCTCTGCACTGCCCACCGCAGCTGCCAGGCAGGGAGAAAGACAACTGGAGACTCCAAATTCATCTGGAAGCATTAGACAGCCCTTGCAGAGGAGTAAGGGATATGGGAGTGTCTGGCTGACACTGGGTGTACTCCTGGAGGCAGGCTCATAGTTAGGTTCCAGATCCAGAGACTGAAGTGACTGACTGTAAGGACCAAACCACCAATTCCTTGTGTGCAAAACTCCTGACACAATGCTGTCAACCACTACCATTATGAAGCACCTACTGGTTGTTGGATGCTTTATAAATAAATCTTTAGCACAATATATTGTTAGGAGCAAGACTCTGGAGTAAGACTGTCTGGATATGAATTCCAGCTCTGCCACTTATAAGCTCTGTGGCCTTGACTAAGTTATTTTACCTTTTTGTGCCTCATTTTGCTCAGGTGGACAATGGTGCTAATAATTGTACAAAATGATGATGATTAAATGAGTTTAATCTATGTGAAGCACTATGTAAATGTGCAATTATCAAGTGGCTATCATTGTAATCGGCCTCACAATGGATGGGGCAGGGATCTGCATTCCCAAACTGCAGGTGAAAAGACTAAGGCCCTGAGAGAGAAATGGTCAAACAGTTGTGAAGGGGCAGAACCAGGACTGATACCTAGGTTCACTCACATCAGGTCCGAGGCTCTTGAGCTTACCCTGTCTCTTATGGGAGAAAAATGGGTGGAAAAGCAGATGCCCAGAAAGCAAGAGCTGCAGCCTTAACCGTGTGCCAACTCTGATTGATCAATCAAACTGGAGAGGAACAGCACAAGAAGGACAGGTTCCCTTTGCCTAACTCCACTCCAATGTCGGGGACAAGTTAAACAAATGATAGTGTATTCATAATGTGCTGATTACTCTCATGTTTGCCCCCCTTCCCCATTCACTCCCATCCCTCAATGCCCCAGGAAGCTGACCTCCATGGACTACATCTCCCAGGCTCCCTTGCTCTCTGGTTTCCAGTTGGATTTGGCCAATGGAAGGCCCTGCTTGGCAATAAGAAGGTGGGAGGAGAGAACGATTGGGGATTTATTTTCCAGTTCTCCCTACTTGACTGCAGTTGTGACAGTGGTTAGGTCCTTTTACAGCCATAGTCCTGGTCAAGTTGTCTTTCTGCTCTCACTGGGCTCTCTCCCTTCTCACTCCCCTTCAGATCAGAGGTGGAAATGGCTTCCCCACCTGTTAGCATCTGGGTGCCTCAACATTCTCCTGCCCACGGGTCTGTAAATAGTCTCATTTAAAAATCCCAGCTGAGTGTACCTTCTGGGACCCTAACCTGCCACAGAACACTATTCGGTTATTAAGAAATGTAAATGTTATTTATATGTGTTGAAGTGAAGTGATGTCTAGGATATGAGGTAAAGTGAACAGAAGCAGGTTACAGAATATTATGCAATAATCCCACCTCTGCTTCAAGTGTGATACTTCGAAAAAAGTTAAAAAATACTCGGTATCATATAGTTAACAGACACTAGATCTGGAAAATGTGTTTAGAAGCCACTTATAATTCCACATCATTATCTTAATTTCTTTTATGATCATCAGGAATCTTCATTTGGCTGGGGTGGGAGGGAATCTATTTTCTCCTGGGACCCTGACTGACACCACAGAATACCACATCCATCTGAGATGTCCATGAAAGAAGATCTGACTAAATAGAGAGATATTCCATGTTCATGAGCTGGAAGATTTAATATGGTGAAAATGTCATTTCTGTCCAAATTAATCAGTAAATTTAAGACCATTCCAATCAAAATCCCAATAAGATTTTTCACAGAACATGACAATCCCATCTTAAATTTTTTATGGAGATGCAAGGGCCAAGAATAGTCAGGGTATTTAAAGCATAATAAGATGTGGGAATTTTTCCTATCAGATATTAAGACTAATTATAAAGCTATAATAATAAAGACAGCGAGGCAGAAGGACAAATAGACTCTGGGGAAAAAATTACAAGCCTAGAAATAGATTTACACAAATACAGAATGGATTTACACAAATACATGGCATTTGTTGCTGGCATTATAAACTAGTGGGGAAAAGACAGACTTCATTTTCAATATGGTGCTGGGCCAACTAACTACCCATATGGGAAAAAAAATAGAATTAGATCCCTACCTCACACCATACACAAAAATCAACCCCAGGTAGAGGTACCTGCACACTATGGATTTAAAGAAAAAAACATGTTCCTTTTTTTTTTTTTTTTTACAATAGCACAAAACAGTTTAACTGAAAATTATATCCTTATTAAGCTCACTTTACTATGCCATGTCTGGGTTTTTTGTTTGTTTGTTTGCTTGTTTGTTTTTTTCAGCTTTCTAATAGCTCTGCTCATGTAATAGCCAAGGGTCCCTTTCAGAGCTGTATCTATAGCCAGAACTAGGACTGAATTTTCTTTGAGCATCCCCGGAATGAAACACCACTTGGCACTTGGCAGCTTCCAGGAGATTTAGAAACATTAGCTAATTAGAGTTTCTAGGACTCTGCTTTGCACTGGTACAGGCTCTTCTTCAGGCACACAGCTTTGCTGAGCCCCTGAGAAGCTGGCCCTTGGGCAGGAACCGGCCTTCCAATTCTGCATCCTATTTTAGCAGTGGAGTGTGCAAACAAGACAGGGACCTAAGACCTCCAAGACAAACACCACGGAATTAAGGGAACACATTTGGCTCTCCATCTCTCCCAGGTCCCACATATCTGGCTTGAGTGTCCCCATTTGGCTTCATGCCCACTAGGACACTGATTACTCCATCAGCTCCCAAGACTATGAGCTCCCAAGGATAGCCATAGGTCTTTCCTGTGCCCTGAGAAGAACGGAGCACCCCTACCGGCACTCCACCTGCCCAAATAAAATTCCACAAACTGTACCCCTAAAACCTGATGAAGAGTATAGGTTGTTACTGCAGGTTTCTTAAGGGGCAGGGCACGGAGCACTTAACACCTTAACAATCCTTTTTGCTTCTTTCTTTCCCTGAAGTTCCCTTCATTAAAGCAACCACTCCAGTCTCTATTTTTAATTTCTCTCCCCTCAAACTGCTCGTCCATCTTCTCTCATTCATTGCTCACTCTTATTTGCTGTCTTCCCCAGTGCCTTCTCTCTCTTCCTCCATTTCCACCCTCCTCCCTCTCTCATTGCTCCTTCTTCAAATCTGAGGTTCTCACATTTCATCTAGTCAGCAAAATAGGAAGCCAAAAAAAAAAAAAAAAAAAAAGAATTCTTTTGCTCCTTTGGAGAAACAGGGAGATATGAATGCTTACAATTTTCATTTTGTCCCTGTTCTATTGCTGCACTGTCATCATCACTGTCATAGTGGTGCCTACTATGCACCGAGGACCTCTCTAACATTCTCCCTAAATCTCACCTCTATCATCACTGTGCCCATTCTGCCAATAAGGAAGCTGAGGGTCAGAAGAACTGAATAGCTTGCCCTAGTTCACTCAATAGGACAATGGCTTGGAAACAGAGTGGGAAAACTCACCCTTTGTAGCCCTGCTACTAATGACCCCAGCTTTAGGTTTTCCTGCTGCCGCTGTTCAGGGCAGGAGGGAAGGAAATGTAGGTACTTCTAGAAGATGCCATTCAGACAAATCATAGCCAACAGGGGTCTCTGTCGCCCCAGGAGCAGTCCCTAAGTTACCACTCTCTCAGTCTCCTTGGACCTTCTGATTTCTCAGTTCTTGAGTTCCACAAATCAAAAGATGATCCACTTGTCCCCACAAGACAGGAAAATAATGGTGATGCTGCCATTTATGGTCTGCTTTCCACAAGCTGGGCTCGCTCTGCCCATTATCTAATTTCCTCCTTGTAACAGCACTTGGAGGTAAGTATTGCCATTTCCTCCCCTTAATAGCTGAGGAAATAGGGGCTCAGAGATGGTAAGTGACTTGCCCAAGGTCATCCAGCCTATAAGCAACCGAGCTGGCGGTCAAATCCTGTTCTGTTTGATGTCAAGGTTGAAGTCAAATCCTGTTCTGTTTGATGTCAAGGTTGAAGTTCTTAACCTTGAACACCCTTCTGTTTCCTTCCCTTCTGTTTCTCAGCGGCCTCTAAATTTCTGTGGGGCTTTGAATTCACTTTGAATTTTTGTTTGTTTGTTTGAGAGAGAGAGAATGAGCGTGTGCAAATGGGGGGGAGTGGAAGAGGAGAGAAAGGGAAGGAGAGAATCCCAAGCATGCTCCAGGCTCAGCACAGAGCCCAACATGGGGCTTGATCCCACGACCCTGAGATGATGACCCAAGGTGAAATCAAGAGCCAGATGCTCAAGCAACTGAGCCACACAGGCACCTCCACTTTAAATTTTTGAATTTATTTCCCAGCTGGTGAGGGGCTCAGTCAGGGCTGAAATCCAAAGCCCTCTCTCCCTTGCACCTACAGTCTCCAGCTCTAAAGCTCAGGGGGCCCAAGATGAAGGCTCTAGAAGCTCTCCTTTGAAGGCTGGGTTCCCATCCCTTCAACCCCAGAAACCTCTGTGGACCCCTCAGTGTCTGGAGGAGCAAAGTCCCTTCCCCCTCCAACCCCTCCACATTCAAACACCATGACTCAAGACGCAAATCTAGCCCTCCTGCATGAGCTCTCCTGCTCCAAATCCTTGGGGTCCTTCAGGGTCTTTGGTAAATGTGCCAGGCATCAGGGACCCTGAGAAGTCATCTCAGTTTCTGTCCGAGACCCTGCCTCTGAAAACAGCATAGGAGAGAGATTCTAAAATGATCCTCAATACCTCAGGCCAGGGTCTAAACTACCACCCATGTACCACATTCCCTTTTGTGCACATACACACACATATATATTTGCACATATGTGCACACATGTATACACGCTTGCTCTCACATTGTTTGCATACACTTCTCTGCACACCATGCATACACACACATACATGCACACATCCATTCGTGCACATTTAAACACAAGCCATAAACAGATTCTCTGGAACACATCTGTGTGCTCACACACAGGTTTACATAGCCCATGTGTGCACGCGGGTAAGCATACTGTGTAGATCCATGCGGTTGTGTGTGCCTGCTGGTACCTTCCAAGGTGGGGCAGCAAGGCCTCTGCTGGGGCCTTCTGGAGCCCGGCCTTTGGCAAAAGCCCCACCTGGTGGACACTTGGTGTATACACCAACCCCAACTCCAAGCCTGAGCGTCCCTGAGACCTGAGAGGTTCTGATTAGCAACCAGGCTGGCTGGCAATAAGAGAGTGAGTCCAAAGGTAGACTTTGGGGCACCCCCTACCCCTTTAGAGTTGCCTTCTCTCCTCCTATTCCCTTCCCTGGGCAACAATTTCCCTGGCCAAAGGCAGGGAAAAGAGCACTGGGTCCAGGGGAAGGAGCTTAAATCCCTTCTCTGCCACTTGCTGGCTTCTCTCCCAAGTCTCAGTATGCTCAGCTATAAAATGAGGGTAGAATCCTCAAACAGGTATTTGGAAGAAGCAAATGACATCATGGGCACAAAATCAACTGCTATATATCTTAGGGTCGGACAGCGTGGAATGAGTCTAAAGTCAGACTTGGGAGTAAATGGAGATGCAACTGGGATGCCTGGGGTGGCTGTCGATCAAGCATCTGACTTCCGCTCAGGTCATGATGTCGTGGTTCGTGGGTTTGATCTCTAATAGCTCAGAGCCTGGAGCCTGCTTCGGATTCTGTCTCCCCCTCTCTCTGCCCCTCTTCCACTCACGTTCTCTCTCTCTCTCTCTCAAAAATGAGTAAGTGTTAAAATAAATAAATGGAGATGAAACTCACGGCTCTCCCTTTCCTAGATGTGTGCCCTTGGGCAAGTCACTCTCCTCCAAATGGCTTTCATTAACTGTAAAGTGGGGGCTTTCCAACAAGGTGATTGAAGAAGCAAACTGCATCGTGGAAGTGAAGTCCATTACTGTCTCCATTTCTCTCAGACCAAAGACAGGAATAGTGTAGGGGTGATAGAAGCAGGGCTGGAATCAGAGGGACCCCAGTTTAAATTCTGATTCAAATCCTGGTTCTGCCACTTTTGAGATGTGACCTTGAGCAAGTCACTCCCTTGTCCAACCTGTTTCCCTATCTATACAGTGGGGACCTCTTAGTGTTGGGGTGAGAATTAATGAGATAACACACGCAAAGAGCCTGGCATCAGTAAGTGCTCCACAAATGCCAACTGCCATTGTCAGCAGTGACTTTTGGGGGAAACAAGTGATATCTGGAGGGGTGGGTAACAGATGACTGTCAGGAGGTCCATATAATAGGTATATGATTATAACTAACTATAATTATAGTTATAATCATATAATATTCATATATATATGAATATATTATATTATATATTCACATATATAATCACTATGAATTCATATATATATGAATATTATATCATATTATATATTCACATATATAATCACTATGTGCCAGGTGCTATTCTAAGCCCTCTCTAGGAATTAACTCATTTAAGGTCACAACAACCCCATGAAGTAGACATTATTATTATTCCCATCTTACAGATGAGGACACTGAGGCACAGAGATGATGTAACTTGCCCAGGGTCACAGAGCTAAAGAGTGGGTTAAGATCCAGGCAGAGTCCTCTGGATACCTCCCATTCCCTAATTCTACGGAGCTGTCCCATCAGCTCTAACCTCCTGGCCTCTCCTTAGTCTGGAAATTTTCTCAGGTGCTGAAGTCTGGTGTTACAGGGCAAGTCCTCCCTAGCAAGTCCCCCACAGTCCCATTCTTCCTCCCAATCCTCAGGGAGGCAAATGGCCACATACAAAATGTGTATCCTGGAGGACTATGGAATTAAGATAATCTCAGGGAGGCAACAAATGCAATGCAAATAAAGCTAATTAAAGAGCATCTGCTAATCATGGGAGCCTGTGTCAGAAAACTTGCATCTGTTGAAGGTTGCTAAGAGGCATGAAGGTGGAGGGAACCTGGCTGGCGAGGCCTCATCCCCCTGCTGAAGCATCACCACCGAGTGGAGGGACAGATGGTGGCTCAGACAAGAGACGAATGTAAAAGAGAGTTTAGGTACAGGAAATTGTGTGCTCCGTGTTTTATTTAAAAGTCAGTCACTGGGAAATGGCTGCCTGATGATACCGGTGACAAAGGAGTCACTTTTTGACGTGGCATTGCTTGTATCTGAGGCCTGAATCTGTGGCTGCCTGGCTGTGTGGCTTAGATCCAGGTGCTTAACCTCTCTGGAGTTTGAGTTTGGCCACATGATATGCTTTGGCCAACAGAATGAAGTGGAATTGTTGGTGTGCCAGTTCTGAGCCTACATCTCAAGATATGTTGTGTTTCCACTTGCCCTCTTGCACCGTTGCTTTTCACTGTAGAAAGAACATGCCTGGGCTAGCCCACCGGCCCCAGGAGGAGGATACAAGACTCAAGGGTAGGGAGGAGCCTGGCTTCCTGGATGACACATGGAGGAGAGCAGCTCTCACCCAAGAACATCTGACAAGGATTATCCCATGGCTACAAAACACACATCCCATATCATGAGCCACTGGGGCCTAATTATCACTAGAGCAAGTGGACCTAGTGCTGTCCCACTGAAAGGCCAGACCCTGCACCCCTTCCTGAGCTAGTTCTGTGGTTTCACCAACTTCAGTTTCTCCCCACAATCATCCAGCTTGGATGCCATGTGGCTGTTGCTCTCAGCATGACCTAAGACTGCAAGCTCCTGGAAATCTGATGAGTTCCCCCATTAGATCATCCAACTGCTCTGAAAGGACCCACCTTGGCCTATAAGTGAGGTTCCCTGGTGACCTCCTAAGTGTTCTTGGTGGTCTCCACCAGTGGTTCTGGGTTTTGGGACCCCAGAAGGCTTTGCACCCCAGCCAGCCAGTCATGATGCCATGTGGCTGGCCTTGGGCATGCCACCTAGCACCTCCATACCTCATTCTTCACATCTGTAAAAGGGGAGTGCTGCTCCCTTCTTGGCTCAAGAGTGGTGGCATGGAGATATGAACTGTGAAAAGTAGGAGTCCTGTTGAAACAGGAGCTGTCACGTGATCCATCATTCAATGCTGACTCTTGAGGGGCATCACTGAGAGAACCTGAGAAGAATCCCATTTCCTTTGCCTCAGCCTCCCTTTAGCCTTCACCCTGTTTCTCTTTTTTAAGGTTTTGAATGTCAACTTCTTTGGCAAGTTGATGCTTCAAAAGAAACAAAGATTTAAATATCCTAAGATAGCCTTGCCTAAAGAGATTCCTTTCTAGCGTTCCATGTGACAGCCCCAGACAGGCATTTCATAGAAGAGGGCACTCAAATGGCCAATAAATACCTGAAAAGCTAAGCCTCGAGAGTAGTTAGGAAAAATTCAAATTAATACCAAAATGTGATACCATCGTGCACTCATCAGATTGGCCAAAATTTTGAAGCCAGATAATACTAACAGTTATTAAAAATGCAGAGCAACTGGAATCCTCATGCACTGCTGGTGTAATCGGTACAACTAGCTTAGAAAACAACTGCGCATAATCTAGCAAAGTGGAAGACATGCATGGCGCATGCCACATGCCCCACCAATCTATTCCTAGGGATATATTCCCCAGGAACTCTTGTCCAGGTGCGTCCAGCAGGATATAAATGATTTGTATCTTT
Organism: Herpailurus yagouaroundi; assembly: GCF_014898765.1. Lineage (NCBI taxonomy): Eukaryota > Metazoa > Chordata > Mammalia > Carnivora > Felidae > Herpailurus > Herpailurus yagouaroundi. The sequence continues at coordinate 11,716,845 of NW_024412422.1, forward strand.
CTATAAGATTGTTTACAGAAGAGTGCTCATAACAGTAAAAGAACAAAACAAACAAAAACAAAGGGAAAAGGTAACAATCCAAATGCCCATCAATAGTAGACTGGATAAAATAAATTGTACTGTATTCACACAATGGAAATCTATAAATGGGGAAAATAATGATTCAGAACCACACTATTCAACATGGGCGATTCTCATAGTAACACTTCTTAAAGAAAACAAGTTGCAGAATACAAATAGTACAATACTATTTATGTAAAATTTAAATGCAGGCAACACTACACTATATATTGTTTAAGGACTCACTGTTTGGTCTTAACGACAAAAGCCAGTGCTAAACCTGCTGTGTGCCACTTAGCATGTGGCCCTGGGAACATTTCATTTTTCTGAGCCTCGGTTTCCTTTCAGGGCTACTGTGAGGGTGTAAAGTCACGTAGTGAATATACCTGTTGCACAGTGAGTACCCAGTAATTGTTGAAGATGACGGTTTGATTATTTGGGTAAGTTCCAATTTCCAAATGTCAGTTTTCTTAAAGCAAGGTGCCTTGGGGTCCCCCAAAATAAGAGTGTTGAGGAGGGCAAGAAAGAAGCTATTGTACTTGAGTGCTCATTTTTGTAGTTAACACACATGCAAGTGGGAGTATCCATGCTGAAAAGAGATGCAGTCCCTGCTCACAGCATGTTCTAGACTAAGGCCTTTGATGTCCTGTACAATCTCTCTTCTCCCCTCTTCTTCCACAATAAACTGGGATGGTCAAATCCACCAAAAACTATTTGTTTTTTCTTGATGGCAGGAAGGTATTGAACCCTTTCTAACGTAGCAAAGAATGAAAGAAACATAAGGCAGTTACATTTACTTATTAAAACGGTCTAAACATGCATACCCTTCCACACAATTCTCCTTTGCTACTGTTACCAGTCAGGGCTCTCCAGAGACTGAACCAGTAGGAGACATACATACTAAGAGATTCATTGCAAGGAATTGGCTTATACAGTTGTGGGGCTGAGTAGTCAAGTCTGAAATTCTTAGGATTTCCATCAGGAAAAACAGATTGAAAGTCCAGGGGGAAGCTACTGTCCACAGGAGGAATTTTCTTTTCTTCAGGTAAGTCTCAGCCCTGCTCTTCAGCCTTTCAGCTGACTGAATCTGACCCTCCCAGATGATACAGAATCATCTCTCTTAGTCAATTGACTATAAACTTCAATCACATCCACAAAACACCCTTACAGCAATATCCAGATTAATGTGTGGATAATTGGGCACTCTCATTTAGCCAAGCTGACACGTCAAACTGACCATCACACATGTCCCCTGTAAGCTCTTCGCAGCACCCTCCAGGTTGGCGCAGCTTATGGATCAGCACATGTCACTGTGTCAAGGCTTTTTCAGTTAAGCTGCCTCCCGTCTGATTTTGTCTGGGTGTCAGCTTGAATTTGCTCTTTTTGCTCTGTCCACAAGTCTGACATCATGGCCTCTCGTAGCTCTGGATGCACATCCTTACAGGGTCAATGGCTAAAAGCGAAAGGGAAGGGGCTGATCAGCCAAGCCTGGGCCACGGAGGATAGGGTCTGTCATCCAAGGGTAGCAAGTGGGTAGCACACGCATGGACACCATGGGGTGGTTATGAGCTGGGCCCAAGTGTACATAGCTCTGGACATCCCAAAGTGTGTCTATGACCTTCCAGGTATTTCTAGATCATTCACAGAACATTCTATAACCTCAAGTCCCATGGGGAGAAAGATGGCTATCTTTCAAATGTCTCTCAGTCTTTCCTATCACTCTAAAGGCCAAGACTCAGTGAGGTGCTAGCACATCTATAACACCTCTGTCTCTGGGGAAAAAATCGCCCTTTTACTTGTTTATTTTTTGAAACAAATTTTTAAGGTTTATTTATTTAATTTGAGAGAGAGAGAAAGAGCACATGCATGAGCTGCGGAGGGGTAGAGAGAGAGGGAGAGAGAATCCCAAGCAGTCTGTCAAACACACAAACCACAAGATCATGACCTGAGCCAAAATCAAAAGTCAGAGGCTTAACCAACTAAGCCACCCAGGCGTCCCCCAAAATCTCCCTTTAAAATAGACAACAGGTCTCAGGCTCAGTTCCTCTGGCTGAGTGCATTCATGGTTTTAAATGTATGTATTTATATGTAGCCCTTTTCTATTTATGGCAAGAGATGCCAAATTTCCATTTAGAATGGTGATAGAAAGTTCCCTTTTACAAAGACATTTAATTAAGTAAAAAGTGAGCTAGGTTAGAGAAAAATACTAAGTAAATAGTAATATATGGTACATAGATACAGAAAAAATTGTGCATGTGGATGTGAAAGATTAGAGTTGTGTTAGGTGATGGCCTTGGCTTTGACACTAGATGTCCCAAGTTTAAATCCAAGCCACACTCACTATGTAAACTTAGGCAAGATACTGAATTTACCTGAGTCTCACTTCCTCATCTGTAAAACGGGAATGCTGATACTCATCATCAAACTTTATAATCCACTTTATCCAAATCCTTTGGGACCAGATGTATTTTGGAATTCAGAATCACTCAGATTTTCAGAATACCATACACTGTATATTATATTCAGGGTTAGGCAGCATTGTGTGGCCCAGCACATTAATATTCCTGCAGCAAAATGTCTGACTATTCACATTAAGTGGGGTGGGTTTTTTAAGTCTACACATTGCACCAGTCCCGGGCGGATTTTGTGGTCAAATGTTTGCGCAAACATGAAAATAAAAACTTTCATATTCCAGAGTTTTGGGGATTTAAGGATTGCACATAATGGGCTATGAGCCCGGACAGGGAGTGAACAGGACTAGTGAAACCTAAGGTGCCTTAGTCAAGCCCATGCAGTGAGGTGGCAAAAAGATTGGGAAGCAGCCAGAGAGGCTAGGAGGGAGCATTTAGGAAGAGAAGAGAGGCAATCAGCAAAATGTGCACCAATCTCACGAGAGATTATAAAGAAAAGATTACACAAGCTCCCCAAGATTTCTTTGATTTCTTCTCCCCTATGACCCAACACCCTCCCTTCCTCCTCCTCTTCCTCCTCTTTCTCTTGCTGGTGCTGCTCCTCCCATTGCCCTTCTTGGTGTCTGGCCTTAGGGTAGACATGTGACTAAGTTCTAGCCCATAAGATGTGAGGGGAGATCTACTGAAGTGCTTATAAGAAAGGTTTCTGTGGACAATTCTGTGCCTAGATGTGATGCCTGGCGTAGGGGCAGCCATACTGAGGCCATGAGGGGAAGCAGGCTGAGGGTAAAGACCACACAGAGGATGCCAGGGTAGAGAGCTGATGTCATGTAGCCACTGATACACCAAACTTGGACTCACCTACCTCTGTACTTCTTGTAAAAGATAAAGAAAACCTATTATAACTTTAGCCAGTTAGAGTTGGAATTACCTGTTACTTACAGTGGAAGGATATTATTTTTGTTATTAAGAGAAAGTATAAATATGGAAGATGAGAAAATATGGGGAGTCTCAAGTTATAAGATTGCATATAAGCAAAGCCAGATTTTAAAGAATTTAATACCAGATAGATAGCACAATGGGCAGGCAGGCAGAGGGGTAGTGAGAAAGCTGGTGCGGGCCAAACTGCCTAAGGGTGGTTTCACGAAGGAGGTTGGAAAACTTCCTCAAACTTCACTAAAAATTTCTTGGTTCCACTTCTGTATTTTCCGTGGAGGGCAAATGATTCAGCTCAAACCTAGGAGCCCCCAAATTCCTTCCCAGAATCATAGATATTTCCTCAACCAGGAAAGAAAGCTGGCTGGGCGGGTTGGGAAGATTCTGGGTAGACACACAGCCTTAGCAGTGTTCTGGGCTTGTCTGGCCTTCAACGTGTGATTTTGAGAGTTGGAAACGAGAAGATTAAAACTCAGAATGGCACGCGGGTGTGAAGCCGACTGCCTTGCCAGCTATTTGCCTGTATTTAAAACACATATGGGTGATATTTTTAAATATCTTTGCTGTGTGATTGAAAAACATTGCAGTTGCTACTTCGTGGACGTGGGTTTTTATGCAAACCCAGGGATGGAATGATGAGTGTATGTTGTACCTACGTGGGCTTTGCTGGAGAGAATGTAAGGACAGAATGGCACAGCCTGCATAAATGTCGGGCTGAGAATTGGGGCTGGGCCATTCAACATTTAACTTGGGTGTAGGGGCTGCTGGCAAAGCTCCTTGGTTCTCTTTGAGATCCATCCCTCCCCACTCTCCCTCCAAGGGGTTTGGGTGGGAATACTCACCCCAGCTCTAGGAGTAGACATATAACCCAGGGCTGGCCAACTGAGCACTCTAGACCCTTGGCCCAAGTGACTGGCTGAGGGGCAAGCTCACGTCCAAAGGCAAGCCAATGAGACTCAATCATGCAATAGTTTTAGGAACTATTGGGAAATAAGCACTTCTCTCCTGCTCGCATTGCTAATCTGAGAGCAGGTATACCTGGAACTTCCCAAGGCCATCTTTGTCACCACTTGAAGAAAGCCTGCTGGGAATAAAACCAAGGCAGTGGAAAAGAGAGCCTGAGAGATGGAGAGAATCCTGGATCCAGCCATGCCTGAAATCTATTCCTGGAACCTTTATTTTCCACTTAAAAAAAAAAAATTGTAGTGGTTGCCAGAGGGAAAGGGAAGAGGGAGTAGGAGAAAAAGGTGAAGAGGATTAAGAGATACAAACTTCTAGTTATAAAATAAATAAGTCATGGGATGGGAAGTACAGCATAGGCAATACATAGGCCATAATATCATAATAACTCAGTGTGGTGAGAGATGGTAACTACACTTATCATGGTGAGAATTTTGTAATGTATATACTTGTGAAGTCACTATGCTGCACACCTGAAACTAATATAATATTAGGTCCACTACAGAAAAAAAAAAAAATTGTGGTAAAATATATTTACCGTAAAATGCCATTTTAACGATGTATAAGCATAAAATTCACTGGCATTCATTACATTGACAATGTTATGCAACCATCTCACCACTATTTCCAAAAGCTGTCATCACCCCAAACAGAAACTCTGTACCCATTAAGGAGTAACTCCCCATCCTACCCTAGGACTCTCAATTTAATGGTTTTTTTTTTAATTTTTTTTTTTTTACGTTTATTTTTTTGATAAACCGAGAGAGGCAGAGCACACGTGGGGGAGCGCAGAGAGAGAAGGAGACACAGAATCGGAAGGGAGCTCCAGGCTCTGAGCTGTCAGCACAGAGCCCGACGCGGCGCTCGAACCCACAGACCGTGAGATCATGACCTGAGCCGAAGTCAGACGCTCAACCGACTGAGGCCCCCAGGCGCCCCTCAATTCAATGTTTTTAAAGTATAATATACACACAGTGAAATTCTCCCTTTTTACGGTGGTTCTGTGAGTTCTCACAAACACACACAGTCATTTCACCGGCCCCACAATCGAGATCCAGAACAGTTCTAACCCCAGCCCCCAAAGTCCACGTTCTCCCTACAGGCGGCTCCCTGCTCTCCTCCCCAACCGCCTGGAAACCACGGATCGGTTTTCTGTATGTGAAGTTCTGTCTTTTCCAGAATGGCGTATAAGTGAAATCGTACAGTATGTGGCCTCGTGACTCTGACTCCCTTCGCTCGGCATAACGCATCTGAAGTTAGCCCGTCATGGGCATATCCATAATTCGCGCCTTTATACCGTACGACTCTACCTCAGTTTACGCTTTCACCACATGAGGGGCATTTGTCTACTCCCGTACTCTGAATCGACCTGAGTCTATACATTCCCTTTCCTTAAGCTGTCGGAGTCGGGTTTCCGTCACCTGCAACCAAAATAATCTTGCCCATATATCGGGAGAAAGTCACTTCCTTTCTCGAAAATTACCTCTTTCGTCTATAAAATGGGAATGTATTACTCACAACGGTTTTGAGTATAACGGAAATCTTGACACAAAATTGACAGAAAGACGATAATTTTCTCACACACCGGGGAGTCCTGAGGTGGAGCACACCACGAGGCGGCTGATTTGGCGGCTCAACACCGGAGGCTGGCACTTTCCACCTCTTTAATCTGCGGTGCCTCGAGGTCTCCTCCTCAGGGCGAAGCAAGATGGCGGCGGCAGTTCCACCACGTCGACGTCGACGGGAAGTTTTCTTCGAGGCTCAAGAGACTTTGCCCAGAAGCCACGCCCAGCAAGTTTCTCCTCGTATCTCATTGGCCCGAATTGAGTCTCGTGCCCGCTCCCGACAGAGTAGCAGAGGAGGGGGGCGGGGCACCCACAGTGCCTACCACAAGAACAGCAGCTCGGCTCCCTCGTGGGGGTGTTATGAGGGTCAATGGGGGTGTCACCTCCTGGTACCTGCGAGGATTCAGACACGTTGCAATTCTCTTCGACATTGCGAGGGAATGTGGCGCGGGCAGATCTTCCCAATCCTGAGACAGTCAGGTGACATCGGCACAGGTGGGAAATACTGAAATAGTTCTGGCCAATGCATTTGAGTTAATCACATGCTTCCGGTGACAATGGACAGAAACAGAAATTGGCCTAAGCCAAAAATAATTTATTAGCTTATTTAACTGGAAAGTTTAACTGGTGTGATGGGCCCAGGCATAGCCTGGAGGTTGAATTTCAGACACTCCTCCTTCTCTGGGATTTCTCCTCCTGATTTCTTCTGTGTTGGCCTCATCCTCAGACAGACATATTCCCTCCGGTGGCAAAGATGGCTGCCATTAGCCCAAGCTTCCGTCCTCCCAGCTTCTTGTCCCCGGGGAAAAGAGAAAGCCTAGGGAAGATTCTCATTAGTCTAGGTGAGACCACATGCCTATGCCTGAGCCAATCACCTTGACTCTGCTAGACGCGGCCCAGATGGCCCGCCCAGTTCCCTAGCTGGGGTAGCGTGGAGGCCAAGGGCATAAACTGGCCAAAAGAAAACCCCGAGGCTGCTTTCACAAGAAAGGGGAATGGCATTGGGGCAAAAGTAACACTGTTTCCTACGGTCTTAATTTTACTGGGAGAGAAACTTACACCCAGAAAGGGTAAGACACTAGATGTCATAGCAGTGGATCCAAGTCATGAACTCCAGCCCCTGAATGCCTAGCCATTACACCAACCCTCACTGGGTGCCAGGAGGATGGGTGGGTCTGTGATTCCCTAATAATGCCCACGCCAAACTCTTTCACTCCCTAACCTCCCTCTCCAAATGAGGCTCACCCACATTTCTCACCTTGAGGTTTGGTCTACTTTGCAGCTGAAGTACAGAATGCTAGGGGATTGCTATGGACTGAACTGTGCCTCCCTCCCATTTAATTTTGAAGCCTTAACCCTAATACAGTGTCTTTGGGAGATAATTAGGTTTAAATGAGATCATGAGGGTAGGGCGACCAAGATGGGATTAACGCCTTCATAAGAATAGACAACCAGAGCTGGCTTTCTCTCTCTCTTTCCCTCTCTGCCATGTGAGGACACAGCAAGAAGGAAGCTGTCTTTAAACCAGGAAGAGGGCTTTCACCAGACCTGACCATGCTGGCACCCCGATCTCAGACATCCAGCCTCTGGAACTGTGAGAAAATAGATGCCTGGTTTTAAATGTATGGTATTTTATTATGGCAGCCCAAGCTGACTAATACAGGGATGGATTTAGAGCAACAAACATTGATTGGGCACCTGCTGAGCGCCAGGTCCTGTGGAGGATACTAAGGTTCATTAGCTGGGTCTTAGCCCACAAAGAGTTTGGAATCTAAAAGCAATGTTAAAATATTAATAATGGATCCCTTCTATCTTCTCTGTAAACTTTGAGCTCCCTTTTACTTAAGAAAAGAAATTTCCAACTCAACCAATAACCTCCTTGCTCTTTCTTCCTCTCTCCATCTGTCTCTAGAAACAGAATAGCACGTAGACCACAGAACTTTGCATCCATCTCTCCATGCTTATTTCCGTGCATGCCAAGAGGAAAAAAAAAATGACAGCTATAAAGAGATGGCAGATGCTCTTAAGTGCCCTGTGTTCAGAGTTTTCCATGTATAACCTCATTTAATCTTCCAACTACTTCACGAGGCAGCCGTTATTAGTCCCATTTTCCAAATGAGGATGCTGAGAGGCTCAGAGTGACAAAGGGACCTGCCCAAGATCACACAGCTGGGAAGTGGAGATGGGATTTGTACCCAGGTCCCTCTGATTTTAATGTCCAAGTTCTTAACCCCCATTGAATCTCCTTGGCTAATCAGTGCTATACATGGATTTACAAAAGAGATACTCATCCAAAGCTGATGAGTATCATCCATTAGGATGACCTAGATTTCTCCATGGTAAGGACAGCCGCCACTGAGGAAGCTGGCTGTGATATGAATGGATGCATTAAGAATTTTTATTGACTCTCAAAGAGTTAGCAATGATATCACTTCTGCTATTTACATGAGCCTGCAGTTATTGAGACTTTACTCTGTGCCAGTCATTCCACATGTTTTAACTCTCTTCCCCTCACAAGCCCTTGAGTTAAGTCCTAGCATCACCCCATATTCCAGATGATAAAACTAAGGCTTACTGGGACTAAAGCAATGGGTGAGTGAATGAAATGAGGGAATCTCACAACCATAAGTCTTTGAGGGAGGAGTAAATTTTCCAAAGCCCTCAAAGTGCTAGAATCTTCCAAGTCTGTATTCAAAGAGAAGGGGGCAAGATGGAAATTGAGAACAAAATTCTCCCCTCATAGAAGGAAGATGCTGTTTGGCAACTAAGAGTTCTAGGAAATGTCATGAGGTCTTCCCTTCCCCCACCCCAGACCCTCATGGTCTGTGGTTGGATGTGGAAATCCTGGAAGTTTCCCTGAATTGAGAACTGATAGAGGTGGGAGAGAGCAGGCTTTTAAGGGACTCTCACAGGAAATGGAACAATAGCAGTGCTGTGCCTTGTGAGAGCTGCAAATGGGGTCCTCAGCAAGAAGGAATACAGAGATGCATATGCTCAAGATGTTCTGCCATCTAAATGTGCATAATGAAAAAAAAAAAAAACAAAACCTTGTATAAAATGTAATAAAATAGGTCTGTGAAATCAGCCTTAAAAAATCATGTGCATCTGGGTTTTGTCCTGAAGGGCAAAAACACAAATTCCATGACCAGTTTGGTGCAGTTGGATGAGGGGAGTGGTTAAGCATTTATTATTTGATTTTGTGGGTTTTTTAACAAAGAAATTACATATTTGTTATTAAAAATTCAAGCAATACATACGTAATGGTGTATCAGTTAGGAAGGCTACTTGTGCAAGTAACAGTAAACCCAGTAAACTGGGTTTAAAAGACAAGAGTGTATTGTTAATTAGCAGGAAGCCTGAAGGTAGGAGGTTCTGGGCTTGGTTTAGGGACTCAACAATATCAACAAGAACCCAGATTCCTTTGTTCTTTCTGCCCTGCTCTACTCATTGTGTTTGTGATATCTCCCTTCGTGGTTACAAGATGGCTGCCACAGCTCCAGACATCAGGTTCTCATGTCACGGTCCCAAGCAGGAAGGAAAAGGGTATGATGGGGCAAAAGAGAACCTTGTCTTCTTTTATTAAATTTTCTTTTCTTTCCCAGAAACTGTTCCCTTCATCTACAAAGGTGGGTGGACTTCTGTTCAAACCCTAGCTCTCCCACTTAATCTCTCTGAGCTTCAATTTCCCCATCCTGGAAATAGGAATACTAGTAGTGTTTTCCTCATAGGGTGTTGTAAGAATTATATGAGCAAGCACATCATGTATAATAAACACTCAGTAGGTATGTGGGTATCTTCTTTTTGTCTGTCCAGATTCATCCTTCTTTACCTTTCTCCTGTTTATTCTGTGCTGCCCCAGGACTGCAACAACGGGCTTCCTTATCCTCTGGCTTCTGGTTGATTTGGCCAATGGAGAGTGTCAACAGGAGATGAGGAGGGAGTAGAGAAAGGTCAGGTATCTATTTTTCTAGCTCCCTCTCTGTGGGATGCCAAGGGGCTGAGTTTCTCTACTGAGAGCCACCGCTCCTCTCTCCCTCTGCTAGCTGCTCCCTCCAGGTTCCAGTAATGCCCAGATGGTAACAGCTCCCAAGGTTACTAGTCCCAGGGGCTGCACTGTTGCTTTTCTTAAACCTGTTCTCACCTTAATAAATAATTTCTTTATTAAACTCCTCTCAAAATACCAGTTTGACTGTATTATCTTTTCCTGCTGGCACCCTGATGGATTCAAAACATTCGCTTTTTTTCCAAAGTAAATTGTTTGCAAACTTCAGTATTTTATTAGTAGTGACAAGTGACTTGTGTCACCCCTCATGATTAAGAATCACCAGTCCACTTGGTCAAAAAGTCAGTCAAGTGGGATGTTCAGTTGAGTTGGCTGTTAGAATCATGAATTAATTCTAAATCCTTGGGCCTCTGGCCATATCCTGAGGCACAATATCTTTTAAGTGATAATGATTTTGAAAAAAAAAGAAAGAAAAGACACAATTTCACATTCACATGCCCTGAACTCATAGCTGCGTATTCTTGACATCCTTCAGTTAAATGGAAAACACCAGGGTTTGAAACTGTATTGATTTCAGTGGGCATATATTATTTTACTGTAAGTACCAATGTCTGTTGTACTTAATATACAATGGATTAATTTAAAATGCATTAGTTTAATAAAAATGCATAAAATAGAATAGAATTGCATTAGCTTCAATAAAAAATTCAATTTCATAAATATTATCTCGTGTTAAAATGCATTGATTTCCAGGAAAATATATTGGTCAAAGGTAATTTACATTGGTTTGAATGGAAATGCACCAGTCTGCATACATATGTATTAGTTTAGTCAAACGTATCCAATTGTGTAAAATATCGGTTAGGCTGAAATGGATTCTGACCCTGTTGTTGTCGTTGTTGTTTTATTCTTTTTCTCTGAATAAATATCTCCCAGGCTGGCTTTAGTGTGGCCCAGTTCACTTGAAGGAATGCGGGTGGCTGAGCCTGAGGAACATTCTGGTAACCCATGGGTTTGTGAATGGATGTGTCAACTTCAGCAGCAGTTAAAACTCCCTTAGTGGCATGCAAGGGACACTCATCTTCCCCACTGAGGCTGAGTGTGGGATATGAGCTGGAGATCCAAGCAAAGGGCCCAGAAGTAATATGTCCTGTCCTTGTAAGGACTGATTGGAGCCATCCCTAGATCAGGACAATGTTGTAGGCCTTGACTACAGCAAGAGGAACTGGAAAGGAGCCTGTGATCTGGGAGCAAATGGAGACCAGAACCAGAAGGTGAGCTAGAGACCCAGAGTTCAGGATCAACAGGACAGGATCATAGGTAGGGTTCTGGGGTCTACCAGGCCTGGGTTCAAACCCTGAGCCTGACACTTCCTCTGTGTCCTTGGCCAAGTCATTTAACTTCTCTGAGTCTCCATTTCTCCCAGGTATTGTACTGTCCATGTACTGATTTATTTAATCACCACCACACCCCCATGGTACAAGTAAGTGACTTGTTCCAGAGCACACAACTAGCAAGTATCAGAGATTTAAATCCAGAGTCTCCATTCTCAGCCACTAGACTACCTCCAATAATTGTTTTGTGACTTCCAAAGCAGTCATATCATGGCAATTAAGGAAGGTACCCCAACCCCTGCTCTGTGTTTTCCTAAGAGCCTCCTTTTCTTGGATAAGGACTGAGTGACTTTGCCTCTTTGAGCCTCGGTTCCTTCATCTGTAAAATGGGTAAAATGAACAGCATCCATCTCCTAGGGCTGTCAGCATACTAGGGACATGGTAAAGGCTCAACAAACATTCTACTCCTGAAATCAGTATTGCATTATATGCTAACTTGGATGTAAATTTTTTTAAAAATTTGAAAAAAAATAGAAGACTCAACAAACAGTAGACCCTCACTCCAACAAAAAGCATTCAACGTATTTTGGGGGCTGCCGGACTCTTCAGAATCTTTACTATGCTGATGTGGCCCCTGAATCTCTCAGAGGGGAAGGAGTAGGCAGAATCTAGGAGGAGGCTGAGCTGTGAAGGTCAGAACTACAAGAGGGAAAAGAGAATTAGAGATGGAGAAATTGTACCAGCTGAATAGTGTTTCCCAAAGTGTGAGACCCCCTCATCCCTTGTGATGTGTGAGCTGCTTTTGTTCTCCTCAAGTAGACATTTTTCACAACTTTTTATTTGAAAAAAAAAATTGTAACAGAAGAGTTGCAAGAAGGGTGCAATGAAATCTCTGAACTTCTCCAGATTTGCCAAATGCTGACATTTTGCCACATTTGCTTTATTTCTGTGTGTGTGTGTGTGTGTGTGTGTGTGTGTGTGTGTACACTTTCCCCAATGAACCATTTATGTGTTAATGCAGTCACTACCACAATCCTTTACACACACAGTCGGTATGTATCTCCTAAGAACCAGGTCATCCTCTTATGTAATTACCATACAATTATCACATTCAAGAAACTTAACATTAATGAAGTTCTAGAATCTGAATTTCAGGTTCCATGTTCCAATTTCACCAGTTGTCCTAAAATTGACAATTGGTGGTGCAATCTGACCTCTTGGAATGGGGGCATGTCTGCCAGGTTTCTGCACTATAATTTTTTCCCTTTGTAATTAGCAAGAAACCTGTGGGGGAGATACTATGGATAAGACTGTGCCAAGTTAAACATTAAAACATTTAAAAACTGAATATTTACATATTTATTTTCATGTTATATTCTGTTCCTGCAAAGGAAAATTGCTATTTCATTTACAGTAGCAATGCGGTTTCCTTCTCCAAAATACATACTAAAAATGAAAAAAAAAGGGGCTCAGTCGGTTAAGCATCCGACCCTTGATTTGATTTCATGGTTTGTGAGATCAAACCCTGCGCTGGACTCTGCACTGACAGCATAGAGCCTGCTTGTGATTCTCTCTCCCCTCGCTCTCTGCTCCTCCCCCACTTGCGTGATCTCTCTCGAAATAAATAAATAAACTTAAAAAAGAGGAATCTCAAAACAAAGTGAAAAAAAAGGAAAGTGAGTCAATTTGAAAAAAGTGTAAAATAAGTGACAACAGAGGTGGTTCATGGATGTGGCAAAATACATTGACATGTGGTGCTCAAATGGCTGTTGTAGGGACACAGCACAAGTGTGGAAACTGCCACTGTAAAGAGATGGAGCTAAGCTGCAGGGGTGGAGGGGGCTCATTCCTGGGGTGTTCAGAGCCTTAGGGTGTATTCTGTGGTGTCTGGTGTTCCCCCAGGCCCACAGACCCCGTGCCTGGCCTCTGTTTGGCCCTGCAGCCTGGGGACGTGGCCTTGAGCACAGTTACTTCAGACCCCCCGCTGGCACTGCTAGGGAAGCCACCAGCTGATCTGGAAGGTTCCAGAAATTCATTGTGAATCCTGGTTCATGGAAACCCACCCAGCAGTCCATATAGACTGGGGTCCTGCAAAAAGAGTCCCTCCTGACCCCTCCTAGAATCTATGTGTGGGCAACACAGAAGGCAGACCGGGTGTTGCTCTTCCGGACACAGACTGGATGGTGGAGTCTGGCAAAGAAGGATGAAAGCATGAAAAGGCAGGGCCACCAAGGAGGTGGCTGGTGGCCGGTGAGGGTGTAGGGGGCTGGGGAGTGGTGCTTTTGACAGAAAGTCCTGCAGACTGAGAGGAATAATTGAATGCAATTTAGCACCTGTTCTTTGGTCTTGGGTCTAAAAAGTGGCCCCTTGAACTCAACAGAGACTGTCCTTTCAGGGCCCAGCCTTGACTATGGCTTGGGACTGGTGCCAGAAGTTGCCCACTGGAGGCCCCTGTCATGATGCAATCTATTGCTAGAATCCAGGTGGGTCTGTGCAAAAGCCAAAATTGAGTTAATTCTCGGATTTTGGCAAAATCAAGAGTAAACAGATTCACCCTTTGATTCCTGAGAGGGCAGTTGGTAAGGCACAGGCATCACCTTCAAACCCCGGCTCAATGCCAGCCGTGAAGCTCAGACATATTCACCCCCTCTGGAGACTCAGCCTTTTCTTCTGTAAAAGGGGATGATAATATTGCCAATACCCCGGGTTGTTGTGAGGGTCACATGAGGGAAATGAATAAAGAACTTGATACAACGCCAGCCATGTTATAAGTGGTCATTAGATTTGTAGCTATTATTATTGTTGCTGTTAATCAAACCAGTTACTCGAAGAGCCCGAAGAGAAGCCATTCAGGTGAATAGGAGCTCCTTGAAAGTTGGAATGATTTTGTATTCATCTTGGTACCCTCAGCACCTACCAGGGCCTGGCCTAGAGGAGGTGCATAGTATTGATTGTTAGCAAGAATAATCATAATTGTTCATATTTTTGGAGCACCTACTATGTTTCAAGCCCTGGAAAAGGCTTCCATGTGTATTATTGCATCTAAACCTGAGAGTCACCCTAGGCCCTCACACACTGCTGGTGAGAAATGTGAAATGGTGCAGCTGCTGTGGAAAACAGTTTGGCAGTTCTCAAGGTTCAACGTGAGGTTACTATATGATGAGCAACTCCATTCCTAGGTAGCTACCCCAAAGAACTGGAAAACAGATATTCAAACAAATACGTATATATGAATGTTCATACAGCACTATTCACAGTAGCCAAAATGTGGGAACAGCCCAAATGTCCATCAGTTGATTAATGAGTAAACAAAATGTGGTCTATTTAGATAATGGACTAATATTCAGCCATAAAAAAGAGCGAAGCACTGATTCACGCTACAGCATGGGTCATCCTTGAAAAGATGATGCTAAGTAAAAGAAGCCAGACACAAAAGATCACATATTGTGGTTCTGTTTATATGAAATGTCCAGAATAGGCAAATCCATAGAAACAGCAAGTATATTAGTGTTGTCAGGGGCTGGAGGGAGGGGGGAGGGAGAGTGACTGCTTAATTGGTACAGAGTTTCTTTTGGGAGTGATGGAAATGGTGAAAATGTGTTAAAATTGTAAATTTCATGTATCTTGTAACCACAGTAAAAACAAAAAATTTTGGAGACTTTTGCACACATACCACACACACAATTATTTTTTTAATGTTTATTTTTGAGAGAGAGAATGCATGCGTACGCACAGGTGGGAAGTGGCAGAGAGAAAGGGAGACAGAAGATCCCAAGTGGGCCCTGTGGTGACAGCAGAGAGCCTGACGCAGGGCTCGAAGTCACAAACCGTGAGATCACGACCTCAGCCGAAGTTGGACACTCAACTGGCTGAGCCACCCAGGTGTCCCAAAGCAATTAACCGCTTAAAAGTAAATATCAGTCTCATTTAGTTGATTTACAATGTGTATGACGACTTCTATCCAGTTCCAGAACATTTCATCACCTAAAATGGAAACCCTATACCCATTAGCAGTCACTCCCCATTTCCTCCTCTGCCCAGTCCCTGGCATTCACCGATCTGATTTCTGGCTCTTTGAATTTATCTATTCTGGATATCTCACATATAGGAAATCATACACTATGTGGCCTTTTGTGTCTGGTCTCTGTCACTCAACATAATGTCAAGGTTCATTCAGGGTGTAGCATCTATCATTCCTTCTTACAGCTCAATCACATTCCATTGTGTGGACAGACTACAATTGGTTTCTCCACTCATGTGTTGATGGGCATTTGGGTCATTTCCACTTTTCAGCTAGTGTTCATAGTGTGCAAATATTTGTTTGAGTCCCTGTTTTTCAATCCTCTTGGGTCTATGTGGCACTAGTGGGTTTTAAGCAGAGCTGAGGGGCGGCTACCAGGGGAGAATGGACTCTGTGCAGAGAGGGTAGGGGAAGAGGCATCACAGCAGGACACCTGAAGGGGGCTGCTGCAGCCATCAAAGTGAGGGATCCCACTGGCGTGGACTGTGACAACATCAGCAAAATGGAAAGCAGGGGATGGACAGGGACATGTTTTGGAAGCGGGTGGGGGAACAAGGTGAAGGGGCTTTCTTCTCCCAGGTCTGCTAGCTGTGGCCAGCAGATGTGGGGCCCTGAAACTGACTGAAGCCCCAGAGGCTTTGCTGACTCCTGCAGCCACCCCTTGCCTGCATGGAACTGTGTTCAGTGTGGACCACCCACCTGGAAATCAGCCTGGAATTAACTGACAGGGGGCTGGAGACCAAAGGAGTGTGCACCAGCAAACAGATGATTTGCAGTGGCTGTAGGGATGGAACTGCATTTAGGGGCAGAGAACAGAGCACATGGCTGGTAGCATCAGCCAGGCAGGGGGGTGAGGGGGGGCGGTGAGAGGAGAGGAGGAACAGAGGGGCTCTGGACCTAGCTGGGCCCAGCGAGGCTGTTTGTGAAAATGGAGGGCTGGGGCCTATGGCTTGCTCAGGTCTGGAGGCTGCTGGTCTGAGGAACAGCCCATCTGCCCCTGAGTCTTGCTGTACTGAGGGCACTGCAGCTAACAAGGGCAAATTAATTAGCCTCTCAGCCTCAGTTTCCTTGTCTCTAAAGTGGGACTGACAACCCAGCAGCTATTTCATAAGGCTGTGATGAGAACAGAACGAGGAGTGTGTGAGCCACCTGTGCATTCCAGCACAATCATTTATCAATGTCTTTATGGCTTGTGTGTGCCTGGATCATGAATTGGCCATACAGAGCTGGAGTCAAATCCCAGCTTGGACACTTGCTACTTATGCAGCCCAGGCAAGTCTCATTGTCCCTCTGACCCTTAGTTTCCTCATCTGTAAAATGCAGAAAGTATTCTGATCTGCCCCATGGGATTGTGTGGGGGCTAAGGGAGGAGATGATGCATGGGAAGCGCTCAGGCCAGCTCCCAGCACGAGGTAATCACTCCATCCATACGTTGGAGCTTCAGGCATTATGACTTTGCTCACTATTTGATTTTACTAAACCCTCAGTTGGCAATAAAGAAGAGAGGCTCAGAATCCAGAGTCACACATGGATTCAAATTCTGACCTTGGTTTTGCTTTCTGTGTGGCCTTAGAAAGTTATTACAGTTCTCTGAGCCCTAATTTCATTCATTCATGTCTCCATTCATGTATTCAACACTTACTGAACAATTATTCGATGCTGGGCAGTACTTTATGCACTTTGCTTGTAGCCATTGATATGACTCCCACAACAACCCTAAACAAGATAGGTACTGTTATTATCTCCCTTGTACAGATGGGGGACCCCAGGCCCAGGGAGAAGTCGCTGCCCCAAGTGACACAGTGGATAAGTGTCAAAGCCAGGATTCAAGTCTGGGCCACCTGGCTCCAGAGTCCATGCCCTTAACTTTTGGGAGCCAGATTTCCTCTCTGTAAGTTGGAGATTATAATAGCTCTTTCCCCCTGTGTATGTTGGAAGGATTAAATGAGGTCTGGCCTTTATATACCTAGCATGGTGCCTGGCCCTCAGAGAGGGCACAAGAAAAGGGAGATGTTATTTTAATTTGCTATTTCTTTTTTTTTTAAGTTTATTTATTTATTTTTGAGAGAGAGAGATAGAATGAGCAGGGGAAGGGCAGAGAGAGAGGGAGACAGAGGATCTGAAGCAGGTTCCACGCTAACAGCAGAGAGTCAGATGCAGGGCTCCAACTCACGAACCATGAGGTCATGAACTGAGTCAAAGGCAGAGGTTTAACTGACTGAGCCACCCAGGCACCCCTTAATTTGCTATTTCTTTTAGCTTTTTTTTTAAAGTAAGCTGTACCCCAAATGTGGGGCTTGAATTCATGACTTAGAGATCAAGAGTTACATGTTTTATTGACTGAGCCAGACAGGCGCCCCTAATTTGTTATTTCTCATTTTATTTTTCTTCTCAATACACCTCTGTGCCTTTGCACTAGACTCTCTTCTCTGCCTGGCTCACTTTAGATGGTCTTTCAAGCCTCTAATGCAAGGGTCACCTCCTCCAGGAAGCCTTCTTTGACCTTGCAGACGGGCTAAGTGGCCCCCTGTGGAAAGCCCACAGCCCAGGAGGCTACCAAACTGCAGTAGTCTTGACCACATCACTGTACAGTGTCCCACTTCCATCTAATAAAGGCGGAGGCTATGCTGTCTCCTTCGTATTCCTGGCTTCTAGCACAGTCCTGAGCCAGCGTGGACGCTCCCTTAGGGAACGGGTGCTCACTCATTCAACATAATGTTTTGAGCACTGATGGTATGTATGTCAGGCTCCAGAGCAATAGCAACATAAGTTTGTGGAATGACTAAAGGGCCCCCTCCCCTGTTTTGTGCTTACTTGGCCATCTTGCTGCTACTTCCTGTGTTTACCTTTGAAGGTGGCACTTTCATTCCCTCCTGGGAGTGGACCAGGGAAAGTTCCAGGCCCAGGCCCAGGCTCTTTGCGTGTGACTCTCCTTCCCAGTTCCAGATGCCCAGCAGCCTGGCTTCTCTGTTTGTGTCTCCCTGAAGCCACCAGGCCTCCCTTGAGCCCAGCCCCCCTCCTGAAATAGAGTTTCTTGTGGCTTCATGTTTCTTCTCCTCAGAGCACAGTCTCCTTTCTCCAATCTGCCACTGGACTTACCAACTCTCCAGGCTAAAAATACTGACATTTTTGAAGGACTGTTAGGGCTGGAGCTGCTCTCCTGAAGAGAATGAGTCTCTCTGCAAATTGAAGCAGGTGGTGCAGCAGTCACAAGCTGAGGGCAGCTTCCACAGTCATTCTTGGTCACATCCAGTGGGCCAGACTGCCTGCTTTCCTGATGTGCCTCCTGGACCCTGGGATCAGAGATCCCTGGAGACCAGGGATCAGGGCTGGATCATCTCCATATCCCCACACAGCCTGGCACACAGTAAGTTCTCAATAAATGTTTGTAGAGTGTTGCATAGTAGTTATGAACAAGGACTTGGACCAGATAACTTGGGTTCAAATTCTGGCTCTACCACTTACTGGGTGACCTCTCTGCCTCCATTTCCTCATCTATAAAATGGAAATAATAAAAGTGCCTATCTCCTAGAGTTAAGAGGACCAAATGAATCATTATAGGTATAGTTTCTAGAGAAGAGTGTCACAATATAAGAGTCAGCTATTATTAGTATTAGAATTATTGTCATCATCTTTATCAGCATTAGGAATTTGGCTTTCCATCACTCCACTCTATTTTCGTCTATGGTCTTTATTCCCAGGAGGTTTCTCCCTCATGGTGACAAAATGCCTGCTAGGCACCGGGTGCTCAAGTTTACATCCCACCCCTCAAAAGTCCCAGTCTAAAAGAAAGCTTGTCTTTCTTATCCCTAAAACTCCAGCAGAAATCCTGGAGTGGCTTTCTTCAACCTGGCTTTGAGCTCTGCCGTTTTGTGGACCACTCTCGGGGGCCAAGTATCTGAGCTGTTCTTGCTTAAAGATTTTTTAATGTTTATTTATTTTGAGAGAGAGAAAGCACACAAGAGAGTGAGTGTGAGCAGGGGAGGGGCAGAGGGAGAGAAAGAAGGAGAGAGAGAATCCCAAGCAGCTTCCACACTGTCAGTGCAGAGCCCAATTTGGGGCTCAATCCCATGAATCATGAGATCATGACCTGAGCTGAAATCAAGAGCCAAACCCTTAACCAACTGAGCCACCCAGGAGCCCCTGACCTATTCTTATTAGCCAGTCCCGAGTTATGTGCCAGTCTGAGGCAACTGCTATAACCAGAAGGATAGCAAGCTCTAACTGGCCAGGCTGACAACAATCATTGTAGAATAGAATGCTCTGATTGGCCAGGTAAGTCATGTGCCCATCCTTGGAGCCAAGGATTCAAGTAGACTTCACCCAAGAGCTGGGATTGTGGTGAGGGAGGGGTGAGGGGTGCTGTTCTCAGATTCAGGAATGTATGGAGGACAGGCAGAAACAGCTGCATCAGACTACTATGGCCCCAAAGTGGAACAAAGCCCTTTGTCCCTTTTCCCCAAAACACCCACTGGAGGCTGTCCTGGATAGTAGCTTTTACTGGACATGACAGCTGCAATGGTGTGTGTGTACATCACATTGCACAGATTACAATTAAAAATGAAATATTAGATCTCTATTCTTATAAACCCTCAAGTCTTTCTCTCCAGGCATTAAAGAATGGCCCCTTCTCTTCTCTTTCTCTGGTTTGTCCAAAGTAATAATATCCTTAGGAGCAGACAGTTTGCATTTTCTCTGTCTGGGTTCCTACCCACACTTGCTGCATCTGGCCACACAAGACGGGTTCACTGGACAAACTTGCTTACATTTTATCCCAGTTTGGATCTCCTTTCTCCCTTTGGTTTCTCCTGCTCATTAAGCAAGTATTCACTGGCAGGATTTGTAAGCCAAACCTCTTTCTCTGCGAGGGTCTCCCCAGCATGAAAAAGTCACATCACATCTTGGGGGAGGGGGAGTTGAGATTTGGAATAAGAAAGTTCCAAGAGAAATACCCCCACAGACCTTGGGCGCGGCCTCTCAGCTTCTCAAATCAGGCAAGCAGTTGTCTTATTTGATTAGGATTAACAGATTTTCCAAAGATAACCTATTTTGGTTTTATGATTTTATCTCTCCAGGCAGTGTTTACAATATGTATTTGCAGAAACAGAGAATGTATGCCAGGAACGAGGCAAGGGCCCTTGCCGGAGCTCACACAGTCTGTCATAAATATAATATTAGGATGACGCCTGAAATTAATGTGAATCATTTCCCAATAAATATAGTCAGTTAGTGAGGTGTTCCAGGACCGCTGATGGGAGATATATTTTGGTAAAATATGGTTTTTTTATCGGTTGGGAACTGGGGGTGGGGGTGCGTGGAGGGCATAAATCTCCACGGAAGAAGTATCTTTTATGATTATTCAATTCCACAGTAGCTCTAAAAGCCTAAAGTAGATTCATATTTACAGTTCCTGGAAGCACCTGGTTTTATATATTGGGGGAAGAATTAGCATCAGGGCCTCCTCATGGAAATCACTGACTTACATTCTTGGATGGCGGGAAAGTGAGAGCCCCTCCAGCTGGGCTACTCCGTGGGACTGAATTAATTTCATCTGCATTCCAGTGTGGAGCAAAGGAAACTGCATGCAGCAGTCACACCAAAGAAGGGGCTGCTGGGAAGGTGGTCCTGGCTGGGAAGGTGGTCCTGGCTGGGAAGGT
>NW_024412422.1:11737801-11786270 GCF_014898765.1 Herpailurus yagouaroundi
GCTGGGAAGGTGGTCCTGGCTGGGAAGGTGGTCCTGGCTGGGAAGGTGGTCCTGGCTGGGCTGGGCACAAGAGGCAGAGTATGGGATGCATGGTGGGGTTAGGGCCGTTGGGCTGGAAAAGGAAAAAGTGTGCAAGGGAGAAGGCAGAAGGTAGCTAGGTAAAGCTGACAGTGACAGGGGCATCTATGTGCTCTTGTCCCTAAGAGCTCAGGCTAACATAAACATCCATGCCTCATCCTACCTGCCCAGATCCTCCCAAAGCCTAGAGATGGAAGAAGGAATCCTGATCTTGCCCTTGCCTGTTAATTTCCCTGCATGAGCCTTATTTATTTAATTTAAAAGTAATCTTTACTATTTTTTTTCCTGCAAATGAAAGTGATAGAAACAGGTCCACAATCTGTTAGCCAAAATTCTAAAGTCCAAAAAACTCTGAAAACTGTGAGTTTTTATTGCTAACACATTTGGTGGCAAAACCTGAATTGAAAGGATGTGAGGCTATTTATATTCCTTATTCATCCCACTTTGTGGCAATGTTTATACTTTTCACTGCGAAATATTAATGTGTTTGAGTATAAGGGGGCTGCCCCAGACTTCCTGGGAATGTTAGATAAGCCACATGGACCCCGATGCCTTTCCAAGAACCAAACAGATTCTGAATTCTGAAACACATCTTCCCCAAGGGTTTCAGATAAGGAATTGTAGGCTTGAACTTGTTAGTTGAAATAAAAAGTCACATGACATCATGTAGAAAGGGAATGCCTTAAGGAAACAGAAAAGGCTCCCCACTAAACAAAAAGTGAGCAAAACATATAAATGTTCACGGAAGAAAAACTACTCGCCATTAAACTTAAAAAATTCAACTGTAGTCATAATTGAAGACGACAGATTGAAACCGTAATAAGCTTTGTCTTTATTAAATTGAAAAGGGGAAGATTATCTGATGTTGGTTTAGAATGTGTGGAAAGGTGTTCCCCATCCATACTAATAAATGGGGGTAAATCAGAGCAAACTATCTTGTAAGACAACTGGGCAATACCTGGCCACATTTTAAGAGTGTATATACCCTTTGGAGCAACACTTTTGCTTCTGGGAACTTGCCTTGAAACTAGTTACACTCACTCGTACAAAGATAACCGTTCGAGGATATTCGTTACACCATAGTTTATAACGGCAAAACCTGGAAACAACCTAAATGCCAAGTTTACACAATTGAGTACTCGTTAAATATACCTGTAGCACATAAATAATGGAATATTAAGAAGCAGTCAAACAGAATGAAGTAAATGTCCATGAACTGCCTTGGAAAGGTGCCCACAATACAATGTACACAGAGCAATTTGCAAAATTCTACAATTCAGTTTCCATTTTCTATAAGTATTTATATGTGTATTATATGTTCACATGTGCAGAGAAGAACATGTGAAAGAATATACCCCAAACTGTGGCTACACTTCTGTAAGATGTATATGAGGAGTCAGGGCTTTCTCTACATTTTAGATATTTTTGTACATTTGGTAATTGAATTATTTGCAGTGAGGGAAGGGAAGTAAAAACTCCCCATAGTTCTATCCTCTTACACAAATATTAGTTTTCATTAAAAATTTGGCGTTTTCCCCTGTTCCTAGCAGTGTTATTCACAATAGCTAATACGCAGAAGCAGTGTGGATGTCCATTAGTGGAGGGATGGATAAGCACAATGTAGTATATCCATACAATAGAACATTATTCAGCTTTTAAAAAGGAAGGAGGGGTGCCTGGGTGGCTCAGTCGGTTAAGCTTCCGACTTCGGCTCAGGTCATGATCTCATAGCTCGTGAGCTCGAGCCCCACATCGGGCTCTGTGCTGACAGCTCAGAGCCTGGAGCCTGCTTTGGATTCTGTGTCTCCCTCTCTCTCTGCCCCTCCCCTGCTCATGCTCTGTCTCTCTCTCTCTCAAAAATAAACATTAAAAAAAATGTTTTAAGGAAATTCTGCCACATGCTATAACGTGGATGAGCCTTGATGATATTATGCTGAACTGGAGAATCCACCCACAAAAAAGATATCCTGTATGATTCCACTTACAGGAGGTACTCAAGAGTAGTTAAAATCATAGAGACAGAAAATGGGATGGTGGATATCAGGGGGTGGGGGGGGGGGTGGCAATAGGGAGTTAGTATTTAATAGGGACAGAGTTTCAGCTTTATAGATGAAAGTTTTGAGGATGGATGGTAGTGATGATTACACAACATCGTGAATGTATTTAATACCACTAAACTGCACACTGAAAAATGGTTGAGATGGCAAATTGTTATGTGCATCCTAGCACAATAAGAAAAGTGTCCTTTTATTTTTTTTTTAATTGTTTAAATGTTTTTTTAATTTCTTTTTAAGACAGAAAGAGACAGAGCATGAGTGGGGATGGGGCAGAGAGAGAGGGAGACACAGAATCCGAAGCAGGCTCCAGGCTCTGAGCTGTCAGCACAGAGCCCGACACCAGGCTCAAACCCACGAACTGTGAGGTTAAGACCTAAGCCGAAGTCGGACACTTGACTGACTGAGCCACCCAGGCGCCCCTGAAAATAGTGTTCTTTTAGAATTTTTGTGAATACATCTACATGTACATTCTCACACATGTGCATTTCTCTTCTAAGAGAATGAGTTTGTGCTGTCCAAATTCTTCTGCAATTTTCTTTTCTGTTTCCTGCACCACGTCCTGGCCATCTTTCCACGTCAGTGCCTATAGATGTCCCTCGCTGGCACACCACCATGCCATCACCAACTTCACCAGCCACCCCCTGACGGACATGTGGGCTGGCTCCAACTTGGGGGCCTTATGTTTTGAAAGATTGTCGTTAACCAAACTGAATTTATTAAGTAATAATTAATTCGTGTCTCCATTTTTTACTCATCAAAGACACACAAACTGCAGACCAAGGCCTCCAATTAGCAGGAGGCTCCTGAAGCTGAGAGAATCTCAGCCAAAAATAGAGGAGCTGGGTGTCCGAAGGAGCCTGGGGCTTTATGGAAGACAAAGGCATGAATTTCCTTTGTGTGCTGGGTTTCTGCTTTTTTAACACAGGGGCAAGCTCAGACTCCAAACAAACAGGGGAGAAGTGACAAGAGCAGCAGAAAATTCTGGGGGAAGAGTTTTCAAGGCAAGAGGAATAACAGAAAGACCCAGAGGAAAAACAAAAAAATGTTTTTCACTTTCTGAGCCTCTGTTGCCTCATCGGTATAGGAGGGGTATTCTTTTCTGCCTCCTCTTAGAGGTATTCTGAGCATTCACACAGTGGCACATAGTAGGTCCTCAATAAATTCAATAGATGGCAAAGAACAAGTGGAAAAAGGTGGAACTTCCAGCTTGCCTTGTTTCAACAAGCATTGTGCTCAGGGCTGATCACCGGGGATGCAGAAGTAAGCAAGACTCAGTTACTATCCTGCAGGAACCCAAGTTCTGGCTGTTTTGTATGTGAGGGAAGAATGATTTCCCCACAGGAAAATGAGGCACTGTGCCAGAAAGGGAACTGGTTGCTCAACAGGACAGGCAAAATAAGTAGGAGAATGCAGGTGGCTGGGTGCCAGCGGCTGTGGGAGGGGCGGGTGGGGAGTGACTGCTTAATGGGCACAGGGGTTCCTTTCAGTGTGATGAGATGTTGTGGAACTAGATAGAGGTGGTGGTTGTACAACACTGTGAATGTGTTCAATGCCACTGAATCGCGCACTCCATAATGGTTGGTTTCATGTTGTGTGAATTTCACCTCAATAAAAACAAAAATCAACTGGGAACACTTAAGGGTAAATGCAGGGAATCTGGACCCCAACTTCCTAGGTTCAGATCCCAGCTCCACCCAGCCTAGCTGTGTAAAGAGGGGCATGTTATGTAACCCCTTGATGCTTCAGTTTCCCCATCAGTCAATTGGGGTCCTAAATTTCTATTAAATCAGGTCATAGTTGTAAACTTCTTAGCAGAGCCTGGCCCATAGTAGGTGATAAATGCCTGGTGGTAGAGGTTGTTGGTAGTGAGGCGAAAGGTGCTCTGGGCAAGAGAACAGTGATGGCAAAAGCAGAGAACTAGGCAGAGATGTGGCATAGGCCACGAGTTGAAAAATGACTGGTTGGGCTGGAGATGCCGTGGGTGTGAGGAGGAAGGTGTGAGAAATAAGCCTCTCTCTTGAGCCAACTTACCATGCTAGGAGGGGATTCTGGGAGTCCTCAGATCTCATTTGACCATAACATTTTTTGCAAAGAGTAAATATTTACTTTCCATGTCATGTCTCTTACCAGACAAGGAAAACAGTCATTCTGCCAGGAACTCGAAGATGTGTGATGTTTAGAAAGGGACTATGATAAGAGCAAGGTCACTTGCAAATGTCCCATTGTTCCAAGTAACCTTTGGTAAGTGCACGTGAACCATATCCATTCTGTCCTTATAGAAAACCAATTATGCATTGTAGTTTGTACAATAAATGGAGGATTTTTTTTAAATACACATTGATGCCTACTCTGTTGTTAAGATAGAAGTCACGGTGCCTTCGGTTTTCCCATAGGCTACTGGCCTCGTGAGAGATGTTGGCAAAGCTTTTTTGTAGCAGTGCCTCATGGAGGATATATTGAATGTGCACTTAGCTCCTACCAAATATTGCTAATGGCAATCAGATTGGTGGCATATTCCTCCAGGGTGGTAGCTACAGGATGGGGTTCAGTAAAGATGTGCATCCAGGGCACAGCTGATAATAGATGTCTCATAAGAAAAGAGTTTATGGGTCAATGAAGGTTGGGCAACAGGGGAGCAACAAAGTTCCACGGGTTTCTTTCGTGCAGGAATCGTCAGGGCCTTTAATATCCTCAGCTTCATTTGACTTTTCCAGAAAGAGAGGGGTGTCAGTGTTTCCCAAATTGATTTGCACAAGGAAACTAGGGTTTCAAGGATCTCACTTTGGGAACCACTAGATTACAACTTCCTTTTCATGTTTGCTTTCTTACAATTGAGAGTGCGGCCTGATCATCTTGATTGGACTTAAATGTGTCCATCAAAACACCAAATCAACATTTATCAGTGGCTTACATTGTTGGTGCTGGAGAGGCAGCCTGGAAAAGACATAGTCCCTGCCCTCCAGGAGAAATAACCTAACAGGAAAAACGCTTGCAATAATTACAGTAACACCAATAACGGCAGGTGTCATTTATTGAGCCCTTACTATATGCTCAGTACTGTGCTAAGTGCTCATTTAAATAAGCTCATTTAAATATCTCAGTAGGGACTCCAGTGTTCTTATTCATGTTTTACAAGTGAAGACGGGAGGTTAAGAGACGGTAAGCAACCTGGCTAGGGGCACACAGCAAAGAGGAGGCCTAGTAGTGCTTTGAGTCAGGTTCTCTGGATATTGAAGCCGCAGACTTCACCCTGTGCCCTCTAAGGACTCTCTGGGCAAAGCAGAAAAGCAAAGGAGTTAAGCCACAAATTGGGAGGGGTTAGCAGAGACTTATGGATACCTCTAATTTGTGGAACAAGAGGTTCATGGCCTGGAAGGAGCTCTAGGGTGAGAAAGACCAGGGACTGGGCTGAGAGCTGGGGAGAAGACAGAGCTCCACATATAAATATCTATGAAGGGAGTGCCTGTGTGGCTCAGTCAGTTGAGCGTCTGACTTCGGCTCCGGTCATGACCTCACGTTTTCTGGGTTCCAGCCTCGCATCAGGCTCCGTGCTGACAGCTCAGAGCCTGGAGCCTGCTTCGGATTCTCTGTGTGTGTGTCTCTTTCTCTCCCCCTCCCTCCCTTGCGCTCTCTCTCTCAAAAATAAATACACGTTAAAAAAAATTCACAATGTCTATGAGGATGGGAACAATGGCTATGGGTCATTCTGGCAGCGGGAAAACTGGAAAAGGAAAGGTGGGAAAGAAGAGCCCGGGAGGCACAGTGGCAGCAATGTGGACTGGTGAACCAGGAGAACCAGCCTCTTCTCTGGATCTTGCTCCAATTTACTGTGCAGCCTTGTATAGGTCACCAAACCTCTCTGGTTTATACAGGTCTCAGCACCACACACCACTTGTACTGATGCTGTCATTATGAATCTGCTTCTTCCAAAAGATAGTCCCTTTCAAGGGCCGGATGGAGCTTCAATTCACCTCCTTATTCCCAGTGCATGGCATAGTATCCAGTACATTTTGGGGGCTTTATGAATGTTTTTGAGTGAATGAGTGAATGAGTAAAAAAGTAGGTGAAAGGAAGAGGTTGGGTGTCATTGATTTCAACTGGCACCAGAGCAGCAGCCCCTGAGACATATTTTCCCAGCTTTCCACTAAAATACCTAAGAAGGCAGCAAGAATTGAAAACTCACAGCGCTGACACCCAAGACTGACAGGCGCCTGTTGCCAGAATCTGGGAGGAATTTCCATAAATTTAAGGCAGATGGAGCCGGATTGAGATAAACAATCGGGAACCTATTCAAGTTTTATCGTCTGAAACAGGGCACCCCTCCAGGACAAAAGGAGGGAGGGAAATACTCAACTCCTTCCCCACTTGCAACCCCAGACTCTGAGATCCAGAGTCTGTGCCAACCAGAAAATCAAGGTAGTGAGGAGGGGAGGGAGTTTTCTCCACTGTATAGGGGACAATTCTGTAGGCAAAATACTCTTCCTTCTTGCCGGCCCATGCTTCTACTATTCAGAGACTGAAGTTTCCAGAAGGCAAAAATCGGGGGACGACAGGGGAAATGGAGCAA
The DNA here is from genome assembly GCF_014898765.1 of Herpailurus yagouaroundi. Taxonomy (NCBI): domain Eukaryota; kingdom Metazoa; phylum Chordata; class Mammalia; order Carnivora; family Felidae; genus Herpailurus; species Herpailurus yagouaroundi. The sequence continues at coordinate 11,744,504 of NW_024412422.1, forward strand.
AGAATGTCAAAAGCATTTTATATCCTGAGAGGAACAGCTTCCAGGAGTGTTACAGGTGAGGGAGGAACAGAGACAGGGTAGGGGTTGCAGTTTTAATGTTCTCCCTTAGCCCGTTATGGCCAGGAACCGATTTGATCGTGCAGCGGGACAAGATGATCAGTCAGCCACAGTGTAGCACGTGAATGCCTGGTTGACACATGTGGTGGCTGTCACACAGACAAACCTTCCCCTTCCAGGTGTAGATGATAAGGTAGCAGGGATCGGCCAGTACTAGGGTGGACCATGAGCGGTACTGAGGACAAGTCCCACACCCCGTCTGTTGGCAAGCACAGGACCTGGATAATGACCAGCATATTCAAGAATGAATAAACAAAAATAAATCAACAGAGGATATGAAAAAAACAGTACATAACGAGGGAAAGGAAACGCTTTCCTAAAAGGAAGAACCTACGTCTGAAAAAAAATTGCTGCGTGTCCCAGAAGAAAAAAATGAACTTGTTTGGCGTACTAAATACGATGTGAAAAAGGCATACTTTCAATAAAAATTGGAGCAGGTAGTTCTAAGGACAGTATGGACAGAACTGAAAAAGCAAAAAGAAAACTAAAATTGCACTGACTGAATTTAAATCCCCCATGGAGGCAGTTAAAGCACAGAATTGACCCTGTAGAAAACCAAAATCAGTAGCATGGAAGACAGACTTGAGAAGCTCTCCCAGAATAAAGAGGAGAAGGGCAAGACTGTGAAAGTTATGACCAGAAAGATTATTCAGGAATAGAGCAGCTTAAGAATAATGGGTAGTCACAAAGGGGGAAAACAGGACTAAAGACAAATACCAAGCAAGGACAAAAATGAGGAAGCCATCTGGGTCAGGAGAAAAGGGCCCAAGTATACAGGAAAAAAGGATTTATTAAAAGGAAAGGATTTATTTGGGCAAAATTAAGTGCATATATTTCTTGTTATCTATCATTTTTTAACAAAGTCCATCAATTTATTATCTGTGGGTGCCCTGGGCTACACAGAGTGTTCTTACTCAGGGTCACTCATGCATTTGCGGTCAGTTGGTGGCTGGAGTTGGGTCATTTGCATGTCTGGTGCCTGAGTTGGAATGGCTGGCTAGAACAACTGGGAGCCTGGCTGAGCATCTCTGTCTCTGTCTTCATATATCCTCTCTGTGTGGCCAGCTTGAGCTTCCTCACAGCATGGCAGTCTCAAAGTTACTAGACTTTTCGCATGGTGGCTGGCTTCCTCCAGAGCGAACATGCCAGGAAGCTCCAAACAAAGCCTAAGACTTTCTTATGACCTAATCTCAGAAGTCACAAAGTCTTTTTCACTTTGCTCTGTTGGCCATATCAAGGGAGTGGAGGAAGAAAGAGATTCTACTTCTCAATCTGAGAAAGACATGCATACAAGGAAGGAAGGAATTGATAGTGTCCACCTTAAAGACAAGCTCCCACACACATTGACATACCCTTGACAATGTTTGACAGAAAAACCTACAAGGATCCAGGCTGCAAAACACAGGTTACCTGAGAAAAATAAAAATCATATTCTTCACATGCAACCCGAAATGCTAAAACAATGTTCTCATAATTATAGAGGAGATAATATGTGACCCAGTAATTATGTACTCAAATTATTACTCGTGTGACAAGGCAACAAAAAGACATTCTAGGGGCGCCTGGGTGGCTCAGTTGGTTAAACATCCAACTCTTGGTTTTGGCTCAGGTCTTGATCTCACAGTCATGAGATCGAGCCCCATGTTCACCTCTGCACTGGGTGTGGACCCTGCTTGGGATTCTTTCCCTCCCTCTCTCTATGCACCTTCCCTGCTCAAGCTCTCTTTTTCTCATAAATAAATAAATAAATAAATAAATAAATAAATAAATAAATAACGACATTCTAAGATAATTAAAGACTCAAAAAATGTAATACTCATGTGATCCTTTTTTTTTTTAACATTTACTTATTTTTGAGAGAGAGAGCATAAAAGTGGAGGAGGGGCAGAGAGAGAGAGAGAATCCCAAGCAGGCTCCGTGTGTCAGAGCAGAGTTCTGCTCGAGGCTCAAACCCATGTACCGTGAGATCACGACCTAAGCCGACGTCGGACACATAACCAACTGAGCCACCCAGGCCCCGTCGCGTGACCTTTTTGCAAAACCTACTTGAAGATAAACACCAACCAACCAGGAAGTGAATCCCAAAGGATTCTTGAATTGGAAAGCCAACAAACTGAGTGTTCTCTGTTTCATAGCAATATTTCCAAATAACAGAGCTGCTTGATATTTGATTAACTAACAAATAATAAAGAAAGGCTAAGAAGTTTCTAGTGTAGAATCTGCAGCATTGCTACTACTCTTTGCACGTGTCTCAAGATACCATGTGGGGTGTCAGGAATCAGATGCCTGTCTCTATAGAGCTCAGAAATAACACTTTGACACTCACTCAGTAGAGAATAAAAACACTAGGAAGTCCTGGACCAGGGGTCCCAGGCCACAATGCCTTTAGGGGCCAGCAGAATTGTGAATTGTTAGTGGATAAAGTAGGTCAAGTGTAAGATAGGAAGCTGAGAAGAAATGGGGGACTGGACCCCCTGATGTCCATTGTACAGAGAAGGAAACAAAGGCGCAGAGAGGGGACTGACCTGTCACAGGTCTCAAAGTGGTGTGGATCAGGGCAGCTGCTTCTTCATTCTGGAAGCTTCCTCAAAGGAAACTGACAGAGTTGCCAGCCCTACGAGGAGGCAGGAGAGGTCTGTGCTTCCGAGGAGTGAAGGTGGAGCAGCCATTGGCCTGGGGCTCACAGACCTGTCCCTGGGCTCACTGGTCCACAGTCACTTACCCCAGGTAAGCAGAGACCCCCATCCCCCTGTGGGGCCCACCACTGTCTCTGCCTCACTCCTTCCTCATACCTGTTCTTCCCTATTCTCTCCCTTTCCCATGTCCATGTCTCCTTCTCTCTTGTCCATGCTCTCTCTTCCAATCAAGAAGCTTATAGTGAGTGCCTACTGTGTGCACATCACCAGGCTTGGCCCTGAGTGTGACAGTTCACTCATCTGGATGCTGGGGCATCTGTCTCCCATTGCAGCTCCCGGATCTGTAGAGGGTTTTATAGTAAAGAAATACAATGAGTTCTGCAAGCCTAATGATAATTACCCTCCAGACACAATGCCATGAAATTAGCCAGGAAACTAACCCCATCTTTGAACTTTGTCCCTCTTCGGTAATTTCAGCTCTGAAATACTGTCATTTATGCTTAAGAACAAGCCAGTGAGCAGGAGTCACAGCCTTCTGATGAGCCTGCAAAAAGTAGGGGACCTCAGGGGACAGCAGGGCTGGGATTCACTTCGCAAGGCCTGCTCATTGTTGCCCCAGCGCTCATCCCGGATCATCATCTGGCTGCAGTATCCGTCCTCCACCCAGGACAGCTGGGGGCACAGGTAAAGGAAATGCTCTATTCCAGGACCTTGAGTCAGACTCACGCTTATGCCTTACACCAGACTACAAAGCCCTCTGTTATGGTTAATTTTATGTGTCAACATGACTGGGCTGAGGGCCACTCAGAAAGCTGAGGAAGCATGATTTCTGGGTAAGTCTGTAAGGATACTTCCTGATGAGATTATCACCTGAATCAGTGAGCTCAGTAAAAGCGGATGGTCCTCCCCCATGTCGAGGGATGCCATTTCATCCTTTGAGGGCCTGAGTAGAGAAAAAGGCAGAGGGAGGAGGAATTTGCCCCTTTTTTTGCTTCCTGCCTGACTCCAAGAGTTGAGACATCACATCCATCTTCTCAGGCCTTCCAACTGGGATTTAAATCATCAGCTCCCTGGGTTCTCAGGCCTCGGAACTTGGGCTGAATGACTCCACCAGTTTTGCTGGGTTTGCAGATGGCACATCATGGGACTTCTCAGCCTCCATTATTTTGTGAGCCAGTATGTGATGACAAATCTCCTGTTATGTATCTACTGGTTCTGTTGTTCCAAAGAACCCTGACTAATCCACCCCTCTTCCTCTAGCTCCTTTCTTCCCTCTACCCTGCTGCCACCCTTAACCTCTTTTGGGAAAGTCTGAATGTGTTACTTGCTCTGGGGTTAAGTTAGGCTCAAACTTCTGGTTCCTTCCATCACAGCATCCAAATAACGATCTATGCAGAAGGCATTAAGTGCCCTAGCTTGTTTCAGTCATTGGGCAACACAGGGGATTTGGGGATTACATGCTTTCCTTTACAGTCCACGCCTCATGTCCACCTTCTTCCCTGGGTCCATCTGGAGGTGCCACTCCTGCAAATCATCAGTTCGGTATATGGTGTTAAGAGTAGGCTGCCGGTTACCAAGCATTTACTGCATGCCAGGACCTCGGCTAAATGCCTTATAAGCAGGTTCTCGTGTGACCCTCAAGGCAACCATGTGAGGCACGTACTGGTGTATTCCCATTTCCCTGATGGAGCAGATGCTGTCAGGGCTCCCCCTGTATACCTTCATAGCCCTTCTCCATTTTTACGCATGCAATCTCGCCATGTGCTTTCACTCCTGTCAGCCGGCATCTGTTCTCTTTGACCAAGGACTGCCCGCAGATTTCCAGAACTCTCTCAGCTTGAGCACATGAAGCACCTAAAGTTCTTGGGAATTTATTACACGGCCTGTCCCCTCTCTTCCATGCCCCATCCCGAATCCAGCTCTTAACCAATAACTGATGATATTGGAGTATAAATACTCTGGCTCCTTCCCTGGTTGGGGATAACCCTGGGGTCACACAGTCCCACCTGCTATGGGCCATGTGCTAGGAAGGGTGCTGCAAAGGTGGGAAGGGACTTCCACATCCCCAGGAAGCTTTCCCTTCTCCTGCCCACCTCCCCCAGATCTCCAGGGTGACGGCAGTGGTCAGGAGGCCAACCCTAGATCCTGCAGACACCTGGGCAACGTGATGATTTATAGAGATGCCGACCCAACGAGAGCCAGGAAGAAAAGTTACAGGTCTGTAATGTTTAAAAAGTCCCTGAGGAGCCTGGGTGGCTCAGACAGTGAAGCATCTGACTCTTGGTTTCTGCTCAGGTCATGATCTCACGGTTTCATGAGTTCGAGCCCTGCATCAGGCTCCGTGCTGACAGTGCAGAGCCTGCTGGGGATTCTCTGTCTCCTTCTCTCTCTGCCCCTCGTCCGTGCTCTCTCTCTCTCTCTCTGTCTCAAGAATAAACTTAAAAAAATTTCTTTAATTAAAAAGACCCCAAACACATGTGCTTTACATCAAACTACAAACCTCTCCTTTTTCAGTCCCCTTCCTTTCCTCCACCCAGTTCCCACCCTTAACCTCCTTTGGGCAAGTTTTAATGTGCTAATGTTTTCTTTGCCCTGGGACTAAATGCGGGCCAAACTTCTGGTTCCTTTCATCATTGCATCCTCATGCCTCAGGGGTGGGATTCATTGTACTAAATTGGTTTGGGTCCTCCATGTCTTTTCTTGGTGAAAACCATCATTTCAATGTTAACTTTTTCTCTTAAGTTTGTGCAAATTATTTTATGTTTTATGCAGTAATGAAAACTATGAGAGACAGAAATTATGTTGAGTGAAAGAAACCAGACACTGTATGAATTCATTTACGTGAAGGGTAAGAACAGGAAAAAGAATCAAAGTTAAAATAACAATTCCCTCTGGTAAGGTAGGGATGGGTATTAATGGGCAAGTGAGGCGAGGGAACCTTCTGGGATGCTGGGCATGTTGTGTATCTTGAGGGAACCTTCTGGGATGCTCGGTATGTTCTGTATCTTGAGCTGAGCAGCAGTTACAGAAGGGTATACATTTGCCAACATTCATTGAACTGTACACTTAAGATATGTGCTCTTTATACATTTATACCTTAATTTTTAAAAAATACATGATGGCTAGTCTCTAATGCAAGTTAGTATAAGACTTCTCATTTTCTCTGTCTTTTGTCCTATTGGCTTTGTTTTATTGGCAGAAAAGTGTTCTTTACTTCTGTCAACTAATTTTCACGGAACACTAAGTTACTTTTACGGTTTGCCCTCCCCCATCATGATATGACTTCCCATAAGAATTCAAGATCCTGATGGGAAGCTAACTCATAAGACTCATACTCAAGTAATAGTAATGGAGAATTTCAGTGGGAATTAGGGGGTGGGGGTGGTGAGAATTTGTAAGAATGAATGTAAGAGTGCAAATAATGTTCTTAGCACAATTAGTCCAATCTAGCTGCCACAGAAGAACATCAAACCGGGATTCCACAGGCTGAAGTCAGACATGGAGGCCTTGGATGCTAAGCTATAGCTTGCTTTACTAGACAATGAGGATCCGCTGGGGTTTTTGAGCAGAAGAGGACCATGATCAATCCCATGCTTCCCGAAGAGAAATATGGCAGTGTGACCAAGATGAGGCAAAGCCTCAAGGCTGAGAAACCACCTAAGAGGATACTGCAATCGTCCAGGCAACAAGTAATAGGGCTTAAGATAGTAGAGAAATTAGGTGATAGGTGCCAAAAATAATATGATCAATGGGTGTAGAGGTCAAGGAGGAGAGAGGAGTTGATGAAAAGGAGGAAACAAAGGTATGGCAGCTGGGAACGTGGGCTCTGGAGTGAGACTGCCTGGCCTTGAACCCAAACTCTCCCCACATACTAGCTGTTGATTTTAAGCAAATCTCTTAACTTCACAAAGCTTTCCATCTTCTTATCTTTGGATTGATGAGAATAAGAGTACCTATTGCATAAGATTAAAGCAGATGAGGCCCAGCAGGCACTATCATAATGTCTGGGACTCATTAGGTCCTCAGTAAATGAGATTTAGCATAATTCTTTTCATTATCATTATAATTACTCAGGATAATATTAACAATGGCTGAAAGACAGCCAATGGAGGGAAGGTGAAATGTTGGGGAGATGATGAGTTCACATTTCTTTTCAGCAGAAGCTTTAAGAGCAAACACGGTTCACCATGTTTTTTTCCTCTTCTGCCACAAGCCCAGTGATGTCCCAGATTAGAGGCCACTCCATTGGCCTGAACCCCAACAAGAAGACATGGAACATGCCCGTGATCAACATATAGCATGAGTGAGAAATAAACCTGTGTTGTTGTAAGCCATGAAGACTTAAGAGATGTTTGTTACTGCAGCATATCCAGTCTCCCCTGTTACAGAGGGCTGATGAATTGCCAATGACCCCGTGCTGTGATATCCACAAAGTTACAACAGAAAACTCCCACAAGTTCCTCCAGAAAGGCTTACAAATAAGAAATGGCTCCAATCTTTTCCATCACAACAGCTATCATAGCATCAGACTGTTAGCACACGCCAAGGGGGATAATTTGGGTGGAGTGGGAAGATGCTCTGTACCCAGTATTTTACTGTTAAGGGCAAATTTGCAGAGATTTGGAAAATTGGGTGGTGTGTGGAGTAAACATACTGAACAAGTTTTCAGCTACAACACAGCTGAGCTCAAGGGAATGGGGTTTGATAGTTAGTGTCAGCATAATGAATTAAAAAAAAAAAAACCCACTCCAGAATGTCTATGAAACACTGTCAAGTTAAAAATTGTGCCTGCAGGGTTTTTTTTTTTTTTAAAGCAATTTCCCTAACCACTATGGCTAATAATATCTCATTTTGTTAACTCTGAAAGATCTTTCTAAAAACACTGTGACATATCATTTCCCAGCTTAAACTCAGTGACTTTCTATGGCCTTGAAGATCAAGTTGAAACTCTTCAGATGGCCTGCAAGGAATCTTCATGACTGGGCCCTGCTTTCCTATCCAGTTTCACACCTGGTGCTCTTCCCTCCCATGCTATGATCCCACCACTCAAGGACTGAAAAGTTCCTGTAAAAGCCATGCGCACTCTGCCTCTGAGCCTTTGAACTGACTCTTCCCTCTGGAATATTCTTCTGATCACTGTGAAAAGATTCAGTTCACACGTAGGGCACCAGCAAAGCAGATGCTCCAAGTGTTTGAAATAATTGCAATGTTTATCTTTCTCTGAAAAAGTATTGAACACAGAGGAAATCACATTTTTTAGAGTTCCCTTGTACTAATTTTGCTGTGTAGTATTATTTCTCTTTTGAGCCCTACATAGGGCTCCATCAGGTAAAGGTCTTGACCTGACCTGGTTTCTGGCTCTGTCTCTGGCTAGTTCTCTTTACTCTTCAGGTTTTAGAGTAAAGGCAACTTTCCTGGGGAAACCTCCTGGGACCACGCCCTGCCCCCCATGAAGGTTAGTAAGACCTTTCCTCTAGGTCATCAGAGCTCCTGATGCCTCCTCTAAGGCCAAACTGATCATGCCGTAATTTTTATCTAGCACATAAATTCCAGGAGGGCAGACATGGTGTGAGTGACCTCATTTCTAGCAACTGGCTCAGTGCTTGGCACATCGTGGGTGTTCAATAAAGATTGCTTTGAATGGGGAGACTGCAACATGCAATTCTACCCCATTCCAACCCTGGCCAGGGTTCTAGGGCCTGATCTGGAAGTAAGTTAACGTGCTGACTGCGTTTGGTAATCAGGGCCGATTTGGTCACTGAACAGGATGTGAAGTCCAAAGAGGATATGTGAGTTATTTGAAGCAGGCATTCAGGAATCAGAATTCACCCCTACTCCATTTTTTTTTTTAATTTCATTGTGGCAAAATATATATAACATGAAATCTGCCATTTTAGCTATTTTTAAGTAGATACACTTTAGTGGTATTAAGTACATTCACAATGTTATGAAACCGCCACCACTATCAATTTCCAAAACATTTTCATCACCTTAAATAAAAACCCTGTACCCATTGTGCAATAATTTCTCCCTTCCCCTTCCCCCAGCCCCTGATAGCCTCTAATTTACTGTCTCTATGGGTTTGCCTCTTCCGGACATTTCATGTAAGTGTAATCGCACAGCATGTGGTTTTTTGTGTCTACTTTCACCCAGCATCATGTTTTCAAGGTTTATCCACATTGTTGCAAGTGTTAGTGCTTCCTTCCTCTTTATGACTGAAGATTATTCCATTGTCTAGATATGCCACATTTTGTTTATCCATCCAACACTTTACCGACATTTGATTGTTTCTACCCTTTGGCTATAGAGAATAATGCTGCAGCGAACACTGGCATACAAGTATCTGCTTGAGTCTCTGTCTGCAGTTCTTTGGGGTATATATCTAAGAATTTCAGATCATCCAGGAATTTTAGGTTCCTATCTCCCTATTTTCAAGTGGCAATAGCACTGTCTGTAGAGATCTGGCTCTGTGCTCGCACAGAGGGACCTTTACCTGCCATCAACTCATAGGAGCCTTTGGCAACTTTCTGCTGTATATATACATATTATCCCCATTTTCCAGGTGGGGAAACTGAGGCCTAGCTAGGCTCTGCAACTTGCCCCAAATTTCACACCCAGTAAGTAGTAGAGCATGAGTTTAAACTCCAGAGTCTATGTTCTTAACCATGACAGGCAGCCTTCCTCCCAAATCACATGGTGTGATGGGGGGAAGGGAGATGGGAGGCAAGTGGGGGAGACCCCCTTTCTGAGAGTGCTGTTCACCCAGTGATTGTTAGGAGCAAGTGAGAATCCTTGCTTGGTAGTCCCAGAACTTAAACTCACCTGAAGGTTTAATACTCTTTTAATAGAAACATCACCATTTGATGATTTTTTTAATGCTTATTTATTTTTGAGAGAGAAAGAGAAAGTGAATGAGGGGCAGAGAGAGGCAGAAAGAGGATCTGAAGCCGGCTATGTGCTGACAGAAAACCCAAAGTGGGTCTTGAACTCACGAACCGTGAGATCATGACTTGAGCTGAAGTCAGAGACTTAACCGACTGAGCCACCCAGATGCCCCTTGACTATTTTATATAAGAGAGGAGAAGGCTGGTACTTTCTAACAGTGAGAGCAATATTCATTACCAAAAATCGAAATGAAAACGAAGCAAGCAAGCAAGAAAACATTAGAAACAACAACAAAAACCACAGTTGCACCTACTCAGAAGCTATTAGTATTCACACCTTGGTGCTAATGATTCTTCCAAATGCTCTTCAATGCATACGCAAGCATATGGTGATTTTCTCTTTTAATGAGATCATACAGAGTATATCATTTCTTAACATTTTCTCATTTAATATTATCACGACTATATTCCACATTAACAGATTCCTCTTTCCAGCAGAAATTTATGGTTACCTAATATTTCATTCATTCCCTCAGAAAGTATTTACCACGTGCCTAAAACCGTGTCTCAGAAAGCATTTAGCTGAGCCTCTATTATTGTAAACAGGTTCTTCCCGACTTCTTAGTAGGATAAAAAGCATTGCCCTAAATGTCCTCATAGCTAAATCTTTGCACATATACCTTGGCCCCTTCTGGAAATAATTTCCTATGAAATTGCTTGGTCCAAATACAACACCTTTCAAGCTCCCTTAACCAGCCATATTTTGTTGTGAGGAACAGACACCTGCTTTAACTAGCTCAAGTTCAGTGTGGGTTATGAAAAGGACATGTGTCTTAGGCACAGGGGAGAGCAGAGCCTTTAGAGGCTTTCAGCACCCAAAGTGGCCATTCAGTCTAGTGCTCCCACTGATGTGGCCCCCCACCACCAACTCAGTCTTCATTTCAACTTTGTCCAAATTCTTTTTTTTTAAGTTTATTTATTTATTTTGAGAGAGCACAAATGAAGGAGGGGCAGAGAGAGAGAGAGAGAGAGAGAGAGAGAGAGAGAGAGAGAGAATCCCAAGCAGGCTCCACACTGTCAGCACAGACCTGATCCAGGGCTCAAACTCATGAACTGTGAGATCATGACTTGAGCCAAAGTCAGATGCTTAACCAACTGAGCCACCCAGATGCCGCAACTTTATCCAAATTCTTAAGAAAGGGGGAATCTGATTGGTGTAGACTCAGCCTAAGGAACTGGCTCCCCTGAGTCAGCAGCTTCATGATTAAGCTAGAGCCTACCTGGAACCAGGTAGGTGCAGGGAGACCTATATGGAACTAATACCTTCCTAACACATGAAGTAGATCTTAATAATAGCTTGGGACTAGAAACGTGTCAATAGAAGGGAAAAAACAAACCAAAACCAAAACCAAAAAACAGCTCCTTTTCCTTTGTAGATAGATCTCCATTCTCAGAGCATAGATTAGCCAGAAGTCTTTTGGTTGTAAGTCACAGAAACCCAGTGTAAACAGGCCTAAGTATGAGGATTTGGAAGAGGGTGTGGAACAATCAGCAGCACCAAGGTGTTAATAATGATGGCTTCATGTGACTGGGAAGTTGAAGGCTAGCTCTGTCATCAAATACAGCTGGACCCAAGAGGTGACAGGTGTCACCAAGTCTCTTTCTGTCCCTGTCTTTCCCTGCTCTGCCTTCTTCTGCAGTGGGGTCATCTTCAGACTGCCTTTATCCAGGATAAGGTATGACGGCCACCTGCAGTTCCTGCCTTATATCCCACCACCTTGGCAACCCCAACAGGAAGAGAGCACTTCTTCCCACTGATTCCGGCCAAAGTCCCAAAGTTTACTTCTATCGGGGCAATGTGATTAAACTGATCACCAAGGCCAAGGGAAAAGAATATTCCAATTGTTCAGGCTCACGTCCTGGGCCTTCCATATGGGTCAGCTCCACCTGTACCCAAGAGTGTATACAAGAGTGGGTGAATAGCAGAGAGGAGGGGGGTGTCTCCATCCCATAAAAAATGAGGTTGCTTTTGCCAGAAAAAGGGGAATAGTGCTAGACAAGAGTCACTACAGAAATATAGCAGGGTCTTGTCTTTTTCCAGTAGAGGAGATGGCTCATCTTGAGTCATCCTCACATTCTCTTCTTATTGCTTCCAAATGACAAACAGGAGGTTCTGTGAGCTCACCGAGAGACGCAGTGCTGTCCAACAGAGCTTTCTGCAATGATGGGAATATTCTCTCTCTGTGCTTGTCTGGTACAGGAGCCACCAGCCACAATGCTGCTATTGAGCACTTGAAAGCAAAGTTTAAATTTTAATTAATTTTAATTTAAACAGCCACATGGGGCTAGTGGCTACCATAATGGGAGAACACAGAATAAAAAGCGTGCTCAATTTTCCTGCCGGCAGTATATAGAAACGTGAGGTCTTCAATGCTTCCTGACTTCAGGAAAAGAAACCCTTGCCCTTGTCTGCTGGCAGGGAAACTTTCTGAGTCTCGGGGAGTTTTTCCAGGAGAGCAATGGGAGGTCTGCACTGTGTCCATGGGGCCAGTAGTGAATGAGGCGTCTTGTAATGAAATAACTAAAACGTCATTGTGACTGTAGAATCAAGGGTCTTCCCTCCTTATCTCCAAAGTGCCCGTGTTTTACATGAAAAAGCGTTTCTAATTAATAGGCCAGCCCCTCTTGAGTTTGATAAAAACAGAGGAGAAAAGGATTTGATTAACCCACAATCTTTTCAATTTGGCGTGTTCTGCATGAGTGAAGTGTGTTTTCTGCAACGGAGCCAAGCCCGGCCCGTCCTGGTTTACCGTGATAACATTCTTCCCATTGTGCAGCCCTGATTTACCCCCAGCCTGCCAGGCGACGTTGGTATGAAGAGATTCTCAGAGGTAATCGCCAGCACAGCCTGCAAGAGTAATCTGGATTCTCATACAGATGGTGGCCCACCCGAGGCAGGGAAAGATGACAAAGGCTTCCATTGTTCCCAAGTAAGAGAGTTTGTTCTGTCTGGAGACCCAGGGCTAGGGCGGGAGGTTTGGGTGGAACAGTGATGGGAGGAACCATACGGAAGGGTGGGTGGTACACTCAAAGTCAAAAGGTCAGGGACTGAGATGGGGCAGAAGCGGGGAGGGGGGGGGGGAATCAGCTGTAGCCACGTCCAGTGCTGCGACCTGCTGTCTCCTGGCTCTCTTAGCTTCGGCTTCTGCCAAAGGAAGCCCTCCCTGCCCGAGTCAAAGCAAGTCACAGAGCGATGTGTTTACTGAGTAAGCACCCAGTTTCATTCTCTTTGCAGAGATAAGAAACGTCTTCCTCCTCTTTTTCTCCTGAAAGAAACGGGCTAGGTGGCAGATAACCCTAGATTGGTGGTGGTTTTAAAATGTGACCACGAGGGGCGCCTGGGTGGCTCAGTTGGTTGGGTGTCCGACTTGGGCTCAGGTCATGATCTCACCGCTTGTGAGCCCAAGCCCTGTGTCGCCCTCTGTGCTGACAGCTCGGAGCCTAGAGCCTGCGTCTGATTCTGTGTCTCCCTCTCTCTCTCTCTGCCCCTCTCACGCTCTTTCTCTCAAAAATAGACATTAAAAATGTGTTGTTTTTTTTTTTAATGTGACCTCAAATTCCTAGTTCTCCCATTAAGACGGGGTGTTCCTCTGTTCTCTCCACTTAAATCTGGATGGGCTTGTGATTGCTCTGCCCAAAGGAGTCTGGAGCAGTGACACTCTGACTACCGAGGCTGAGTCATTAAAAAATCCCCTTATTCCCTGGAACCCTCATGCTTGGAGGCCTGAGCTACCATGTAAGAACTGCCCCAGTTTGTAGTACTTTGTGACAGCAGCCCTAACAAATGCAGCACCCTTCATCAATCTTACTTCAGTGTTGGCAGAGGGTTTTTTCTGGTCTTTTCTTCCCCCGATATTTGATTATGAAAAATTCCAAACATACATAAAAGTAGGAGTTGTGAACACCCATGTATCCGCCTCCTACATTCTACAATTAACATTATGTTACATTTATTCCACTACATGGCTATCAACTTCTCTATCCTTCTATCCATCTAATCATTCATCCTTCTCTCTCCCTCTCTTCAAAGTAAGTTGCAGGCATTATACAGTTCATTCTTAAACACTCCAACCTGTGTGCCATTAACCAGAAATCCGATATTTGTTTTCCCTTTTTCAGGTGAACCTGAAGTATAGTGAAATGCACAAATACTTGTATGTCATTTTTTGAGTTTTGGTAAATGTCTAAACCGTGTAAGCCTAAGGTACAGATCATCACCAAGCCCAGAAAGTTCCCTCCTGTTCTTCCCGGTCAATACCCACACCTGCTCGACCAAGAAGACACGGCTGTTCTGATTTTTTTCATTATGGGTTAGCCTGGCCTGTTCTAGAACTTCAGATATAATGGAATCATACCATATATTCTCTTTTGTATAATACTTTTGATTGATTTTCATTTTAAGCAAGTCATAAAACTTGGTTCAAAGTGTTTTAGCACCTTGCTGAGAAAGATGAATAATAAATAACAAATACACGAAACAATGAATAGTAATATGTGTTCTACCTGCTGGATACCAGGCAATGTGCTAGGTGCTTGGGATACAATATTGAGTAAAACACAGCCCTGCCCTCAAGAAGTCCAGGGGCGCCTGGGCGGCTCAGTCGGTTGGGCATCCGACTTCGGCTCAGGTCATGATCTCACGGTCCGTGAGTTTGAGCCCCGCGTCGGGCTCTGTGCTGACAGCTCGGAGCCTGGAGCCTGCTTCGGATTCTGTGTCTCCCTCTCTCTCGGACCCTCCCCCATTCATGCTCTGTCTCTCTCTGTCTCAAAAATAAATAAAACATTAAAAAAAATTAAAACCCAAAAAAAGAAGTCCACAGGTACCAGAGGCTGAAAGAAAAGAATCTAAACAAAGTATAACTCTGATAATAAAGATAAGTACACAGGAATGGAGCAAAGGGAGTGGGGGTATCTCAGACTTGGTTCCAGCAGTATTATTGTTCATTTGGTGTTTGTATTTAAACCTACTCCTTTTGTTTCACTAAGCTATGTCTGAAGTTGCAGTCCCTGTACCAATTTTGTCAGGAAAGCAATATGCCCAGTTAAAAATGCCTTCTCAGACTCCCATGTAGCTAGGAGTGGCCAGAGAACTCAGTTCTAGCCAATGAAATGTAGGCAGACATCTGTTGGGTGGAGTTCCTAGAAAACTCTTTGTTTTCCTAATTAAAAAATTAATGATGGTGATGATGGTGGTGGTGGTAGACAGACTCAGCTGGTACAGCCTTTTCCTTCCCCCTCTTTCTCTTCCTGCCTGGAATGAGGGTGCAATGCCTGGAGAAGAGCAACCATCTTGAGGCCATGAGGATAAAAGCCTCATGCCAAGAATGAAAGCAGGAAATTAGAAGGAGCCTGGATCATTCACAACATCCTTGGATAGCTACACTAGCCTTGGACTGCTGATGTCCAAAAAATCCTAGTAACTGAAAAAAAATTACCCCCTTACTTGTTTAAGCCACTGTTGGTTGAGTTTTCGGTTACTGAAAGCCAAATGCACCCACAATGAACACACTTGAGTTTGATGGGCTGCTCATGTTTGTTTGGTTTTTTTTCCAGTTTAATTCAAGTAAATATGAAATAATTCAAATAAAATTGCTTTTGAGTACTATCTGAAATGGACTGATATAAACCAGAGGCCAGTCACACTTTTAGAAATCCTGACCTAG
Organism: Herpailurus yagouaroundi; assembly: GCF_014898765.1. NCBI lineage: Eukaryota > Metazoa > Chordata > Mammalia > Carnivora > Felidae > Herpailurus > Herpailurus yagouaroundi. The sequence continues at coordinate 11,759,864 of NW_024412422.1, forward strand.
TAGGGTCATTACTTTGAGCATTTCAGAATTTACTACGACTCCTCCATGATCCTTTAATTTAATCTTCGCTGCATCTCCATGAAGCAGATGAGACGGATATTACTACTGTCCACTTGCTACAAATGAGGGAATGGATGGGGCTGAGAGGTGTTAAGTGATCTGCTAGATATCTCATAGCTAGTGAGTGGGGAAACCAGAGGAATTTCACAGTGTTAATGTCACAGAGGTTTATTAAACACCTACTAGGTGCCAGGCACTGTGGAAGCAATGGAGAAGAAGACAGTCTCTGCTCCAAGGAGTAACAAAGGCAACAGACATTTAAACAAGTGTTGGGAACAGAAGAAATCTAGAAGTCTGAAGAAGCATGAAAGAGGGTCTCTGTCTTAATTTCCGTTCCCCAAAAGCAGATCCTGAGGCAAGAATCTGAGAGCAAACAGACTTGAGGGAGGTGATTCCAGGACGTGCAGGTAGAGAGGCTCACTTTCCCTCTCCACTGGGGTGGGGGGTGGGGGGCCCTGGAGAACGGTGCAGAACACAGCTCAGAGTTGCCTTACTGGGGTGAGAAGCTGAATATTTATTCACCACCTCTCCTCCCCTGTTGGTTGAGAGCAGCATCTAGGGGCATTACCTCCCTGACACTCTGGCCTGTCCTACTCAAGGGCTAAGCATCTGGCATTGAAAATAAAGTCCCCAGACAACAAACCCTTGTCCTGCACCAAATCCATGTGCAGATGACCCCAGCGTGGGCAGAGGAGTTATGCCTACCAGCAATGACTGCCCCAGGTACCCCATCTAGTGAAGAAGGGTTCAGGAGCCTTCCCAGGGAGGTAATGCAAAAGGCGCACCTCATTTTGCTACATAATGCTGCAACCCGACAATGGGAGGCAGTGTGCACGCGAGGTCGACTTAATGTTACAAAACGCCTACCCAGCTTGACATTTGACCTGCTGGCTCATCCACAAGGCCAATCCAGGTTGAACCAAAATCCCATAGTGAGGCCCAGGATTGAGACAAGATCAAAACATACCTCCTTCCAGAAAGCTCCTCAGGAGCCTGGCCTCCTGTGAAGGACCGGGGAACCAGCAGCCGGTTTCCAACTTTGCCTGGGCTTCCTGTGGTGCGTGCTTCTGTCCTCACTGACACGCTGAATGTTCTCCCCCAAATTATTTCTGAGTTCTCCTGGCAGCGGCTCTGCCTCCCCCGCCTCCCCTCCCCACTCCCTTTGGCAGATCTGTGTTATAAAATAAGAGGCTTGGGATTATGTCTGTCTGACAACTGAAGAATGAGCAACGGAGCAGATGCAGAGTCTTACAAATCCCGTGAATTATACATGGCCATCTGCAGCCTCGAGCCGTCCAGGATTTCCACCCCACACCACGGCGTTCCATATGGAGTCATATGTTTTTAGTATCGGAGCCATGCTGTCAACGTCCAGCAATCCGTCATGTGGCACATGTGTGATGCAAGCGCCCAAATAAATGTTATCTCAGGCCCGGGAGTGCTGAGCAGAGGAGCGCGGTGGCTCCCGCAGCCTTGTCTTCTCCGAAGGGCGGTTGCTTGTAGAGTTTTTTGAGATCTCGACAACGTTCTCAAATCTCTTTTCTCTCACTAGGAAGGCAAACCTCACACCCGCCACCTCACAAATGCCCTAAGAAAGGCTCGCTTTGAACATAAAATGTGAAAAGTCACTAAATTTAAGCTCCAGGCTGGAGGATTTTAAGGGATTCTTTCGGGGATGGGTTTCCGGTTCCCACCACCTAGTTTAAGACACCTGGCCTCCCCTCCGGCAACCGGGCCTGAGATCACGTGATACTACCCTGGCTGGAGCTGATTGGCTCAGGCTGGCCTCCCTCCCCGTGATTGGGCCAATCAGATTCTCTTATCCAAGAACCAGCATTCAGGGGCACTACTCTGGCTGTGCACGCAAGTTCTTAAAAAGAGGAAACTTAGGGCATTGGGGAAACCGTGTTGGGCCATGTGCACGGGGAGAGAGAGAACCCAGGCTGCAGAGGATAGTGAGAGATTGAGAGGGAGAAAAGAAAGACGGAGGTAGATAGAAGAGGGGGAGGGGGAGGATCACCATCTCTTTGCCAATCCCTTGTTCTTAGCCTCTTTCCATCCTGAGCTACCGTCTGGCCCCTCTGACCTCTAAATGCTCCTTCTTGCCCCAAGGCTGTTTATTGGCGGAAGGTTTGTGGGGAGAGGGGAAAAACCTGTTCAAGATCTCTTGGTTAATCAGTTAAAGGGTGGTGTACTTACCTAGACAGAATCTCCTCGCCTCTCAGTTGGGAGAGGCAAAGGATGGAGAGGATGGAGGCCAATGCTTTCCAGGCACCAGGAAGACGGGCTGAAGACGCTGTTGCCAGGCCCTGTTTCCTTCAGAAACACTGTGGGAAGCCAACAAACTAGGGGTGATTCAGCTCTTTGTTGTTCCAGTAATAGGACTATCTGGGCCTTACTGCTGTCTTGCAAAAGCAACTTTATGTCCATAGAGGTTATCTGTTGTCTGCCCTCCTGGACATCTCCTTGCCCTCCTCTGGTAAAAAGCACCTTGATTCTCCTCTGGGAGACCGCCCCCTCCCACTCTTAGTGCTTGTGGTTCAGCTGGATTGATGGTCGTCTCATCTTAACCCAGGCCTAGCCAATTAGAGTTACGGTAATCCTTTCCAGGAGGGGCCTTTGAATGAATGGGCCACTGAGATTTGGCCTGGGACTTTTGCTAGAGCTATTGGGGGGGGAAAGTGCTCTTTCTAAAGGAGTCATTGAGCTGATAAATTGTAAGCATAGAGCTAATGATGGCCACTTTTGCCATAGCAAGAGGAGAATAAGCCAATGCAGAAGAAAGGAGGGAGGAGAGCTGTGAAGCAGGTGGAGAGAGGAGTAAATGACAGCAGGAGAGAGACAGATTGAGTCCAGATGACAAAGTACAAAGCCTGGATCCAGTTATGCCTGAAGTCCTTCACACCAGGGCCTCTCAGCTACACGAGTCAATAAACCCTCTTATTTACGTAAGCCACTGAGTATTAGGGTTCTGTCACTTGCAATCAAAGAAGTCATGAGTGATGCCACATTCTATACATTCCAAATGAGTACCACCTCCTTGAAGCTAGAGAAGAAGAGGAGGCTTTTGGAATAATCAGAGGATAGAGGGTTCCCTGCAGAGACTAGTGCAATTGGTGGCTAGGGGGAATGGGTGGAGAACCAGGCTGGGTCATATAATGTGAGACTGAACCTTTAAGTCTCTCCCGTATTATCAGGAATCTCTCAGTGACCTCTGCCTCTTACATGTGTGGATAAATGCCAAAGGGTATAAAAGTAGGTTTCTTGGCTCTGAGCAAGTCCAGTTCCTATGACAGTGACAGCCAAGAAAGCAGAAGCAGACTCACGTAGGCATCTCAAGAAGCAGGACTGGGCCTCAGACCCCAACCCTTATGGTTGAGACAGACCTGGATTTGAATCTCAATCCCATCACTTCCCAGCCCTCTTTCCTAAACCAGTCCCTAACCCCTGTGAACCTCAATTCCACCTCTGTAGAATGGGGGTGATGATGGAACCCACCCTATGGGGACACAGGGAAGTATAAAGGAGATAAAGTCCTACCCTGGCCATATACATGATTGGCAGGTATTAGAAGCAATTAGAAGTTGGACAGACATTGGCAGTGTTTTTAAAGTTTTTTTTAATGTTTATTTATTTTTGAGAGAGAGAGAGAGACAGACAGAGCATGAGCCGGGGAAGGGCAGAGAGAGAAGATACAGAATCCAAAGCAGGCTCCAGGCTCCGGGTTGTCAGCACAGGGCCAGATGCGGGGCTCGAATGCACCAGCACCAGCCGTGAGATCATGACCTGAGCCGAAGTTGGACGCTTAACAGACTGAGAGACCCAGGCACCCCAGCGGTTTTTATTTTAAAACTTGTTTTTATTTTTGAGGTTACTGTCTGCTTTTGGCAACTGATCCTCGTTTTCCATTGATGGCAGTGATCTAAAGTTCCTTTTCAAAGAAAATTTATTGAAATAAAAAAGGGGTCCAATTTAAAGAAAATGCGAAGTCAAAACTAGGGAAGATGGACCTGTTAAAAACTATGAAGGGGAACTTCAATGACTGTAGTTGGAGAAACACCAGGATAATGCCTGATGGCTTGCACATAGTAGGTGCTCACGAAAAGTGGACAGATTGAGATGAGATGGCTTTTGGCCCTGGCCCCAGGCAGCAGGGCCTTAACTGGATGGAAACACATGACAGGGAAGGTGCCAGAGGTACAAGACTTTGTGGGGTAGATGCTCTGATGCCTGACAACGTGCGTCAGTAGGCACTCAGTGGGTGACCCAAGTGGTTCTTAAAGGGAAGCATGAGGCTCAAAGAAATGATTACAAGAGAAATCAGCCCCGAAGCAAGCCCCGAAGCTTGCAGCAGCAAATTCTAATCCCCTCTTCGGGTCTGGAAAACTTCTCGTCTCCAATGTCTGACCTCTCTTGACAAATGTCATCACACCCAGCATGCAGGAGGAAAAGGGGGCTGAGGGCAGCCCCACAAGATGCGTGTGTTAGCGGCTACAAGAGGCCATAGGCACTGGTTGAGGCCAGGTCTTCTCTCCCCTGGAACTTGGAGACAGAATCTAACCTAGAGTGGGGAGTCTAAGGGATTCCCAAACTTAGATGGCTTTTTTAGGGGGCCAGACAGGGAAGTAAATGAATAAAGTTGGCAAGCGTGAAGCAAGAATCCTGGGAGTGGTGCCTCACCGGAGGGGACACGTGCCCCACCTAAGGTAACGAATTCACTGACTTGCTTTACAGACCACATTAGATCCTGTATGTAAATGCTTGGCACAGTGCCTGGGACCCAGACAGTTCTCGACAAAGGGTAGGTATGATTATTGGTGTTGTTCATCCATCTAAAGGAGAGTCCTGGGGTGTCTGGCTGGCTCAGTCAGTAGAGCATGTGACTCTTGATATCAGGGTCAAGAGTTCAAGCCCCACATTGGGCATGGAGCCTACTTAAAAAGAATACACACAATAAATAAATAAATAAATACATAAAGGGGAGTCCTGAACCAAAGACTGTCAAGTCCCAAGGAAGCCCAATGCCCTGTCGACTTCCTGACCTCAGCCACAAAGGAACCTTCGGAGAAGACACAGGTGTCGGAAAGAAAGGACTGTCTAGTGGTTAGAGATGAGTCCAATTGCTTTTCCTCGTCTAATGAATTCTATGAGTCATTCTTCAGCAGCAAAATAGAGACGAAAAAATAAAAAACCCTGCTACCTTCTGGCTGAGGGAGTACTAAAAGCACAATGGAGTAGTGCTTGGAGCTGCAAAATAACTGATGAGTTACTTGAAGTGCTTGATTGTATTGAGAGATTTATACCAACAGTAGAGTCTGTGGTAAGGTATTGATAAGAACACAAAAAGACAACCCTCCCACCAAGAAAAAAAGATAAAAAGAAAAGAGAGGCAATTATTAAATCCAGGGAAAACAAAATGCTGGAGTTTCAGTACATAAGGACTGGTTGTGAACAATATAAGCAATCATCATAATGCAAACATTGAATATTACTTTGATATTTTAATAAGACTTCTTTTTTAGAAAAGTCTTAGCTTTAAGGAAAATTCATAGTATAGATAGTTTAGAGAATTCCCTTATATCCCATAGTCACTTTCCCCTATGGCTAACATCTTATATAAGTCTGGCAAATTTGTTACAATTAATAGACTAATACTGATACATTATTATTAACTAAAGCCTATAGTTCATTCAGATTTCCTTAGTTTTACCTAACGTCTTTCTCTGGTCTAGGAAATCAACGTGGCATTAGGTTGTTGCGTCTCCTCAGGCTCCTCCTGAAGGCGACAATTTCTCAGACCATCTTTGTTCTCGATGACTTTGACAGTTTCGAGCAGTACCGATCAAGTATCTACTAGAATGTCTCTCAGCTGGGGTTTGTCTGATATTTCCCTCATGATTAGACTGGGTTATAGTCGTTGGGAGGAATACCACAGGGATAAAGTGCCATTTTCATTACATCATGTCAAGAGTACAAACAATCATCATGATCTTATCACAGACCTTGATCATCTGACTAAATGTCTTGATGTTTGTCGATTCAGTATTTTGAAAATATTAAATATAAAATAAAAATAAAATAGCATTTCAAAAATACAGTAGTGTCGTAACTAAGAATATGAAGTGGCGGGTGGGTGTGCCTGGGTGACTCAGTTGGTTAAGTGCCCAACTCTTGGTTCTGGCTCCAGTCATGATCTCATGGTTAGTGAGTTCAAGTCCTGCATATGGCTCTGCACTGAAGGTGTGGAACCTGCTTGGGATCCTGTCTCCCTCTCTCTGCCCCTCCCCCGCTTGCTCTCTCTCTCTCTCTCTCTCTCAAAAATATATAAATAAACGTTAAAAAAAAAACAATATGAAGTGGAGAAGTCTATATGTATCTGTGGCATGTGGAGTAGGTGGGGATAGGGCTGAAGAAAACCTTTACCTTCTATAGTTGAGAGACAATAGGTATCTGGAAAAAAGTGAAGAAATAATAGAATAAATGTTGTATTTTGGAAAATGCAGGTAATACACAGAGGAAGAAGAGACCATTAGAAGAGTTGAAAATAATTGCTTCAGGGAAGTGAGAGTTCAGGGTGAGAAGGAGTGGTACAGGGACTATGGCAGAAGACACTGAGGGTTGACCCGCTCAACACCCATCCCAACCTTCTTCTCCTTGCCTTTTTGTTCCATAGAAGCTAAAAAACTAAAGAAGGCACCTCCCAGACTCCTTTGCAGCTAGGAGTAATCAAAATACATGGTTTTGGCCAATGACATAATCAGAGACCTGCTGGGGATTTCCGGGAAAGACTTTGCTACCTTCCTTCCACCTGGAATACAGAACAGACATGACTGACGACTTGAGGAGCTGCCACAGCCATTTTGTGGTCATGAGGGAAAGGCCAAGAAATGAAAGAAACATCTGACCTAATGCCGTGGAGCCACTTAATCAGCTGCTCACCTCTGGACCTCTATTTGTGAACAGCTTAGACATTTAAATCAACGCTTACAGTTTATATTCGCAGGATTTGGGTTTTCTGTTATTTGCAGTCATGTGCAATCCGTAGCAGATACAAGGGCTATTCATCAACGTATCTGCAATATCCTGATAAACATTAAATTTAAAAATAGGTACCGTGTTTGGAACTGGCTGCAGGGACTGCCTGGCACACACATGGTTCCTGTCATTTTTTGATCCTTTTCCAGTCCCCCCGCAGCTCCCGGGCCAAGTCCTCCCAGAGTCTGTAGTCAAGCACGTCTCTGACGCTTAGTGGAGAATGCTGCAGATACAGAAGCCTCTTTGACAATCCCCATTACGTTCCTGCGTGGCACATCTTGACGGGTATAGATTTTACCTAATGCTGTAAATTAAGGTAATTGTGCTGAGGTCCAATTAACTCAGTTAACTTTCCAGGACGAATACCAGCCAAAGCTTGACAATGGAGCAGAATCCTGAGTTCCTTTCTGCTACTTGCTTCTTTTTTTCTGATAAAGCCACTGTGTAAACTTTGTCTCAAAAACACTTCTCTGAATTCCCCTCTGTCCTATCACTACTTCCTTAGAGGTGAAGCCAAATGGACAAGGATCAGAACCCTGCCCTGTCATCTTTGACACCTCCCTCCTCCACTCTCTCAAGTCTCGTCTATTTCACTGCTCAGATCTCTCAAAGCCATCTCCTCTCCACCTTCTCAGCTACCTCCTTGGTTTAAGCTGCCGTCGATAAGTTGATGTCCTTCTGTATTCAAAAGCCTCCAGGACCTCCATGTCAATCAGCACAAAAGCCAGTAGCCTATGGACTCCTGGGATCTGGCCCCACATGACCTCTCCAGCCCCATTCACCTCCAGTCTTTCCTTTACTCTCCACATTCCAGCCAGACGGGAGCCAGGTCACCTCCTACTGCCGGAGACCAGCTCCAGCAACCAGGGGTTCCCGAAGGATGAACGGCGTTGGCGAAAAAGTGAAAATAAAACAGAACAAAAATAAAAATGGACACAGACAACAGCCGTGTGTTGAACTGGCTGATTTATTGTAGCAAACGTGGCATTATATTTACCAGTGATTTCCTTGTAGCATACGTCATCTATGTTTTTCTAACATTACCTAATTTTGAAAATGTTCCTATGTGTAATCAACCTTTAAGAAATAACATGGCGCTTTTCGCGTAATGTTCCCTCATACCCTTTGATTATTGATTAATTTCTTACATTATTCCACTATGCATCTACGTTTATCTATAATCTATAAAGCATTTGCTTTGCTGTTCTCATGAGAGGCTCTCCATCTCTCAACACCTCAAGTGGAACAGTTACAGGGACATGACCTCCTAATTGCTCCTCCCGAACCACTTGAAGCCGGAAGAACAATGTGTTTGCCTCAGTCCCAGGTGCCAGGAAGGGGCCGAAAGGGCCTTAGAAACCCATGCCTCGTACATTCTCAGACAATGCACCTAGGAACTAATGAACCATTCTGTACCTTAACCGACTAGGTTCAGTCATCGTCTGGAATGCCTCCTGGGGGCCAGGTGGGCCTAGGGGTTGAAGTCACCTGGGCCCAGCGATACACTCCTTAGTTGCCGGAGTGGGGCTTTCAAATCCATATGTCTCTCCCTTGTTGGCCTCCTTTGCTGGCAAATGCATGAGGCTATCCTTCCTGTAAGTAGAGGAGTCCCCATAGGGGATGGCAAGGGCTAAACGTAAGGCCACACAATTTCTTGCGGAACCTTATTTTCTTTCCTAATGATTTCTCCCAGGGGGCCTGTCGAGGGCAATTCCCCAACAGATAATACCCCAAGTACTTTCATTAAGGCCAAATTACCTACAAGCGGGAGGACAAGAAGCTTCACTGTCGGGGGCCGCCTTGCAGTCACCAATCCGTCCACAGCCTGGGCCTTGCCATCAGGCTGGGATAGCTCGACTTCCAGCATCCTACCCTAGGACTCTTGCCTGGAATGTTCTTCCACCTTCCCAACTCCATATGCTGTCTTTGCCTTTCACCCTTTCAACTCCTTCTCATCCTTTGGAGCTAATTTGGCACCTCCTCCAGGAAGCCTTTCTGGAGTCCCATTGTTTTATAATGAGAGCTCCCTAAGGGCAGGATCCAATATTCCCTGTGGTAGCCTCAGCATTTTGAACAGTTTCTGACACATAGCAGGTGCCCAGTAGATGTTTGTTGAGTGAATGAATGAATGTTGGTAGAAGAAAATTAACTGATTTACTAATAGGTTTATTAGAAACTTCTATATACAAATGACAATGAGGACCTGTGAGCACAGCTGTATTGGGGGTGAAACTAGCCTCCAAGGTAGCCCATATATCCTGTTAGGAATGCTTTGGGTTCAAGGAACAATAAATTTAGCAAACATGGTCAAAAGTTGGGTTTGACAAACTATTCTCCACAGGTCAAATTTGTAGTCCCTGTGAAGCTTTGAAAATAAAGTTTTATTGGAACACAAACACATCCCTTTGTTAATGTATTGTCTATGGCTGATTTCATGATTCAACAGAGTTGAATCATCACAACAGAGATCACATGGGCCACAAACTTAAAACATCTACTATGTGGTCCTTTATAGAAAATATTTGCCATACCTTGGCCTAAATGAACAGGGGTTGATTTTTCTCATATAACAAGAAATCTGGAGGAGAAGCCTCCCAGGGTTGGTTTGGAGAATGGCAAATACTCAGGGCACTGGGCTAGTGTCTCTGTTATTCTCTCAGTGTTCCCCTCATGGTTACAAAATGGCTGCCACAGCTCCAGGCATTACATCCTCACACAGCTGCATTCAGAGGAGAAAATAACCAAAGTATTAGAGCAGAGAGATTCTCCTATAGCATGCTTTCATCTTATTAGGGAAAATAAACTTTACATAATCCCCCAGAGGCTGCCTCTTGCAAGGAAGGAAAGAGGGGTGTGTGGTCAGTGGGCAACCACAGTGTCTTCCATAACTCTCCTTCCCACTACATTTCCCTTATTAGTAGCACCTGATACCACCATCACCACCACCCACTGGCATTTGGGTTAAATGTTCGAATCCATGGTAAACTGAGGCACCTTTCTTCTCCTTCCCAGCACCAAGACCCCCATCCTTCATTAATACATAATAACTCAGTTGTTGAATGTTTACTATGCATCTGGCATCATTTCAAACAGTTAGTCCTTATGGCAACCTATTAGGAAGGTACTATTATTACCATTTCATGGTGGGTGGGCAGTGCTATTGAAGGCACAGAGAGGTCAACTCACTCACTAGAGGTCACACAGCAGGTCCCAGCACAGTCCAGATTGGAACCAGCAGCAGTATGGCTCTAGAGCAGCCCACCATGACCACTCCACATGGCCAAGGCCAGTCTCTGGAAACTGGGGGAGGGAGTTATTTCGATGATAAGCCAGGAGGGGGCACATCCCATTTTGCCTCGGAGGCCACTTTTGCTTGTCAGGAGGCGATGGACCGAAGTACTATTCTCTTTGGGGCCACCTGAACTGCCACCAGAAAAGTGACCCATAAATTCAAGACCGAGCGCGGGCTTCCTCTGTGGATTCCGTCCTACTTTACATCCCTCCCTTAATTAATTAATAAAGCCCGGCTCCACGCTCTGCCTCATTGCTTCCAGTCCTCCCCATCTCTGCTGAGATTTGTCCTTCTTCCCTGTGGTCCAGCCCTGCTGTTTTCGCTCTGCTTCTGTAGTTGCTCCTCGCATGAAGGCAGTTGGAGACAGAGACAGTGGACACAAGGGCCTGGCTGGATTTGTGCAATCCCTTAAAAGGAGGGCTCCGTCTCACTGAATCTCAATTTTGTTAAGTCCTGTACCAAGCCTGGTCTCCACTCCAGATTAACCCCCAACAGGCAGACACCCCAAAGAGAAATGCAGTCCCAGAATGGGGTCAAGTTTGAAATGTGGTTCTGAATGCTCTCTGAGGATCCATTCCCTCCAGCTTCCCTTTTGGGGGCATATCATTTTTTGAACGGCCTGAGTCCAGGCTAAGGAAGTGTGAGAAAAGGCCAGGCCCCAAATTTAGACAAACCCAGGGTTCCAGTCCCAGCCTACCAATTCCTGGTCAAGTGAGGCTGTGTCTCCATTTCCTCCCTCATAAAATGGGGATAACAGCAGAAATTGGATGTCTGGGAATTATGTGACAAGACAGGGAAATCACTTAGCATACAGCCTGTGTAAGTATTTGGTTTTGTAAAAGTCAACTGTTTGTTATTATCATTGGAATCATTACAGTTATTTTATGACTCCCCTGGACGCTTAGCGCCCTGCCCTTGGAGAAGCAGCAAAGAGCTGGAACTAAGAACACAGGCTCTGGATCCAGCCTCCATGACTTTAAATCCTGGCTCTGTCATTTTTCAGCTGTGTGACCTTGGGCAAGTCACTCTACCTCTCTCTGCCTTAGTTGTTTGATCTTGAAAATGGTAATAATAATCCTACCCACGGCACAGAGGTTTTGTGATCACTAACTTCTCCGTAAATGAAAGTTGCCCTTGCCATGTTAGGATTTTATCAGTGGTGGATGGTGACAACCAGAAAAATGTGTGCATTCTAGAAAAATGTGTGCATGCATATATGTACATGTGTTTTTTAATCATAAATTTTACTAATGTAATAGATGCATAGCACAAAAGTTACTGATAATATTTGTAATACATGCAAAAGTTCTTCACAAATGGTAACATTTCATTGATTTTTGCCAAACTCTGTATCCATTGTCCTGCTGAGACTGCATGCCCATCATGACCTGACAAATGGAGCCCTGAGTGTCGGTCCGAGATGAACGTTCGTTGATTTTTCATTTATGTTAACGGTTAAAATGAAAGTGGAACAGGGGTGCCTGGGTGGCTCAGTCGGTTAAGGGTCCGACTTCAGCTCAGGTCATGATCTCACTGTTTGTGCGTTCGAGCCCTGCATCGGGCTCTGTGCTGACAGCTCAGAGCCTGGAGCCTTGCTTCGGATTCTGCATCTCCCTCTCTCTCTGCTCCTCCCCCACTTGGCCTCTCTCTCTCTCTCTCTCTCTCTCTCTCTCTCACTCAAAAATAAACAAATATTAAAACAAATTTTAACAAAAGATGAAAGTGGAACAATGAACACAAATGTTGGAACTTCACTCATCCATCAATGACTTGAGCAACTAAATTCGATCATGGTTCCTGAATCCTGGGAGAATATCCACCCGGGCGCGGGCCCACCCCCAGTTTTTGGTGCATACAACACAACACACTTTAAAGTTTAATCTGCGTTATTAACATTTTCTGCATCTCTTTCTTAGAGCTGGGCAAGCAACCACACAAAGCCCTGATTTGTAGCAACTGCCAGTTTCCGTGGTGGAAATGCTCCCACTCTGGCCAAAGGCAAACTACCAAGTGCAAAGTCATTGAACATGGACTTGGGAAGGGCTGCACTGTGGCACACTATTGTATCGTGATAAAACAGACTACTTCACCTCAAGAGCACAGATAAGAGAAAAATTTACAAAATAATTACAAAGTAATGAGGGTTGCATATTTTTTACCTGTTTTTAATTTAATCCATTCCAGTGTGAGATTATATAATGTAATTTAAAATAATTGCTGTGTTTAAAATTTTACAATCAGCTTTCAGGAGCCAGTGTGACAGAGCTCCTTCCAACATCCCACTGATTTTGATACCTAAATCCCCAGAGGACGTCTCAAGAAAGACAAAATGAGGAAATGCATTAAATAATTATCAGACATGAGAGGTTTTTTTAAATTTTGGCATACAGAAATTTTCACAAGTGAGGGTTTTCCTTACTATGTTAGATTGTATCTTGCAAAGACAGCCAAAAATATATCTCTTATTGCCAAATGCTCTTCTAGAAGTTTGCCACTGCCCCATCCAAAGGTGGAGTCAGGGGCACCTGGGTGGCTCAGTCGGTTAAGCATCCGCCTCTTGGTTTCAGCTTCGGTCATGGTCTCACGGTTTCGTGAGTTCAAGTCCGATTCTGTGCTGGCAGTGTGGAGCCTGCTTGGATTCTCTCTCTCTCTCTCTCTCTCTCTCTCTCTCTCTCTCTCTCTCTCTCTCCCCATCTCTCTCTGCCCCTCCCCAACTCACGCTGTCTCTTTCTCTCTCAAAATAAATAAATTAAGGGAAAAAAGGTGGAGTCAATGTCCTCTCCCCTTGAATTTGGGCGAACTTGTGATTGCTTGGGCCCATGTAGCATGACAGAAGTGGCTTCCATCCATACATCATTTCTAAGGTCATAAAAGATGGTGAGACTTCTTCCTTGTGAGCTGGAACACTCATGCTTGAGCCTTCAGCTTCCATGCAAGCAGTCTGGCTGCTCGGGGATGGCCATGCTGTGACGAAGCCTATGTGGAGAGACCACGTGGAGAGGCCCTGGGACTCCATGATGGGAGAGAGATGTCCCCTGCATGTCTAACTCCAGCTCCATTTGACTTCAGTGCACAAGACACCCTGAGCCCAAACACCCATCTGAGATCTTCCCAGGGCTTGGAGATCCTAAAAGCCCATAGAGCTTTGAGGAGGATGTTAGTGAGACTTAAGGAAAATGTTTTTTGAAACTGAAAGAAAGGTATCCAAAGGATACCAAAAAGCTGGTTCAAAGGGGCACATGCACCCTAATGTTTAAAGCAGCATTATCAACCATAGGCAAATTATGGAAAGAGTCCAAATTTCCATCGACTGATGAATGGATAAAGAAGATGTGGTATGCACACACACACACACACACACACACACACACACACACACACACAATACTGGAATATTACTCACCCATCAAGAAGAATGAAATCTTGCCATTTGCAACAATGTGGAAGGAACTAAAGTGTATTATGCTAAGCCAAGTAAGTCAGTCAGAGAAAGACAAACTATATGATTTCACTCATATATGGAATTTAAGAAACACAACAGATGAACATAGGGAAAAGGAAGGAAAAATAAGATAATAAGAGAGAGGGAGGCAAACAATAAGAGACTCTTTTTTTTAATTAAAATTTTTTTAATGTGTATTTATTTTTGAGAGAGAGAGAGAGAGACAGAGTGTGAGCGGGGGAGGGGTAGAGAGAGAGGGAGACACAAAATCTGACGTAGGCTCCAGGCTCTGAGCTGTCAGCACAGAACCCGACGCAGGGCTCAAACCCACTAATGGTGACATCATGACCTGAGCCAAAGTCACTCAACCGACTAAGTCACCCAGGCGCCCCCCCATAAGAGACTCTTAAATACCAAGAACCAACTGGGGGTCACTGGAGGGGAGTTGGATGAGGGGATGGGTTAAATGGGTGACAGGCACTAAGGAGGGCACTTTTTGGGACAAGCACTGGGTGTTTGTAAGTGATGAGTCACTGAGCCTACTCCTGAAACCAATACTACACTGTATATTAACTAACTTGGATTTAAATAAATAAATTTAAAAAAAAACTGAAAGAAAGGGAAACCTTGTGGTGGCAGAAAGGTGGTCACCAGCAGTAATGCAGGAAAGACAAAACATACGTAATGCACTCCATGATATAGCAGAATATTGAAAGTGTCATCTGGCTTTTTCTTGCTGCCTATGATAAATGCAAAAGGAGGAAGATGTCTAAAGAACACTCTATTAAATACAAAGGAGCCAGGGCCTGCTGGGCCCCCAAACAAAAGTGTTTCTCATTCCCAGCTTCTCCAGATGGCAAAAAAAATTCCCCCACTGAGAAAAGACCTCAGGCTTCTATTACCTGATTTCAAGACTTACTATAAAGCTACGGTAATCAAGACAGTGTGGTACTGGTGAAGGGACAGACGCATAGATCAATGGAGCAGAATAGAGCCCAGAAATAGACCCACTCATATGCGGTCAATTGATTTCCAACCAATGTGCAAAGGCAATTCAATAGAGAAAAGATAGTCTTTTCCACAAATAGTAGTAGAAGGACTGCACATTCATATGCAAAAAAGAAAAAAAAAAAAAAAAAAAAAGCATGTCTGTATACAAAAATTAACTTGAAACGGATCATAGACCTAAACGTAAAACCTAAAGCTATAACTTCTAGGAGATGACATCGGAGAAAATCTTTGTGACTTGAGTTAAGATTTCTTATACAGGACACCAAAACACAAATCATAAAGAAAAAAACAGGTGAACTGGACTCCATCAAAATTTAAAACTCTCTGCTCTTTCAAAGGTACTGTTAGGAGAATGAAAAGCTAAGGAGCTGCACACGGAGAGAAAGTATTTGCAAAACACCTATCTTGTGAAGGATTGGTAGCCAGGATAAGTAGATTAAAAAAATTCTCGGGGTGCCTGGGTGGCACAGTCGGTTAAGCGTCCGACTTCAGCCAGGTCACGATCTCGCGCTCCGTGAGTTCGAGCCCCGCGTCAGGCTCTGGGCTGATGGCTCGGAGCCTGGAGCCTGTTTCCGATTCTGTGTCTCCCTCTCTCTCTGCCCCTCCCCCGTTCATGCTCTGTCTCTCTCTGTCCCAAAAATAATAAACGTTAAAAAAAAAAAATTCTCAAAATTCAATTTAAAAAAGAAATTCAATTTTCTTATAAAACAAACAACCCGATTTAGAATGGGCAAAAGACTATCTGTTCTCTACTGAATTGCTTTCGCACCTTTGTTAAAAGTCATTTGTGCATTTATATGTGGGTCTCTTTCTAGACTCTTTTCTGTTTCATTGACCTATTTGTCTATCTTTGCACCAATACCACACTGCCTTCAATACTGTCGTTTTATAATAATTCTTGAAATTGGGTAATGTTAGTTCTTCAACTTTGTTACTATTTTTCAACCTTATTTTGGCTATCCTAGGTCCTTGGCATTTCCATATGAGTTTTAGAATCAGCTTGTCAGTTTCTACAAAAGCTTGCTAGGATTTTGATCAGGATTACATTAAATTTATAGTTCAATTTGAAGAGAATTGACGTCTCAACAATATTGAGTCTTCTGATCCTTGAACAAGCTATACCTCTGTTTACTTAGGTCTCTTAAAATTTCTCTCGGCAGTATTTTGCAGTTTTCAGTCTGCCTTGTGCATCTTTTGTCAGATTTATCCCTAAATGTTTCTTATTTTTGATGTTATTGTACATGGCATTGCTTTTTAAAATTCCAATTTCCAACTGTTTATTGCCTGGATATATAAAAAAAGCAATTGATATTTGTATAATGATCCTGTATCCTGCAACCTTCTTAAACTCAGTGGTTCTAGTAGCTTTTTTGGTAGCTTCCCTCAGGTTTTTCTATGTTGATGATCATGTCATCTGCAAATTTTACTTCTTCTTCTCCAGTAGAAGGTCTTTTACTTTTTTTCTTTGCCTTATCAAAGTATAACTTGTACAATGTTGAATAGAAATGGTGATAGAAGACATTCTACACTTCATGCATGTATATATATATATGTGACACTAAGTCAAAATGGTTCATAGGCCTAAATATAAAACTATAAAACTTTCTGAAGACAGAAATTTTTGTGACCTTGTATTAAGCAAAGATTACTTATATATAATGCCAAAAGCATGAACCATTAAAAAATTGGTAAATTAGACTTTGTAAAATTTTTAAATTTCTTCTCTCTGAACAACACCATTAAAAGAATAAAAAACACAAGCCACAGGCTAGGAGAAAATATTTTCAAGTCAGATATCTGAAAAAGAACTTGTATACGCCATACATAAAGGACTTTCAAAGTTAAATGATAGGAAAATAACGCAGTTTTTTAAATGGGCAAAAGATTTGAACAGACATTTTACCAAAGAAATGTACAGGTGGCAAATAATCACATGAACAGAGGCTTAACATCACTAGTTGTTAGAGAAATGCAGATTAAGAACACAGAGAAAACTGCTACACATCTGTTAGAATGGCTGCTTTCAAAAGACTGACCACATTGGGTTTAGTAGTGGCCCTCAAAAATGCATGTCCACTGAAACCTAGAATGTGACCTTATTTGGGAACAGGGTCTTTGCAGATGTAATTGGTTAAATCAAGGTCATAGTGGATTAGGGCCGGCCCTAAATCCGATGACCTTAAGAAGTCCATGTGCCTGGGTGGGTCAGTTGGTGGAGTGTCCAGCTTTTTATTTCAGTTCAGGTCATGATCCCAGGGTTGTGGGGTCAAGCCCATGTCAGGCTTTGTGCTGAGCACGGAGCCTGCTTGAGATTCTCTCTCTCTCTGTCTCTCTCCCTCTGCTCTGTCCCTCTCCCCCACTCTTGCACTCTCTAAAATAGATAGATAGATAGATAGATAGATAGATAAATAAATAAATAAATAAATAAATAAAATGTCCCTTTCAAAAAAAGCTCATGTGAAGACACCTTGATTCCAGACTTCTAGCTTCTAGAACTGTGACAGAATTCATTTCCATTGTTTTAAGCTACCCAGTTGGTGGCAGTTTGGTACAGCAGCCCTTGGAATCTAATTTATTGGCCATTCCAAATGTCGGCAAGGATGGGAAGGGAACCAGAACCCTCATATAGTGCTGATGGAAATGTAAAATAGTACAACCACTTTGGAAAACAGTTGGACAGTTTCTTTTTTTTTTTCAACGTTTATTTATTTTTGGGACAGAGAGAGACAGAGCATGAACGGGCGAGGGGCAGAGAGAGAGGGAGACACAGAATCGGAAACAGGCTCCAGGCTCTGAGCCATCAGCCCAGAGCCCAACGCGGGGCTCGAACTCACGGACCGTGAGATCGTGACCTGGTTGAAGTCGGACGCTTAACCGACTGCGCCACCCAGGCGCCCCTCTTAAAAAGTTAAATATATGCCTGCCACGTGATCCAGCCATCCTACTCCTAAGTATTTGCCCAAGAGATAAGAAAGCTGTGGGAGTCAGAATAATGCCCCTCCCAAAGGCATCCACGCCCAAATCCCCAAGAACCTATCAACATGTTACATTACGTAGCAGAAGGCACTTTGCAGGTGTGATTAAGTTAAGGCTCTTGAGACAGGGATGTGGGCCTAGGTTATCCAGGTGGGCCCAATGTCATCACAAGGGTCATCATAAGTCAAAGAGCAAAGCCGAAGAGTGTCAGAGTGACATTATGTGAGAAGACTTGACTGGCCATTACTGTCTTAAAAGATGGATAAAGGGGCCAATGAGCTTTAAAAAAAAATTTTTTTTTTTTTTTAGGTGGCTTCTAGAAGCTGGAAAAAGCAAGGGCACAATTCTCTCCTAGAGCCTCCAGAAAGAATACAGACTTGCTGACACCTTGAGTTTAGGCTAGTGAAACCCATTTTGGACTTCTGAGCCCCAGAATTATAAAATAATACATTTGTATTGTTTTAAGTCACAACATGTGTGGTAATTTGTTATAGCAACTACAGGAAACCAATATGAAAACACGTATCCATACAAAAACTTGCTACCAACGCCATAGCAGCTTTCTACGTAATAGCCAAATATCTATCCACAGGTGAACAGATAAAGGAATCATGTAATATGCATGCAATGGAATCCTACTCACCTCCATACAATATGGTTCCCTTCATAGGGCATTCTGGAAAAGGCAGAATTAGAGGGACAGAAAATAAAAGAGGGATGGTGTGCCTGGCTGGCTCGGGGGGTGGAGCATACGACTCTTGATCTCAGGGTTGTGAGTTTGAGCCCCACGTTGGATACAGAGATTACTTAGAAATAAAATCTTTAGGGGTGCCTGGGTGGCTCAGTAGGTTGACCGTCTGACTGCGGCTCAGGTCATTACCTCGTGGTCTGTGAGTTTCGAGCCCCGCGTAGGGCTCTGTGCTGACAGCTCAGAGCCTGGAGCCTGCTTCGGATTCTGTGTCTCCCTCTCTCTCTCTGCCCCTCCCCCGCTCATGCTCTGTCTCTGTCTCTGCCTCTCTCTCTCTCAAAAATACACAAGCATGAAAAAAATTAAAAGCAGGGACTCGGACAGATATTTCTTTTTCTTTTTTTTTTTTTAAAGAGATGATTTTATTGCAGGCTATCGCATAGGGAGAATATTTGTTAAAAGGAATGTCTCAAAGGAAAGGAAAGGGGCCTGAGCTGTTACAGAGACAGGTTAATGAATCCATGAGTCTTACTAGACTTCTGGGGACAGGCATAGAGGGTCTTACCTCGCAGTAGGAGAGCAGAGTCGGACAGATATTTCTACATCCGTGTTCATACTAGCACTATTTACAACAGCCAAAAAGTGGAAACAATTCAAGTGTTCACTGACGCCTGAGTGGATGAACAAAATGTGGTTCCATACAGTGGAATATTATCCAGCCTTAAAAAGGAAGGCAGTCCTAACACATGCTACAGCATGGATGAAGCCTGAAGACATTATGCTAAGTGAAATGATCCAGGCACAAAAGGACAAATACGGGATGATTCCGCTAGTATGAGGGTTCGAGAGCAGTCGAAGTCAGAGAGGCAGAAAGAAGTTACCAAGGGCTGACGGAAGGGAGGAATAGGGAGGTGGTGTCGAATGGGTACAAAGTTTCAGTTTGGGAGGATGAAAAAGTTCTGGAGATGGATGGTGGTGACTGCCCTGCCCTGTGAGTGCACTTAATGCCACAGAACTGTGCACTTACAGATAGTTACGATGGTAAATTTTATACATGAATATTTTACCGCAGTAAAAATGAAGTAGGTTAAAGACACAGAAAACTGGAAAAATATTTGCAATGTCTTTGCAAAAAAATAATATATTGTCATCTTTTTACATGGGGAAATGACAGAAACCTGCGATGCAATGTAAGAAGAACGAGGAGGAAGAGGAGGAGGAAAATCAAAATGGCTAAAAAGCACTTTGGAAATCTATTCAATCTCTCAAGTAAGCGGTTTTAGCGAGGGTGTGGGATAAAGCACAGCTGGTGAGTGTGTAAATTAGCATCTTTCTGGAAGGGAGTTTGGTTCTAGGCATCAGATCTCTTCAGAAAGTGCCATTACCCCACAATTGCACTACTAGGAATTAATTCTAAAGAAGTAGTCAGATAAGATACAAGGATGGCAACAGAGAACGGCTTATAATCAGGCAAAACTTCGAATCGACCTAGAGGTCTGTGGAGAGGGGGTTTGGGAATAAATGCTGGTGTGCCCACAGACTACTGTGCAACCTTTAAAAAGGATACATTCTGCTATATTTATTGACATGCAGAGGTGTTCATGACATATTTTAAGTGTAAAAAAAATGCAGAATGAGAAGCAGTATGTACAGTACGGGGGCGGGGAGTGCATGCGTCTGAATACATTAGAAGAGTCTAGAAGAAATGTTATCCATGCTCATTTCTGGGTGGGGGAACTCCAGACAGTTTTTTTTTTCTTCTGTATACTCATCTGCGTTTTCCTACCTTTGTTTGGCTGTGAGTATACATCCATCAGAAAATTTTAGGCAGACTTTCTTTTTCTTTTTTCTTTTACTTTTTTTTTTTTTTTTTTTTTTTTTTTTACACATCTACAGAAAAGCACAGATGTGGTTCTGGCTGGAAACTGAAGACACTCCTATGAATCTCACGGCTGCTCTCATCTGTGGATCTCAAAACACATCATAAAACATCTGCTGAGGTCTTGGCAGACCCTAAAGTTGTCTCCGGCACTGTCGTCTTGTCTGGGTGTGTCCTCGGAAAAGAGTCTTGGATCGCAGTTCTGTCTACGCAGCCCCTTCACTGGCCCTCCTCAAGTCTTCCAGCATCTGGGGCCAGTGGGGTAAGATTCCTGAGGGTCCACGGTCTCATTCGCTGCCCCTTCCCTTCTCCGTCCGTGGCCCTGAGCTCCTGCTGGAACATCCGCTTCACTGCTTTCTGTGGCTGCTTCGTGCCTCAAGCTGGCGGCACAAAACTGCTCCGAATAGAGATCATGCCCCCAGACGCCGACCTCCTCTGAGCAGTCTGATTCTTTGTTCTCTGGATACCTGATGCTGGCTCCCTACAAAAGCTGGGAGTTCCCATCCTGGACATCTGCGATGGCTCCTCAAGGCAAGGAAGGATGCCGTGGGAGAAGGTGGAGGAGTCAGGGAATGTGGTGCAGCCCTGAATGAGTTCTTTGCCACGTGTGCATTATGGATTATGTGACCCAGCTGGTGGCCTTTTCCTTCAACTTCTTTACCTGCAAAATGGGTCCATTGGACTTCTCTTAGCCACCTCTCTAGAGGTAAAATAGCAACAATGCTAAAAATAACACCAACACAAATGATATTAACCACTACCCCCCAAAAACCTGCTGCAGGGGTGCCTGGGTGGCTCAGCTGGTTAAGTGTCTGACTTCAGCCCAGGTCACGATTGCACGGTTCATGAGTTCAAACCCCACATTGTGCTGTCAGTGCAGAGCCTACTATGGATCCTTCCTTTCTCTCTGCTTCTCCCCCGCTCACCCACACTCCATCTCAAAAATAAATAAACATTAAAAAAAAAACCCTACTGAGTGCCCAGCCTTGTACCATGCACTTGCAGAAACTGGTCACTTAATCTTCACCATGCCATGAGGTGGGGACTGTGATTGTACCTGTTTGACAGATGAAGAAACTGAGCCTCCGAGAGGCTAAGTGTGCTGTCCATAGTCTCACAGGTAGGAGGCAGTAGGGAATGGGCTTGAGCCCAGACTGCCTGTCTCTCAAGCCCATGCTGGGACCACATTCTGCTCGGCTCTCCCTCTCCTCCCGTCTCCCTTCTCACACCTCCCTCTGGTTTCTGTTGTCCCCTCTTCCTGAACAAGCTCTGAAGTGAAGCACGGTGCTAGGCACACAGAGCATGCAGACAGGGGGCGCTGATGAAGTCTGTTTACCCTCCCAGCCCCACTCAGTCTGACCCTGCCCTTGAGGAAACGCTCCGTGCATCATTGTTTGTGACGGCAAAACACCCGGCCGTCCAGCCACAAGGGATCAAATAAATAACTCAAGACTTCTGCACAGTGGAAATCACTGCAGCCATTACAAAGACCAAAGTAGCCCCTTGGAGAACAATATCTAAGATATATTCAGTGAAGAAAGCAAGAACAGAAGATATGTTTTAAATGAGCCCATGTGGGGGTTTTTTTTCAATGTATAACATGATCTTAATTTGACTGATCGATTGATTATCGTTATGACAGTATTCTTTCGTTAGTGAGGTAAAACTCGCAAAACATAGAATTAACTGTTTTAAAGTGAGAAATGCAGCAGCATTTAGGACATGCACAACGTTGTACAACCATCACCTCTAATTCCAAAACCATTCCATCACCCCCAAAGGAAACCCCATACCCATTAAACAGCCACTGCCCTCCCCCATCCCCCGGCAACCGCCGATCTGCTTTCTGTCTCTATGGCTCTTCCTATTCTGGATGTTTCATCTAAGGCAATCGTACAATATGTGTTTGTGTCTGGCTTCTTTCACTCAGCATCATGATTTCAAGGTTCATCCATCTTGTCGGAGGTAGGAATGCTTCCTTCTTTTTTAGAGCTGAGTAATGTTCCTTTGGGCGGGTATAGCACATTTTGTTGGTCCGTGTATCAGTTGCTGGACATCTGGGCTGTTTCCGCCTTTTGGCCTTTGCGAAAGGCGCTGCCATGAATGAATGCGTATGAGAGTTTGTTGGAGTACCTGCTTTCAATTCTTTTGGGTCAACCTGTAGGCGTGTGATCGCTGATTCACATCGTAATTCTGTCTAACATTTTGGGGAACCGCCAAACTGTTTGCACACAGCAATCGTACCATTTTACATCCCCACTGGCAATTTGTAAGAGTTTCAAGTTCTCTACATCCTCGCCAACACCTTTTGTTTTCTGGGTTCTTTTCTTTAATAGCCATCCTAATGGGTGTAAAGTGGTATCTCATTTTGGTTTTTTGTTTGTTTGTTTTTAAATTTTTTTTAACGTTTATTTATTTTTGAGACAGAGAGAGACAGAGCATGAACGGGGGAGGGTCAGAGAGAGAGGGAGACACAGAATCGGAAGCAGGCTCCAGGCTCTGAGCCATCAGCCCAGAGCCCGACGCGGGGCTTGAACTCACGGACGGCGAGATCGTGACCTGAGCTGAGGTCGGATGCTTAACCGACTGAGCCACCCAGGAGCCCCTCATTTTGGTTTTGATTGCATTTCCCTAACGGCTAATGACGTTGGGTATCTTTTCATGGGCTCGTTGGCCACGTCTATTCAAGTCTTTGGCCCATTTTTGAACTGGTTTTTTATCATTTTTTGTTGCACTGTAAGAGTTCTCCATTTGGTTTTTAAGCATATGCATGTTTATGTATGTCCGCTCATGCAACATCATGCATAAATGTTTAATGAGCACTTTACACGTGCCAGCCACTGGACAGTGGTAGACAAGACAGACAAAAATCCTTGCTTCTGAGGAACTTCTAGTCTAACAGGGGAGACTGAAAATAAGGGAGCAAATAAATGAAACTAGATCTGTTCAGATTACCATACGTGCTAAGAAGAAAGCAAGGCAATGTGACAGAGTCAGAAGAGGACTTCTTGACTCTGGGGTCAGGGAAGGCCTCTCTCAGGAGGGGTCTTTTGGGCTCAGACACAGAGACAACAAAGAGCCAACCTTGTGAAGATCCGAGAGAAGGGCTCCAGGCAGCAAGAACAGCTGGTGCAAAGGCCCTGAGGCCAAATGAGCTTGATGGGCTTGAGGAAGAGCAAGAAGGCCAGTGTGGCTGGAGCAGAGTGAGCACCAGGGAGAGAGATGTGTCAGTCAAATCAGAAATGTGGACAGGGGCTGGACCCTGTCTAAAAGCTGGACACACAAAATCAATTGTACCATCTTCTGGGGAGATATGACCCTCCCCTTTCTACTTTCCACACCTCTCTTGTGTTTGGTCTTTATAAGAAGCAAATATTGCTTCTGTGAGAAAAATTAATATAGAAAGCAATGCATGCCCAATATAGGAAAATTAATATAGAAATGTGTAAAGAAGAAAATTAAAATAAAAATTATCCATATGGCCAGCCCCTGGAGACAAACCCTCCCATAGGATATTTATTTCTCTTCAAAAAGGGCAATTTCATACCAAGGAGCATGTCTGAAGCCCTCCCAAATGACTTTGTCACAAACACACAGGTCTCATGTACAATAGCTTTCAAAGTGTGCACAACCTTCAGGCCAACATTTCTGCTTGGAAAAGCGCATCCTAAGGAAATAATTGGATACTTGAACAATGTAAAAATGTTACAAGGATGGCTGCTGCATCGCCGTTTATAATCGAGAGAGATGGAAAACACCTAAATGCCCATTAAAGGGGGAAATGATTGATTAAAATATGGGGCATCCATACAATGGGACATTCTACAGCTGGTACAGTAATGATGTGAATCAATATTTATTGACATGGAATGATCTTCTGGTTATATGATTAAGCAAACAATTGGCTATGAAACAAACTGCATGGAATGACCCCCATTTTGTTTAAAAAAAAAGGAACATGTATACATGTATTTGTATGTGCATGTGCTTAAAAATAGACCACAAAAATATACACCAACAGGTTTTTTTCTGAGAAGAGGGATTCCAAGTGATCATCTTCTTTTTCAACGTCTAATTTTCCCACAATATCACTCTGCATCTTTTAAAACTATAAACTAACACCAACGAGGTCTTGGCCCTGGCAGTTCCCTCTGGCCAGAATATTTTCCCTCAGACAGCCTCCACTTTCTCCAAGTCTTTGCTCAAATGTCATTTTCTCCAGGACCCTTCCTGACTACTTTATTTAAAATTATGTACGCACACCTCTCTCTCACTTCCCTCTTATTATAGTGTATTTCCTTCTTTTATTCCACAGACATAACAGTCTCTAATCTAATATGTAATTTGTTTATTTATTACATGCATCACCTATGATCTCCTCCCCCTCTTCTCCCCACCCTGGTCAGCTCCAGGAGGGCAGATATGTTCATCTATTCCGTTTGTTCCGAGAGCCTAGAACAGAGCTTGGAGCATAGTAGGAGCTCAATAAATACTTGAGGAACGAATGAATGAAATACAAACAAGCAAATGGTTTTCCTTTTCGAAAACTTTCATCCTCGCCCTTCTGATTTTCAGAAGTAGTGTGGATGAGTTGGATCTGGCAGGCCTGTGAGGGACAG
This sequence comes from Herpailurus yagouaroundi, assembly GCF_014898765.1. Classification (NCBI taxonomy): domain Eukaryota; kingdom Metazoa; phylum Chordata; class Mammalia; order Carnivora; family Felidae; genus Herpailurus; species Herpailurus yagouaroundi. Next base: position 11,784,866 of record NW_024412422.1, read on the forward strand.
ACGGGAGAAAAGATGTCCCTCTCCCTTTCCAGATTCCTGCTCCCTGAATTTGCCAGAGAGCAGACCCAGCTGGGCTGAGTCCTAAAGTAGCACCGCCCCCTTCTGGGAGATGTGAAGAACTGCAGTGCTCAGCTGATGGCCCAGATGCATTTCAAATAATTAAACCTGGGAATTTGGAAAGGAACCAGGTGGAAAGTCTACTGCGGCAGGGAGGCCCCTATGTTCTCCTGTGGGCAACCAGATAGGTGTATGGGGGCCTTTTCAGGCCGGAAGAGGTGCTGAGAAGGAATTGGGGCCCACTCCCTCAGCTCCAGAGTCCTAATTTAGGCAGAGTTCATCTCTCACAGAAGATAGATTTCTCCGGTTGAGAAATGTGGCCAGGCCTGACTTTGATGGAAATCAGCTGCGAGTCAAAGTCAACCCTCCAGGGATTGGACCCTCTGGTTTCCCTACAGTCAGTTCCTAAGCCCAGAATTTTTCTCAGGTTTTGTGTTTAGCATGTTTTCTTTTACCCACTCCACCCCACAAAACGAGAATATCAAACCCAGTTTTTACCCAGACTTTTAAATGAATGTACAAGTTCAGCTACAGAAAGAGGAAATGGGTTGGCCAAATGTGTTCACTGACTCAGCATTTTTACTGAGCAATCACTGTTGACCAGACATGGTTCTAGGTGCTGGGAATAGAGCAGAGAAAAAGACAAAAATCTCAGCCACCATGGAGTGGGAAGACTATGCTTAGCCCATAAACAAATTCAAATATCTAATTTAACACTGTAGTAAGTGGTCTGAAAGGGAAGAACAGGATGTTGTGAAAAAAGAGTAGCAGAGGTAAACTTTGGTGTGGGAAGGTCCACATGAGAACATGATATTTAAATCTGAATTCTTCTCCCAGTGGCCAGAGGCTATCTTGGGGGAGCCAATTTCCAGCTTTCAGCCTCAGCAAAGCATCTCGAGAGAGAGGACTAATTTGCCCATTTTAATTTTTTTTATTTTTTTAATTAATTTATTTTTTTTTAGTTTGCAAATTTTTTTATTTTTATTTATTTATTTATTTATTTATTTATTTATTTATTTTTAATTTATATATGAAATTTATTGTCAAATTGGTTTCCATACAACACCCAGTGCTCATCCCAAAAGGTGCCCTCCTCAATACCCATCACCCACCCTCTCCTCCCTCCCACCCCCCATCAACCCTCAGTTTGCTCTCAGTTCTCAACAGTCTCTTATGCTTTGGCTCTCTCCCACTCTAACCTCTTTTTTTTTTTTTCCTTCCCCTCCCCCATGGGTTTCTGTTAAGTTTCTCAGGATCCACATAAGAGTGAAACCATATGGTATCTGTCTTTCTCTGTATGGCTTATTTCACTTAGCATCACACTCTCCAGGTCCATCCACGTTGCTAC
>NW_024412422.1:11786370-11877155 GCF_014898765.1 Herpailurus yagouaroundi
TGTGACTGGCCCATTTCACTTAGCATAATGTCTTCAAAGGTTCATCCGTGTGTCAGAATTTTCTTACTTTTATTTATTTTTATTTATTTATTTATTTTTAATTTATATATGAAATTTATTGTCAAATTGGTTTCCATACAACACCCAGTGCTCATCCCAAAAGGTGCCCTCCTCAATACCCATCACCCACCCTCCCCTCCCTCCCACCCCCCATCAACCCTCAGTTTGTTCTCAGTTTTTAAGAGTCTCTTATGCTTTGGCTCTCTCCCACTCTAACCTCTTTTTTTTTCTTTTTTCCTTCCCCTCCCCCATGGGTTCCTGTTAAGTTTCTCAGGATCCACATAAGAGTGAAACCATATGGTATCTGTCTTTCTCTGTATGGCTTATTTCACTTAGCATCACACTCTCCAGTTCCATCCACGTTGCTACAAAAGGCCATATTTCATTTTTTCTCATTGCCACGCAGCATTCCATTGTGTATATAAACCACAATTTCTTTATCCATTCATCAGTTGATGGACATTTAGGCTCTTTCCATAATTTGGCTATTGTTGAGAGTGCTGCTATGAACATTGGGGTACAAGTGCCCCTATGCATCAGTACTCCTGTGTCCCTTGGATAAATTCCTAGCAGTGCTATTGCTGGGTCATAGGATAGGTCTATTTTTAATTTTCTGAGGAACCTCCACACTGCTTTCCAGAGCGGCTGCACCAATTTGCATTCCCACCAACAGTGCAAGAGGGTTCCCGTTTCTCCACATCCTCTCCAGCATCTATAGTCTCCTGATTTGTTCATTTTGGCCACTCTGACTGGCGTGAGGTGACACCTGAGTGTGGTTTTGATTTGTATTTCCCTGATAAGGAGCGACGCTGAACATCTTTTCATGTGCCTGTTGGCCATCCGGATGTCTTCTTTAGAGAAGTGTCTATTCATGTTTTCTGCCCATTTCTTCACTGGGTTATTTGCTTTTCGGGTGTGGAGTTTGGTGAGCTCTTTATAGATTTTGGATACTAGCCCTTTGTCCGATATGTCATTTGCAAATATCTTTTCCCATTCCGTTGGTTGCCTTTTAGTTTTGTTGGTTGTTTCCTTTGCTGTGCAGAAGCTTTTTATCTTCATAAGGTCCCAGTAATTCACTTTTGCTTTTAATTCCCTTGCCTTTGGGGATGTGTCGAGTAAGAGATTGCTACGGCTGAGGTCAGAGAGGTCTTTTCCTGCTTTCTCCTCTAAGGTTTTGATGGTTTCCTGTCTCACATTCAGGTCCTTTATCCATTTTGAGTTTATTTTTGTGAATGGTGTGAGAAAGTGGTCTAGTTTCAACCTTCTGCATGTTGCTGTCCAGTTCTCCCAGCACCATTTGTTAAAGAGGCTGTCTTTTTTCCATTGGATGTTCTTTCCTGCTTTGTCAAAGATGAGTTGGCCATACGTTTGTGGGTCTAGTTCTGGGGTTTCTATTCTATTCCATTGGTCTATGTGTCTGTTTTTGTGCCAATACCATGCTGTCTTGATGATGACAGCTTTGTAGTAGAGGCTAAAGTCTGGGATTGTGATGCCTCCTGCTTTGGTCTTCTTCTTCAAAATTACTTTGGCTATTCGGGGCCTTTTGTGGTTCCATATGAATTTTAGGATTGCTTGTTCTAGTTTCGAGAAGAATGCTGGTGCAATTTTGATTGGGATTGCATTGAATGTGTAGATAGCTTTGGGTAGTATTGACATTTTGACAATATTTATTCTTCCAATCCATGAGCAGGGAATGTCTTTCCATTTCTTTAAATCTTCTTAAATTACCTTCATAAGCTTTCTATAGTTTTCAGCATACAGATCCTTTACATCTTTGGTTAGATTTATTCCTAGGTATTTTATGCTTCTTGGTGCAATTGTGAATGGGATCAGTTTCTTTATTTGTCTTTCTGTTGCTTCATTGTTAGTGTATAAGAATGCAACTGATTTCTGTACATTGATTTTGTATCCTGCAACTTTGCTGAATTCATGTATCAGTTCTAGCAGACTTTTGGTGGAGTCTATCGGATTTTCCATGTATAATATCATGTCATCTGCAAAAAGCGAAAGCTTGACTTCATCTTTGCCAATTTTGATGCCTTTGATTTCCTTTTGTTGTCTGATTGCTGATGCTAGAACTTCCAGCACTATGTTAAACAACAGTGGTGAGAGTGGGTATCCCTGTCGTGTTCCTGATCTCAGGGAAAAAGCTCTCAGTTTTTCCCCGTTGAGGATGATGTTAGCTGTGGGCTTTTCATAAATGGCTTTTATGATCTTTAAGTATGTTCCTTCTATCCCGACTTTCTCAAGGGTTTTTATTAAGAAAGGGTGCTGGATTTTGTCAAAGGCCTTTTCTGCATCGATTGACAGGATCATATGGTTTTTCTCTTTTTTTTTGTTAATGTGATGTATCACGTTGATTGATTTGCGAATGTTGAACCAGCCCTGCATCCCAGGAATGAATCCCACTTGATCATGGTGAATAATTCTTTTTATATGCCGTTGAATTCGATTTGCTAGTATCTTATTGAGAATTTTTGCATCCATATTCATCAGGGATATTGGCCTGTAGTTCTCTTTTTTTACTGGGTCTCTGTCTGGTTTAGGAATCAAAGTAATACTGGCTTCATAGAATGAGTCTGGAAGTTTTCCTTCCCTTTCTATTTCTTGGAATAGCTTGAGAAGGATAGGTATTATCTCTGCTTTAAACGTCTGGTAGAACTCCCCTGGGAAGCCATCTGGTCCTGGACTCTTATTTGTTGGGAGCCATTTTAATTTTTTTTAATGTTTATTTTTTGTGTGTGTGAGAGAGAGACACAGAGACAGAGTGCAAGTGAGGGGAGGGGCAGAGAGAGAGAGGGAGACACAGAATCTGACGCAACTCCAGACTCCGAGCTGTCAGCACAGAGCCAGATGCGGGGCTTGAACTCACGGACCGGGAGTAGGATATCGAAGCAGGATAGTTAACCGACTGAGCCACCCAGGTGCCCCTAATTTGCCCACTTTAGTAAATGTTTGCTCTGTGGGATACAGAATAGCAGCACAGTGGTCTAGAATCAGAATCCTGGGTTCAAGTCCTGGCTCCACCCTCTTCTTTAGTTACCACATCCTTTGTCCCACAGACTTATTGTAAGGATTTAATGAGATAATATAAATAAGGCAACTAATACAGTGCCTGACAAGTAGTTAGTACTCCATAAATACTAATTGTTAAAAGGCTCTGAGACCTTCTACAGTGGAGGAACCTATTTAACTAGACTCTTTGGCTAGAGAAGCTTCTGGTTACAGAACATCTTGTATCCCACTATATATTTCTGGGAAATCTATCCTCTGTGAGAGATGAACTCTGCCTGAATTAGGACTCTGGAGCTGAGGGAGTGGGCCCCAATTCTTTCTTCAGTTATTTTGTAGGGGGTGGGGTGAGTAGGCACTATTCAGTGCCTGCCCCAAGTACATTTGCCACGTTTTTTCTCGCTAACAGAACTCTATGTTCAGGATTTGGCCAAAGAGCATTTGATCCCAAAGAATTGTGCATGGTGTAGACATGGGCACCTCACCTTGTTTTGGCAATGAAATGTATGGGAGGTCTCCCAGGGGCTTCTGGGAAAGATATTTCTCTCCTTGACGGGAAGCAGACAGGCTACTTGGATCCATGGCCACCATCTTGGTAACATTAAGGGAAAACCAAATAGAATCACAGAAACAACACCAGGATCTCTGATGGTGTCCAGCTACCAAACAACCATGGAATTCCTTATTCCCAAGTTCCTTGTTATAAGAGAAAAATAACTTCCTACTGGTTTAAGCTGCTGCTAATGGTTTTCAGTCATCTGCAGCCCAAAACATCCCCCACTGATCCGGGAGTCCCAGCTCTATGTTCAGAGTTCAGATCAGCTTGTTTTTCTCCATTTGTATTAGTACTCACTCAGGCACCCTGAGAACAATCTCTGGGCATTGTACTGGGCAGAACCTTCCCTTTTAGTGGGGCCTGTTCCCTTTGTAACACCATGACTCACCTCAGAGGCCCTAGTTGGCCTCATACCTTCATTCCAGAGCAGATTCTGTGATCCGCCCCTCTTTGTCTTTCTCCTCTCTCCTGTCTATTTTTGTCCTTTGTAAAATGCCCTGGCCCCTCGCCGGGATACAGAAGTATTAGCATGTACTCCCCCTTAATCCCTCAGGCTCCTGTTCCCCTGTCCAAAGTCACCTAGGAGAACAGGGCAAACCTAGCTCTTCTATCTGGCTTTTCCTGGAAAAGAAAAATAAAAATAGAAATAATAGAAAAATAGAAAAAGAAATGGAACTGCTCCATTACGTGTCCCAACTCCCAAACTATCTCCTGTTCTCCTCACCACACGTAGCCCTAGAACCTTTTTTTTCTGTCTCAGGTCTCAGAGGGTACTTACAAAGGAGGAATAGCAAATACCTGGCACACGGCATGCACCACTACTCCCTCATCCAGCACTCATGACAGACATTGCTAATCAATCACAGCACTCTTTCTTATTGAGCCAGGATGGCCATGCGAAATTGGAGTTTGCAGGGGAGATAAGCTGACATCTTGGATGGTCTAGTTAAATTATTCACTCTTACCCAGTTTCCCAGATAAAGGTCTCCAGTACTAGGCTCCTCTCTCCTTCTCTGACCATAGTTGCATTTCCCATTTATTTGTCTGATTATTTGATGAGCATTATGACTCTGCTTGGGCTGTAGCTCCACAGGGCAGAGACTGTGCCTATCTTGCTCACCATTTCCCCCCAGCACCCAGCACAGCACCTGGCACATAGTAGTCACTTAGTAAGTATTTGTCGAATAACTGAATAATGCTCAATTACAACATTCACTGCATTCTGCCTTATCATCTTGTTAGTCTGTGTCTTTCTCTAGAATCTTCCAGGACAGAGGCCAGGATTCATTCATCTTCCCAGGGCCCTTGGTCCTGGCACATAATAGGTGATCACTACAGATTTGTTCCATGGAACTGAATTCAAAAGGGACTGAGGGTCCCAGAGTCTAGAAAATGCATGGGAAAGACCTGAGCACTCTTTTACCTGAGAGCAAGCAGAGAAGCCATGAGCAGACCGGTGGTTCTCGAATGGGGGCAATTTTGTCCCCAAGAGGACATGTGGCAATGTCTGGAGATACCTTTGACTGTCACAGCTGGATGGCATCTAGTCGGAAAAGGCCAGGGATGCTACTCAACGTCCTCCAACGTACAGGTCAGCCCCCACAACAAAGAATTATCTGGCCCAAAATGCCAATAGTGCTGATGACATCGTTCTTTATCCCCCACCTCCAACCATGTTGGAGAAGTCAAAGACGTCAGCCCATCTCCCCTGCCAACTCCAATTTTAGGATGGCCATCCTGGCTCAATAAGAGAGAGTGCTGTCATTGATTAGCAATGTCTGCCATGGTCACTAAAGGAGACGGTGGTGGTGCATTTGCTATTGCTCCGTTATAGGTGTCCTCAGAGACCTGAGACAGAAAGAAAGTTCTAGGGCCATGCAAGGTGACAGTGAAAAACCCTAGTCTAGATAAAGAGGGGAAAAGAGGGGAAGAAAGAAAGGTCCAGATGGATGGAAGAGTCTTTATCCTGGGAGAGTGGGCAGCCATTTGAAATTATGAGTGGTGACAGCTACTTTTGAAAAGGTCCCTCGGGCTGGCATGTGGCAACAGTCTGCAGAGGGTCAAAGGCCGGCAACAGAGAGACACTTGGAGAGGTTTTTGGAGTCATCCAGGTGGGTGGTTACACGGTTCTGATCGGGCTAGCTATGCACTCTCTGTAGGCCTGAGCTGAGGGAGGATAGGAGACAGGACATGAAATCAAGGGAGAAGTTTTGAGTTGGGCTCCCATTTGGGGCGGGACATTCTAAATACTAAAGTAAGACTGTGCTGGGGACTAAATGTCCATAGGGCCATCCTTTACCTAAGAGTGAGTAGAAAAGCCTTGAGCAGAAACGTCTTTGACTTTTCATCTAAGGGCGGACTAGATAACCTCGGGAAATAGGATTTATGAAGACAGTGGAAAGCAAAAACAAAGTTGCATTTTGTTCAACATTATCTCAATGCAGCCTCACAGCACCCCCATGAGGTCAGTATTCCTACCCAACCCATTTTACAGATGAGAAAAGGGAGGTTCTGTAAGGAAAAGCCACTTGCCCTCCCTCATCCAGCTAACAAGTGGCAAAGGGAGAGCATTCTATCCCAGACATGACTCCACATTTCCCTTCTTCCCTAAGGCTAGGCCAGGAGACACCAGGAGGAAAGGCAAAGGGTGGTCAGTGGACTTCAGGACCCCTATGCCATCCTCAAACTCTTTACTGACAGGGAACCCCTCACCCTCACCCTCACCCTAGTGCTAATTCTCTAGGCCAGTGGTTCTCAGCCCGGAGAATTTCCCCTCTGTGGGGACAGTTGGCAACGTTTGGAGACATTTTTGGTTGTCGCAACTGGGAAGGAGGTCGATAGCGGCATCTGCTGGGTAGAGGTCAGGGATGCTTCTCAATGTCCTACAGTGCCCAGGACAGGCCTCCTTGCCCATAACAAAGAATGATCCGGCCCAAGATGTCAGTAGAGCTGAGGCTGAGAATCCTCCAGAAGCAAAGCCCTGTGAACACCCACATCTGTGCTGGGAAGGGCCAGGGGCCCCGGCCCTGCAAAGCTGTGTGCTAGCCGAAGGCATGCTGAAAGGTCCTTCACCTGAGAACCTCAGGTCGGATGACTAATGAGCCGGGAGCGCGACCTTTATATAGCTCCAGAGCAGGCAACAGTGACAGGTCTGGCTGTTACAGCGTCAGGGCCTCAGCAAAGGGGCTCTGACAGGCGGGAAGAGGAGGGTGAGGAAAAGCTGGTTGGGGGGAGGTTGGGGCAGCAGCTGCTGCTGGAATCTGGGCCTCACCAAGGGGAACAATGCCCCTGGAACGCCGGGCACGCCACTAAGACAGCTGAGCCTGCGGGGCGGGTGAGTGTGGGCAGGCGGGCATCTGAAGGGCACCAGTAAAAATGGAATTGTCTGGGCGCTTCTGTCCCCCACACAGGCAAGGCAGATGACCAAGAGCTAAAAATACCAGGAGAGAAAAACCACCGAAGGGTTGTCTGGCTGCCTGGGGCTGGATCTGACCTCTGAGCTCCCTGCAAGCAGTGAGAGCTGGGGCCCAGATCCCTACCCCCTAAAACCTGAATATCAGGATGGGGAAAACTCCAGCGGTAGAGTCTGACATTCTGAGTTAAAAATCTGGCAGGCACTAGCAGTGGGACCCTGCAGAGTAACTGCTCTCCTCTGAGCCTCAGCTTCCACATCTGGAAAATGGGTCTAAATTAGTACCTGCCTCACAGTGTTGTCTGACTACGAAATAAGATGATGGGTAAAGCACTTGGCACAATGCCTGTCACACAGGGAGCCCGAGATAAGTGGGACGATGACGGTCCGGTTTCTTTGGAGACCTCAGTTTGGCAAGCTCACGGGGCAGTGGCTGGTGGCAGCCTGCTCTCCCCAGTCCTTACTGCCTACCCCCAAGGACCCACCACCAGACTCACTACCCTCTCCACATAGCCAACTCACGTCTGCTGTACTCAGCCAGCTCATGCATATCTTTCTCCGCCGTGTAACTGTCATTAAAGGCAGGAACAACTAAAAAAAAAACGAAGCATATCCATCCTGTACCACTGAGCAGTCTCCCAAAAGAGCTCTGCATGAGGGGTCAAGCAGGTGAGGTGGGGGCTGGAGTAGGAAATGAGCCTGCAAAGGTAAACCATAACGACCACACACACACACACGTGCACACATTCGTGGTGCGTGTACTCAGTGCCCAGCACTAGGCAAAGCCACTCACACACGCTGCATGAGTTACCATGAGGACAGCGCCTGGAACGGTGCACGGTACAGAGTAAGCACCTAATAAATGTTAGCTGCCATCGTTAGTATCACAATTTTCTAGTTTTACTTTAAAAACAATCTTCTGAGGTCAACACCATCGTTTCCTCTGTTTATCAAGTAAGGAATCTGGGGTTTAGAGTGGTTAGGTCACTTGTTCAAGGCTTCCACTTGTTAAGGAAGTAGAAGAGCTGACCTAGACCCCAGCTTTCAATCATTGCGTCATCCTGGTAGGTATGGGTCGAGTGGCAAAAGATCTTAACTGTTGGACCAAGGAGGGGAGATTTCCTTCTGAGGTAGTGGGGATTCATTGAGAGTTCTAGAACATGTGTGGGTCATCATCAGAGCTAGGCATGGAGGGAAGTAGTTAGAGTGGGGGTATGTAAAAGGCAGGGGTAGAAAGGCAAGAGAGGACAGGGCCCAAACCAATTGAGATCTGCTACCACAGGACAGACCTGGGACAGGACTGGAAAGGAGTGGATTTGCAAGACATTCTAGAGGCAGAGTAGGCAGAGTTTGTTACCAATAGAGCAGAATCAAGATGGCTGAGGATCTTTGTCTGGGTGCCTAAAAGCGAGGTAAAGTCATTAACGGAAAAAGGGTTTGGGAGAGGAAGAGGAGAAAAAATGAACTCATATTTGATCATGTTATTTCTTTTACTCCCACCGGGTCACAGCCAAGAAAAGGAGCTGACGGTTACAGAACACTCGCTGTGTGCCCAGCAATGTCCTAGCACTTTCCAAGTGCTAGCTAACTCATTCAAACCTCCTAATAAGGCTTTGAGGTGAGGACCACTATTATCCCCATTTCACAGATGAGGAAACCGAGGCAGGGAGCGATGATGCTCCTTGCCCAAATCGCACTCTGTACACATGAGTGTCTCATTAATGTGGCTGACCCATCTCCACTGGGCACGAGGCCTGGTCCGCCCTTGTCTGACTTGCTGGAGAAGCCGCCTTCCCCACTTGGTGGCTCTCCCCGGCGCCTGGGGGCCCTGACACAGGGAGATAGGCACTATCACTTGATGACAGAGTCTATCAGCCAGCAAGCTTTGGGCTGGCAGGGCCTGGTATGCCTTTGTTCTATCTGGAGATGGCTGACTTCACCACCTGCCTTAAAGGGGCATTACGCCCCGAGGCGAGTTGACCCGCTAAGCCAGTTACTTCCAGTAGTATCATGGCGAGCGCTAATCTGGCACTTTTCTGTGCCAGCTCTGTCCCAAATATTAACGTGCTGCTAGATTAACTCTTTAAGCTACTGATATTAATATATGAACTCATTTGCTTTGCTGAAGAACTTCATAAAACAACCATCTGGAGAAGGGTTTCCCTTTTACCTTACAGGGTGGGATATAAAGGCTTCGATCTGAAATCCAAGAGCTAAAGAGGAAAAGCATCTGCAAAGGAAATTAATTTAAAAATGCCCCCAGCTGGGGCTGAATTAAAACTTCCAAAATACCTAAAAATGGAAAAGACGCTCACTCTCACTGCCTCATACAAAATGAAAGATAGAAACAGTTTGTAATGGTCAAACTAGCATAAGACCATCCCACAATGTTCTGATTTTTCCCCAAGACGACTATTTTCATCCTTTTTAAAAATACATCTAATCCTTTCCCCAAAAAAAGTTTGTTGAGATTTTCTTTGTTTTGTTCTTGGCACCCCTGCTCAGCTGGTGCCCTAAGCGTGTATTAAGTGTGCCCGCCATGTGACCCGGCTCTGCACCAGCCTCCCCATCGGCCACAGATGGGAGGACACGCATCCTATCCTCATCAGTGAGGGGAGGGCCGGGAGTCCTCTAAAGGTCTCCAACGATGGGGCGCCTGGGTGGCGCAGTCGGTTGAGCGTCCGACTTCAGCCAGGTCACCATCTCGCGGTCCGTGAGTTCGAGCCCCGCGTCGGGCTCTGGGCTGATGGCTCGGAGCCTGGAGCCTGTTTCCGGTTCTGTGTCTCCCTCTCTCTCTGCCCCTCCCCCGTTCATGCTCTGTCTCTGTCTGTCCCATAAATAAATAAAAACGTTGAAAAAAAAAATTAAAAAAAAAAAAAAAAGGTCTCCAACGCTATATGGAGCGCAAAGGCCTACGTGGCGTGCGTGCATGTGTGCGTGCGTGTCACCATTTGTGTGAAAAAGTGTATTTGTATGTGCATGCATGCGTGTGGTATGATATCAATGTATATTGCATATAATGATTATATATATGCATATATAAATGTATATTTATATGTGCAAATGAGAGAGAGAGAGAGTCAGGAAATGCAATGTGGTATCCTGGATTAGATCCTGGAACAGAAACAAGGACAACAGTGGAAAAATCAGAGAAATCTGGATAAACTCTGGAGCTTGGGGGCGCCTGGGTGGCTCAGTCAGTAAAGCGTCTGACTTCGGCTCAGGTCATGATCTCACGGTTTGTGACTTCGAGCCCCACATTGGGTCTGCTTTGGATTTGGACCCTCTGTCTCCCTCTCTCTGCTTCTCTAGCCCTCCCCCATTTGCTCGCTCTCTCTCTCTCTCTCTCTCTCCCTCTCTCCCTCTCTTTTTCTCTCTCAAAAATAAAATTTTCAAAGAAAGAAAACCAACTCCAGTTTGGTTAATAGTAATGTACCAGTGTCCCCTGGTAAAGTAAAATGTTAATGTTAGGGGAAACTGGGTGAGGTGTATGTGGAATTCTACAACTTTTCTGTGAAATCTAAAATTAAAAATTTATTTCAAACAAGTCCAGAAGGAATTTCATGAAGTTCTAGAATGGAAAAACTAATCTACCGTGCTAGAGGTTAAAAGAAAAAAGGTTACTTTGGGGGGATGTTGACAGGCACTAGGGAACGCTTTGGGAGTTGGAATGTTCTGTCTTGCCTTGGGTGGTGACACAGCATGAACATACACAAAAACTCATTGCCCTGGGTACTTAAGAGACCTGCACTTTACTACAGGTGCATCTCAAGTTTAAAGAGTAAACAATTAAAAATATAGTCCGGAGGACATAACAAGTGTTGGCGAGGATGTGGAGAAAAAGGAACCCTCACTCACTCTTGGTGGGAATGCAAACTGGTGCAGCCACTGTGGAAAACAGTATGAAGTTTCCTCAAAAAATTAAAAATAGAACTACCCTATGATCCAGTAATCAATCGCACTACTGAGTATTTACCTCAAGAATACAAAACACTAATCTGAAGGGTTGATAGCAGCATTATTTACAATAGCCAAATTATGGAAGCAGCCTAAGTGTCCATAGATAGAAGAACGGATAAAGAAGATGTGATATATGTGTGTGTGTTTACACACACACACACACACACACACACACACACACACACACACAGGAATATTATGCAGCCATAAAAAAGAATGAAATCTTGCCATTTGCAACAACAGATGGGTCTAAAGAGTATAATGCTAAGCAAAATAAGTCAGTCAGAGAAAGACAAACACCATACGATCTCACTCGTATGTGGAATTTAAGAAACAAAACAAATGAACAAAGGGGGGAACAAAGGAGACAAACGGACTCTTAACTATAGAGAACAAACAGGTTACAGGGTGGTGGGGGCATGGGTGAAGCAGGTGAAGGAGATTAAGAGTACAATTATATTGATGCGCACCGAGTAATACACACATGGCCTAATCACTGTATTGTACACCTGAAACTAATATAACACTGTATGTTAACTACACTGGAATTAAAATTTTTGAAAAATTATTTAAAAAAACAAAAACAAAAAAAAAAATACAGCCTGAAAGACTTTACACCAAACACACAAACACATTCCCTTGAGAGAGGATTTGGCTGCAATGATAGAAAGGAAGTTTTTTTTTTTAATTCTTTAACGTTTATTTTTGAGAGAGAGAAACACACAGAGCACGAGTGGGGGAAGGGCAGAGAGGGAGGGAGACACAGAATCCCAAGCAGGCTCCAGGCTCTGAGCAGTCAGCACAGACCTGACACGGGGCTTGAACTCATGAACCTCGAGATCATGACCTGAGCTGAAGTCGGACATTTAACCCACTGAGCCACCCAGGTGCCCCGAAGAAGTCATTTTAGAGTTTCACTTGAATTTCCCTAGGTGTTTTCTTTTGCATTAACTTTATGGAGTAAACCAAATACTTGGTTTAAAAAAAAAATAATCAAATGAATACACTGCTACATTTTCTAAATAGAAGATTATTGTGCCATATTACAGTGGAACATAAATACCCCCTTTTCTCAAATTTAAACTTATTATATGTGTGTCTCCCCTTATCTGAATGAAGCTTTGCCGATGGACCTCAGGCCCTGAGAACAGGGCCTGGCACATAGTAAGACTCCAGCAAATATTTAAGTAATCCGTATCCTTTGAATTGGGGATCAAAATCATTCTTGCTTAAAAACAGTGAACATCTATAAGCACTACGTACATTTTTTTCCTCTCCTCACCTCTTCTTTTAAAATCATCCATGGGTAATTTTTTTTTAAATTACCATTCGATAAAATTGACCTTTTTCTAGTCTATAATTTCATGAATCTTGACTTGTTTTATTGTTGTAATTAATATCACTCAGCTGTTGATCTGTTTTCTCCAGCTGTTCTGTTTCTCTAGGTGTGGTAGGTTGGCAGCATTAAAGATGTCCTCGTCCTGATCCTCAGAACCTATGACTACTTTAGCTTACGTGGCAAAATGAACTCTGTAGGTGTGATTATGGATGTGGCAATGGGGGATTTATCCCGGATTATCCAGGTAGACCCAAGATAAGGACAGGGGATCCTTCGAAGATGGAAGAGAGGTGAGGGGGACAGAGAGTTTGGGGTCAGAGACTGGAGGGATGTGGCCACCAAATGAGCCGAGGAATGAGGGCAGGTTCTGGAAAAGGCAAGGAAAGGCTTCTCCACTGGAGCTTCCAGAAGGGAGGCAGCCATGCCAGCCCAGCTTCCATTTCTGACCTCAAGAACTGTGAGACAGTAAACTGGTGCTGTTTTAAGCCAAATTTTAAGCCAAAATTTACCAAAATTTACCAAAATTTAAGCCAAAAATTACCAAATTTATGGTAATATTTTTAGAGCGGCGATCGGAAACGAACACACTAGGTTTGTTTCCTGATTGTTTTAGAAGTTGCTGGTGTGGCTGTTTTGCCCAGCGTTCTTCTCTTTGGCTTCTGAGTACCTCAGGTAGGCAGTTATTTTTCTCTTTGGCTACATGAGACTTGTCTGGTTGCTGGACACTTCTCAGCCGTAGGAATCCCACAGGTAGTAGCAAGGTGGGGGGCTCGGGCCCTGTGAGCCTCTGGCTCATGGTCTTAGTCACCCTAGCCTTGAGGACAGAGAGGCCCCAGCCCACGCACTCCTCTTCTTCTCTCCATTGCACTCTTGAGGTTGATGCTGAAATATACCTCTGAAAGTCTACGTAGACCCAAACCCCAAGTCTTCCCAGATTGTCCACTCTCAGGACCTTGCCCCAGGGCTCTGGGGGCTCCTCAGTGGTGACCCAGCCCATTGGCAAGTGGAGTGCCTCTGGGCCTCCAGTTCTCTCAGCAGAACCCAAGGCCGGGCCCACATCCTGTGGGCCCTAAGTCCTGGCAGCCATGGGGGGCCATGCTATTCAGGCCGCCATGTTCCCAGAATCCCCCTGACACACTTAATCTCACTCCTCTGAATAGTCTTATGGGGATATGCACTATTATGGTCTCCATTTTCCAGATGAGGAAACTGAGGCCCCAGGGACTTAGTGCCCTGTTTGAGACCCAACACGTCTATCCACTGAGCCATAACCCTCTCCCAGTACTCCCTCTGAAAGGTCCGGTTGAATAAAATATGTCTTCGGGGCCACACTCATACACCCACCTGCCCCTGGAGCACCTGAGCCCATCCTAACCCCTGAACCTGGGGCTCCCCACCCCTCACCATGCATTCTGCATATCCACGGTGGCTGCAACAACCATTTTGCTTGGCCATTTATAGCTGCTGACTGCTCACACAAGTGTTTTAACGAAAATCCATGGTGTGTCTATTAGGTAGGGAAACATTTATTCTGGTGTTGTCAGAGAATCTTGGGCAGAAAAGCTCTTCTTGACTGATCTGTGTGCATGTGCATGTGTGTGTGAGTGCGTGGGTGTGTGACCCGGCGTGTGCATGAATGCATGGATATGTTTTGTCTGTGCATGTGTGCATGTGCGTGTGTCCACTCTGGTGCGTGGGTCCACACGCCTGTGCACACACAGAAAAAACACACCTTTTGTTTTTAAAGATTCTGTTGGAAGATGCTCCTGGGTAATTCTGAGCCATGTGTGACTGGAAAGAGGAAACAAATTTACATCTTTTCTTTTCTTTCTTTTTTTTTTTTTTTTTTTTTTTTTGTCGTGGCAATAAATGGTTCTGGGTTTGTGCCCTCAAAAATTGAATTTTGTTTTCCCTGAGAGGGGTGGTGAGTGATGCCTGCCTGGGCCTCATCTCCTTTCACCCCGCAGAAAGCCTCATAGGGTCTTTTTATCATTCCCGCTTTATGTGCTGAGAGAGGTGAAGTCACTTGCCCAAGGTCACACAGAGCTCAGGTTCAAATGCAATTTTATCGGACTTCCCAGCCTGAGGGCTAAATCACTCCACTCTCTGGCCTCAAACCTTATCAGGTCAAATGGAGACATTCTAACAATCCCCACTCGGGCCGGGAGGGCAAAGTCGGCCTTACTCCTTTATTAGTTTGTGCATGCCCCGGGGGCCAAGGATGTTGCCAGTTTTCTCCAGCAAAATCCGTGGGAGGTTCCGGCACATCAGAGCAACTGAGAACATATTGTGGACTGATCTTCCTGATAGGATCTCCTTCCTGGGTGGTGCTTGCTGGCCTTGCTCCCAAATCAGGATGACCCTGGGCACTGGCAGCTTCCGGGACTGGTTAGACAAAGGGTCTCCGCCCTGAACTCCCCACTGCTCCCCTTGCTTCTGGAATGAAATCCCCAGGTTGTGATCTGTTCCGCCCGCCTTGCTGGCTTCACTTTGTGACCCTGACCCCCTCACTCGCTCAGCTTCAGCCACACAGGTCCTTCCACCCCTCCCGTGAGGCTTTTCCTGTCTCTGTTACTAAGGGCACTCTCGCCCAGTCTCTGCTCAGAGTGGACCCCCGAGCTCACAGGCAGCTCTCCCCCCATCACTTTCAAACCTATGTAAGATTTGTTACTCCCTGAAATTATCCGGGTTATGCATTTCTTTACTTTTGCCCATCTACTCCTTACATAGCGTCACGTGTCATGTGTCATGAAGGCAGGGAGTTTGTCACTTGGCATCGGTCTCCCCTTACACTAGCACAGTGCCTAGCATCCCCATAAAGGGGGATGAATGCTGGAGACACAGGGGATAAGGTGGTCCCTGCCCCACAGCGTGTCTGGAAAGTTAATATGAGAATGAGACACATGAACATGGGACTTGGCACATAGCAAGCGCTCGGTAAGTGAAGGTTGTTACTTCTTCAATCAACAAGTATTCATTGAGCAGCTGCTGTGTGCCAGTCACCAGATAGGAGCCAGTGAGGAAAACCAAAAAGGACCCTGCTTTTCTGAGCTGACTGTTCACTGACACCGAACACAAAAAAATATGTGAATTACACAGTATGTCAGGAAGTGATCAGTGCTATGCAGAAAAACAAAGCAGAGAAGGGGTTCTGGAGGCCAGAGGGTGAGTGGCTATTTGAAAAAGGATGGCGGTGAGGTCTCACAGAGAAGATGATATTTGAGCAAAGATCTGAGGGAGGGGAGGGAGAGTGCCTCGCAGATGTCTGATGGAAAAACTCTCCAGGCAGAGGGACCCAACCTCTCTTTGCAGGTGCAAAGGCCCTGGGGTGGGACCCTGATCCTGTTAGAGAATCATAAGGGTCTCCTCTCTCTCTGCAGTTTTCTTTCTCAAAATTGACAAGCACAAGTGTCTCCCGCCCAAGTGCTGCCGAAAGCGTGCAGCATCTCTCCCTGTGACCCAGCCGCCTGCCTCTTTAACCTTGAATGCCTTTTTGGGTCTCATGTGTCACTGGGTGGCGAGTGAGCTCCCCTTACTTCAGAAGAACGGCATGGGATGGGGGGGCCTTAGGTGGTGTCCGCCTCACCTAGTACTGCCAAAAGTGGTCATGGGGTTATTTTTAAACGTGGGGAGGAAGTATTTATTGTTCCCGGGCCGAGGAGAGCTGGGCAGCCTGTAGGATTCTTCTGGGGGAGCAGTGCTGTGTCCTTTCTACCATGGTGAGTAGCGAGGGCTCCTTGAGGTGTGATGCTGTGGAAGGGGGGAGGAAACACCACCTACAAGCAGAGGGCAGAGGGGAGGGGCAGAAAGCTGGCTTATGAGGGCCCCAGCCCCTGGTGGAAAAAGCAGTGCTTGCTGTGTGCGCACAGAGGAACCCCAATCAATGCCCCGATAAGCCACAAATAACAGCAGCTCCCAGGGACTCGCAAAAACAAAATAAGAGAGTTGGCTTTTTTATGGCTTGTCTACTGACCTCTCGAGGAATCAATAACTCCCAGGGCTTGCAAAATGGGATTGAACGCTTTTAAGGATCAAATTGTAATTCTTTTCTCTTGTTCAGGCAGCTGGGGAAAAGAATCTTTTTGTTTTCACCTTTTGAACTTGCAAATTTAAAACCTTTCTCCCTGTGTTGTTGGGTTAGGCGTCCCCCTCCCAAAGCAGGAAGCCCCCAAATCAGGGCCAGTGGAGGAGAATGGTTAGGGGCGCAGACTCTGGAGTCAGACTGCCCAAGTGCAACTCTGGTCCTGCCTTTTTGTGCCTGTGTGACCTTGGGCAAGTGACCCAACCTCTCTGAGCCCCAGTTGACTCCCCAGTCAAATAGCTACAGTAATCATAGCCCCTACTTGACAAGAGGACTACATGAAATCATGTATGTATATGTATAGTGTTCGAGCGTTTGCTCTAACTATTTAAAGTCAGAGAGAAGCGGGGTGGAGACAAATGTTAGCTTGCTCTTCTCTTCACTGTTTGTGTGTGCAAGGACAGAACATTTAGAAAGGATATTTCACTGCCATTTGGATCAAAGGAGAACTGGGGAGGGGGAGCAGTGGGTTTTAACACCCTGAGAAAGTGTCATTTCATCTCGGCATTCCTCATGGTTTAGTGAGCCTGACGTTTTCCCTCTCCAATCAATTCTCCTTCTGCGCATTACTGAACTTTTTTTGTGAAATGCATTGCAACAGAGGCAGCTGGATCCCGCCGGGGCTGATCTGAAAGTGTTACCTCCTTTCCCGGAGACGTACCCTCCCCTAGTTTGCAAAGGTGGTGCTGCAAACCCTCTGTCTCTGAGGATCCACCAGAATCAGGGTGGATTCTGGGTCCTCTTATCCCTCCAGTATCACCATTTTTGAGATGAGAGTGGGCGTCAAACCCCCATTTCACAGATGAGCAGCTGAGGCTCACCCAGAGATGGGACCCGACTCCCAGCTTCTGACTCTTTTAATTAATGCTTCCCCCCCCACCCCCCGCAGGCACCTAAGAAAGCCAAGAAGAGAGCAGAAGGTGCCAATTCCAACGTGTTCTCTATGTTTGAACAGACCCAGATCCAGGAATTTAAGGAGGTGGGTGCAGCTGTTGAATCATACGCCCGGATGGAGATTCCCACCTGTCAAAGAGGACGTTCCCTCGTTCCACGTTCCCCGCAGGGACCTAGTGGTTAGAGGTTTTTATCATCCAAACAACCCCAAATTCACTCTCAACATGTGCATGAACCGTTTAAAGAAATTATTTTTAATAATTTTTGTCAATCTAAAAGTAAAGCGTATTTCTTGTTGAAAATGTTGGGGGAAATTTTCAGAAAAACACAAAGAAGAACATAAAAATGATCTACAATTCTATGACCCAGAAATAATCAGTTAGCGTTTTAATATTCGCCCTTCAAGTCACTTTTCGTATTACATGTATATACTTTTAAATTATTTTGCTATTTTTCCTTGAGCAATTCTGCATCCACATTTTCTATCAATTTACTGAAACCACTTCCCATGGTTGGATGTTACATGTGCTTAGAATGCTCTACCATTATAAATAACACATCTTTGCTGGTTTCCTTGGGGTAAATTCCTAAAAGCAGAACTGTTGGGTCAAAGAACTTTAAAAAAGGAACTGAAAACAGCTAGAAGCACTGGCCCTCCAGAAATGTGGTACAAATACCGACTCCCAGCAGCCCCAAAAGGAAAAAGTGCCTTTCCCCCCACATCTCCATCAACATTGGGTATTAAGAGCCTAAAAATATTATTTCTGCCAAACTGAGAGATGAAAAAGAGCATCTCTTAGATTTTAAATTCTATAGCCGTCCATTGTCGAACACGAGCAAGGTTGAAACCCTGTCACATTCAATGGGAGTGCGCCTTATTAAATAAACCTAAGTACCAATTAGGCCGAATTAAGTCACTGCCCGCAGGCTTGGAAGGATAGACTCTCAATGAATTTTCCAGCAGTCCCCGTGGCTCACACTGAGTCATCCACACTCCCACCTGGGCCTTCAGAGAAAGAGATGTTGAAGAGGCCAGTGTGTCCTGTATCAAAGGCGAAACCATTCGGGGCTTCCAAATGGTACACAAACCCTTAACACCTTTTGCCCTTAGATCACAGGAGTGTCGTGTCCCCTATGCCACCCGGGAAAGAAGAACTCCCACGATGAAATGTCATATCTGAACTCTGTCATATTTCTGTCATATTTGAAATCGTCACCTTCCCCTCCCTTCCCCCTCACCCTGCCCCAATCTCCAGAATGAGATCAGCTGCTGGGTGTGGGGTGTGGGGAGTGGGTGCAAATACTTTCAGGAACCAGCTACAAAGAACTCAAAAAACATGGAGATGATAAGTCATTTGTAAAATACCTGGGCATTTACAAAGCTCTTGGCGTCTCCGTGGGAGCCACCTGGGAAAGATAGCTGGCCCCATTTTATAGATAACTGGGCTTTGGTGAGAGGAGGGGGGCCGCTGATGAGACCCCAGGTATTAACTTGATTTTTTATTTTATTTTTTAATCAAATATTGTTTGTTTATTTTTGAGAGAGAGAGAGTGTGTGTGCATGGGGGAGGGGCAGAGAGCTAGGGAGGCAGAATCCCAAGTAGGCTCTGCACTGTTAGCACAGAGCTGGACGTGGGGCTTGAACTCAAGAACCATGAGATCTTGACCTGAGTGGACATCAAGAGTTGAATGCTTACCCGACTAAGCCACCCAGGCGCCCCAACTTGATTTTTTAAAGAACGACTTCATAGAGATATAACTCACACACCTTCAATTCACCTTTTTAAAACTACGTGTACAATTCAGTGGTTATTTGCTATAGTCACAGAACTATGCAGGCATCACCACTAACTTCCCAACATTTCTATCACCCCATAAAGAAACCTCACACCAACCAGCAGTCACTACCTGTTCCCTTCTGCCACCGCCCCCCCCCCCCCCACCTCTGGCCACCGCTGATCTATTCTCAGCTCCTACAAATTTGCCTGTTCTGGGCATTTTGTAGAAGCACATCGTACAGTATGTGGCCTTTTGCCCCTTGTTTCATACAGCGTCATGTGTCAGGGCTCATCTGGGCTGTAGCTGGCGTCAGGATCTCCTTCCTTTTTATTGCTGAGTTGTAATCC
This sequence comes from Herpailurus yagouaroundi, assembly GCF_014898765.1. NCBI lineage: Eukaryota > Metazoa > Chordata > Mammalia > Carnivora > Felidae > Herpailurus > Herpailurus yagouaroundi. The sequence goes on from NW_024412422.1 coordinate 11,805,811, forward strand.
ATCACATGGCTAGAACACATTCTGTGTAACCATCCACCAGTTGATGGACGTGTGGGCTGTTTCCAGGTTTGGGCCATTGTAAATAATGCTGCTGTGGACATTCAGGCACAGGTTTCCACGTGGACAGATTTTTCAGTTCTCTTGGGCAGATGCCCAGCGGTACGACTGCTGCATCATATGGTAACGCTACGCCTAACATTTTGAGGCACGGCCAGTTTCCAGCCTTTGACCCTTGATCTAATGTCCTTCGGTGCTCCTGAATCCCAGAACCCCATTTCCCCCAGTCTACAGCCTGATCTCTTGGTCTCGTCCCCTCAACTTCTCCTGGGCTGACCAGCCAACTGCCCCCTTCCACAGGCCTTCACCATCATGGACCAGAACAGGGATGGCTTCATCGACAAGAATGATTTGAGGGACACGTTTGCTGCTCTCGGTATGTCCCCCCTCTAGGCCTGCAGGAGGGTCTCCTTACCCTACCCTCCTGAGGAGTGGAAAGTGGGGCCACTGAAAAGGTCAAGAGCTTATCATTTTTCAGAGAAAGAGCTCAATCATGGTTGGCCTTTAAGACAAACTTCAGAGGAAAAGCAAAGAAGTGTTTAGGCTCTGAGTGTCTTCACATATCTTTCATTTCTCTTTTAAACTGACTTGTTTTTTCTGTGATTTTGAATGCAATGCCAGCTCACAATAGAAAATTTGAGAAACTCAGAAAAGTATAAAACAAAAAACATTAGCCATTAGGTCGCATTCCACTGTAACATTTCCGCCTCTCAGTCTTTTCTAGGTACATTTGGTTTTTTTGTGGAATTTTTGTTGTTGTTGTTGTTTTGAGGTTGGAATTATTCTATTTGGGAGCCAGCTTTTTAAATTTAACATCTCAGTAGTGTAAGCATGAGTGTATGGAGATTTTTCAAAATACACACGTCCACCCTGCCACCACTCACCCCCCTCCACTCCTACTCCCAGAACTCAGGGCCACCGTGAACAGCTGAGCAGGTTGCGCACTACACAGTTCGACAGATTACTATTCATGTTTGTGGCCACTGTACATTTTTATATTTAAAACATAAACTATCTTAAGAAGGGGTGACTTTTAAAAATGTGCACAAAGGTGCTATTTGGTCTCGTGGCAGAGGCTAGCACAGGCTCTATGAGAATCTCCAAGGTTGTGTGGGTTGCAGCCCTTCAAGGAAAAAGTTCCCTTCAAGGTGATTCTGATCTGTGTGCCACCTCCCACTGAGAAGGGATCATTTGTAATAGGAACATTTCCCATTTCGGTAAAAAGTTAAAATATCTGTTTAAAATGTTTGAGGTTCTGAAGACACTATTATAAAAAATAGCTAACCCCTCCCCACAATGGATGTTTGGGCTGTGTCCAGCTGTCTGGCTATTATAAATAACACTGTGGAGAACATCTTCTCATGGGACTCTTTGGCCCCGCCCACTCCATCTCTGCTTGTCCCTTAGACTAGATTCCATGAAGCGGCATCAGGCGGGCAAATGCCAGAGTCCTGACAGCTGTTTCTGCCCTAGCGCGGGGGGCTCTGAGTGTGTATCTATCTCCTGCCCTAGGGCGTGTGAACGTGAAGAATGAAGAAATTGATGAAATGCTCAAGGAAGCTCCAGGTCCAATTAACTTTACTGTGTTCCTAACGATGTTTGGGGAGAAACTTAAGGGTAAGCTCATGTGTGTGTCTGTCTGTCTGGGTGTATGTGCATCTGCATTTGTGCACCTGTGTGTGCGTATCTTTACGTGTCTTCATCTTTGGCACGAATTAAAGCACTAGGAGGGCACACGGGTGTTGGCAGAAGGTGAAGGCAGAGTAACGTTGGGGGTGGGGAGGATAAAAGCGACAGCTAACATTGCTCTGAGGCTTAGCCTGAGCCAGACCCCATGCTACACACTTTGCATCCATGACCTCATTTGCCATCTAGGAGGTAGGTTCTGTTTTATCCCCTGTCTAAGGCTCAGAGATGGAAAGCCACTTGCTTGTGGCCACACAGCTAGCAAATGCTGGAGTCAGGATTCGAATCCCAGTCTTTCTGACTCTACATCCACTTTTGACCTTGGGTTTGCTCAGAAATGACTGGATTCTCAGCCCACTCTTTCTACTTACCAAGGTTCAGTGCTCAGAGGAAGGCAGGGCCTTTCCTCCAAGCAAACCAGCCTCACTCTGGCCCCTCCACCTTTGAAGGGGAGTTGGGCCCTGCCTCCTGGGGTACCGTGGGTTTTCCAGCCACCCATAGCATGATGCAACCCTGCTTTCCGTTTCAGGGGCAGACCCCGAGGAGACCATTCTCAACGCATTCAAAGTGTTTGACCCCGAAGGCAAAGGGGTGCTCAAGGCTGATTAGTGAGTGGGATCTGTGGGGGAGGACGTGGGGGTTCCCTGCCGCCCACACACACACCTGGTGCCAACACCCGCTGTTCTCTTTTTGCAGCGTTCGGGAGATGCTGACCACACAGGCAGAGAGATTTTCCAAAGAGGAGGTAACAGCCCCTCGGACACACACTGCACCCCAGCTCCCGTGTCACCCTCTTTTCTAAAACACCCCTGGCCCCACACTGAGAGAGAACCTGCTACTGAACCCCTATCTCATTTCGTTCTCTCCATCACACTATGAGGTAGGGACTACCAGCATTATTGTCATTTTATAGATGGGGAAACTGAGGCCCAGGGAAGTTAGTCACGGGCCTAAAAGGACAACACTAATGGTAAATGCTGGGGCCTGGATTCCAACCCAGGTCTGTCTGACTCCAGGTCTAGAGAGGCCTGGTTAGAGACCTGGTGCTGGTTAGAGCACCAATTTCCTGATGGAGTGAGGGTGACCTGCAGGGTACCACCTACTGTCATGAAGGTTCTGCACTGCACAATTCTCCTGGATGCCGTACTCATAAAATATATTGTGAAGTATATATTTATTGCAACCGTCGTCCAGCAGATGGCAGTAAAGTGTCTTGATATAATTCTTTTTTAAAGAAAACAGTATATATGACTTTTTTTGGCAGGGGGCAGTAATGTGCCTTGAAGAAGGGGCACTTTTGCTGCTAATTCATCAAAAGTCCTGTATCAATAAGCAATGGCCCTGTTGATATTATTAATGAACCTGAATCTATTTAAAATAGCCCCTTCTCAGGGTTGATTTCAACAGGTTTCACATTTCGCTAAAATTTTTATTTAGATTCTCTCCCCCCCCCCCACTCCCCCCACCAAAACCCATGCAGTTAAAAGAGGCTGTGGGGCGCCTGGGTGGCGCAGTCGGTTAAGCGTCCGACTTCAGCCAGGTCACGATCTCGCGGTCCGTGAGTTCGAGCCCCCCCGTCAGGCTCTGGGCTGACGGCTCAGAGCCTGGAGCCTGTTTCCGATTCTGTGTCTCCCTCTCTCTCTGCCCCTCCCCCATTCATGCTCTCGCTCTCTCTCTGTCCCAAAAATAAATAAACGTTGAAAAAAAAAAATTAAAAGAGGCTGCCTTCACCTCCCACCAGCCTGGGGAGTTTGGACAAGCTCTTTGACCTCACTGTGCCTCACTCTCCTCATCTGTAAAGTGGGCAGTAATAAAACTTTCCTCATAGTGTGCTGTCAGGATTAAACAAGTTGATACATGTGAAGTGCTAAAGCATGTGGAAAGCACAATATAAAGCGTTAGCTATTATTAGCCTAAATTAGTATCTTTAGTACTAAAAATATTTGTAGTATTTTTAAAAATAACTAGCTGATACTTTCTAAATGTGGAAATCGCACATTAAAAGCCTAGAGTTCTAGTTTCCCTCAAAGACTAAGTTCCCTCAGTCTGCCCCCCCTGCCCCCACAGCCGGCTCTAAGCCATGGGCACCTCTGGAGGTAGCTTGTGTGTCTGCGTTTCCCCACAGTCCCCACCAGCCCCCCTGCTCCCCTGCAGAGCCTGCCTAGCTCCTTTGCAACCCGAGTCTGCGATCCCTGCTTTACCTGCGGCAGGCTGGATTCCCAGGAACATCCCTATAGGATGGCCCTTGGGGTCAGCCTTGCAGAAGAAAGAGCAAGGAAGGGCAAGGAAGCAGGGAGGCATGGAGGGAGATGCTGAACTTCAACTCAGGCCCTGAGAGTGTGTCGGCTCCCCACCCCCTGCCCCGCAGGGAGCCCTGGAACTAGAACACCCTTGGAGGAGTTCCCACGTTAGGCCTCACATTGATCAGTCGGGCCGTGGGCTGCCCCAGGTGGACCGTGACCTCGGGGCTGGCAGCTCTCCACGGCAGCTGAGCAACAAGGCCTTCCCGGAGGGGGACCCGAGTGTCGTGTCCCCATGTCCACCGCACCCCTACTGCCTCTGCCCTGGGACCCTCCTCTCTCACTTGCCCTCCTGTCCCCCTCAGCATGTGTTGCTGGTTCTTTGCAGATGGACCAGATGTTCGCTGCCTTCCCCCCTGATGTGACTGGCAATTTGGACTATAAGAACCTGGTGCACATCATCACCCACGGAGAAGAGAAGGACTGAGAGGGGCTCATCACCCAACCCCGGGCTTGTCTTTGGTGGGGAGGTGGTCCCTGCCCTCCTCTCACTTTGCCCAGTAATGCCGCCGTCCCTGCTCCTGGCCCGTTAGCTGTGTGGCTGCTTCATCATCCACCTCCATCGTCTTTGCAGCCCCAGTGGTTGCAAGATGCCACGTAGCCACACGTCCTACAGATGGAAATCCACCCAGAAGCTGTGTTCAAATAAACAGGAGGTTGTGTGTGTGTTCGTGGTGTTTCTCTGACTGACGTGCCTTGAGTGAGGAAGGTCCTTTGCTAGTTCCCATGAAGGCAGGGTATGAGCGAGTGATGTCCCTGCTGTCATTATTATTGAATCCTAGTGACTCTTTATTGGAAACAGACCTTCACAGCCACTTAGGAATACTTCTGTCAAGGGCCACAATTTATTGGAATGGTAACTAGAGGACCACGGCCCTTTCTCGCAGAGAGTTCAAGCATCGGTAGAGCCTAGCTCTCATGACATCCTTTCCTTTAGGAAACATTACATCGGAATGTTTCTCCCATAGATGTGCTCACCCAGGCCCCAAGATAAATTAAGAGGAAGAGGCCTCACGTTCATGCTAAGAATACGGCTAATTTAGCAAAAACTCATCTGTTAACTGTAAGAAGCTAATTTCTAATTTCAGATAAAGGAGCGCCATCTCAGGGGGCGCTCGGGAGCCGTGGTGACCTCATATAACTCTTGCCTCCTGTGTCCCCGTGCCTCCGTGTCCCACAGTGGCTCCCAGGACCCTAATCTAGTCTCTTAGTAATGAGTGTGGGGAGACACTGAGGTTAAAGAACAAAACATTTATTCTCTCTGGTACAAATGTAGCCCCCTCCACCTCAGACCATAACTTCTTGGGCCTCAGATCATCCCCCCTTTCCAGGATGCTGTCTCAGTGTAAGTCCCTGTTTCGAAACTCTTGCGCAGTGTAGTTGCTGAGCACGAGCTGCCGAAGGCTGCTGTGGTCCAGGGGCTGGTCCACTGCATCAAAGACAGGACTCGTGTGAGGAGTCCGGAAACCAAACCCAGCAAGGGGTGGGGGTGGGGAGCTTCCCTCCCAGGGACAGTGCCTCTCTGCCCCGTTCATGGATGCCCAAGGCATGGTTGTCCAAGCCTGATTTGGGGTCCCTCCACAGTGCTGGGGGTGGAGTTGAATATTCTCGAGGTTCAGGGAGGAGGCGCATCGGCAGAGATGTACTGCACAGGGATGCCCAGATGATAACTGTTTTTTTCTCCCAGAGAAGTATGTGAAGTTGAGTCTAGTTTAATATCAAGGAGACAGGGCCACCATGTGCTGTTGTTCAGGATGTAGACTGAACAAAGATATCTAGTGGAGACAGGTGAATGGATGGGCTGAAATCCAGCCCTCACCCGACTTGATTGCCAAATCATGTCCATACAGAAGGGGCACCTTAATTAACTTGTCCAGAGGGCCTCTTCTAATTCATACATATGAGCCACAGAGACTAATGAGCTAAGAGAACCCAGTGTTAATCAACATTCCCTTGAGCAGAAGTGAAGGCATCATCTGCAAGTTCCTGACTGGGTGAGGGTAGCATTACCAGCATCTGTGCCCTGCCACCCTCCTCTTTTAGGAATCAAAGGGCAAAGGGAAGGTGTGCAAAGGTGAGTAACACCAGACCCAGCTTTCACTCCTGCCAAGTTTCAGTTGCCCCAATTCAATCAAACTGGAGGGGTGTGTGTGTGTGTGTGTGTGTGTGTGTGTGTGTGTGTGTGTGTGTGTGTCGGTGATCCTTCCTCACTCCTCCCCCTCCATCTCTGACACACCTGCACGCTTGAAGCCCTGCTTAGAGAGCTGTGGCAGCTTTTTTTTTAATCTAGTTTTCTCTAATTCCTAAAGTTGCTCAGGACCATTGGAAAAGAACAATTTAAACAATACAGAATTGTTTAACCTAGAAAGGAAAACGTCTGTAAATCGCCACCTCGAGAAACACCCACCACAAGTCAGCCTATAGATCCTTTGTTTTTGTATGCGTAATCAAGACCCCGTCTTCCTTGCTTCCCTCTCAACCTCCCTCCCTCCTCCTCCTCCTCTCTCATTATACACAGTTCTTTCCCTATTATACATCGGGGTTGTCAAGGGCTGTCTTGTGCTTTGTAGGATTTCTAGCAGCTTCCCTGGCCACTAGATGGCAGCAGTACCCCTTACCTCCCAGGTGTGACAACCAAAAATATCTCCAGATATGGCTCAAAGTCCCCTGGATACTATAGGATATAGGATTATATCCTATAATCCATATATAATTACACATATATAATTTATATATAAATTATAAGTTTGAGAGTGTGTGTGTATGTGTGTGTGTGTGAAAGAGAGAGAGAGAGAAAGAGACCGAGAGAGAGAGAGGGAGAGTTTATAGTGACCCACTGCACTCTTGTCTGTGTCTGCACAGTAAGCCTGTTGCACAGGTGGGTGACCCATAATTCACGTAACAAGTCTCCAATGGGTGAGCGTTTCAGTAGTGCCCAGTTCGGGGCTGCAGTGAACATGGCCCTACTTTCATCCTTGAACCTTGAATAAATGTTTCTTGGAGGACCAATCTGCACAGGCGAGATGACGGGCTTCACAGGTGTATCTGTGTCCCAGGCTTGCCACACATGTGGCAACTGCCCTCCAAAACCCAGGCGGGGCCAATTTTCTCCCCGCCCCCAGAGAGAAGGGCTGCTTCCCCGGGTGAAGGGAGTGTCAGGAGGGAAGATTGACAACCTGGCCACAGGGGCCACAGTTAGGCATCTGGCTTGCAGGACACGGTTGGGGTAGGGCAAGAACGGCCATGGGTGGAGACAGACTCAGGGGCATAAGGTTAGGGTGAGAGATGGGCCTAGGGAATCTTGTGTGTCTGCAACTTGCCAATTTGTAAACTTAAGCATTTTAAGGTTCATTTTCAATGGTCACAAAGTAGCGATTGAAAAAACTATCCAGGATCACTAAACTTCAGGATCTGTGGCTAGGTCATTGCACTGTAGAGGGAAGCATCACCAGGCAAAACAAGTCAAGGGACCACAGCCATGATGGAACCCAATGGAACAGATGGGCCTACGAGACTCACAAAGGGAAACTGAGGCTCAGCACTGCAGACTCTCTCTGGCACAGGTCTCCTAGCAACCTGTGCAGACTGGGGGAGAAAGAGAACTCACCTTCATCCAACCTGTCGCTGAAGGGGTCAGCCCCAAGCACCGGGGGGATGACTTTGATGGGTTCTGTAGGCTTGAGGAGGGAAGAGCCGCCCCAGAAAGGGTTGATGAAGGGCGGTGGCATCTCGGTCTCTGCCCCTTCCATATCCAGGATCCGTTTGTAGGACTCCAGCAGCAGGAGGTCATTGGTCTTCTCCTCAATGATGGCTGGAAGAAAATCGATCAGAACCAAGATGGCAGCCAAGAGACCTGGTTCCCAGGAATTGGGGGTGGTGCCCCCACCCCCCTGTAGGCTGGAGAAGAAGGGAAAGGACAGAGAGTGGGGACATCCTCTAAGGATGAGGGCTTTCTCTTGGGTTACACCGTGCGTTCTCCAGAGGGCACTATCCGCAAGAGGGCAATATTTGGTTTTTGAGACGCAAAAAAAAAAAAAAAAAAAAAAAAAAATCTGACTTTATAACATAAAACATATACATACAGAACATAAACAACTATAGCTTATATCTACAGTGTTAAAATTTTATGAGGAGGACAATTAGGAAAAGAATGTCTAAAAAGACTCCTTAGGAGGCAATAATGAAAAGACGGTTGAGAAACAGTGGGTTACACTAACAATTGGGAGCCACAGGCAGCCTCTTAAACTACTGATGTTTCCCCTGCACGCTCTGTCCCAGGCTTCCAGACCTGCGCTCATGCTGTTCCTTCTGCCTAGAATGCCTTTCCCTACACCCCTCCCTGAATAACCCCTACTGGCATTTTGAGACTTGGGTCAGGCCTCTGCCACCTGCAGGAATGTTTTTCTGACCTGTCTAGTCCGGGGGAGCTCCCCTATCCTGCTGTGTGTCGGAGCCCTGTGCATTCACTGGAGTTGTGTGTTCAACCACCCACTCTACCAATGAGTATTGGATGCCTACCATGCCAGGCACACAGCTGGATGCTGCGATGCAAGGAGGAGAAACAAAACAACAACAACAACAGTAAAAACAAAGATGCAATCTCGGCCCGAGGAAGCTCATAAGCTTCAGTGTATAGGAGGAAGACGGACAAAAGGACAAATTCGACAGGTAAACAGAAAAGCACACGCTTCCCTTGCTTTCCAGATGCTCGTTATCTAGACTCAGTAACTCCTGGATCTGGAGAATGTTTTAAATAAACCTCGTGCTACCTGTACTGTTGCCATTCTTTCTGAAAATCAGATACCAAAAATATTTGCATCTGGCACTTGCTATCAGATCTCGAAAACTTCATAGATTCACAGAGTGAGAGCTACTTGTACATGGAAACAAACTGGATGGATGTTACATAAAAGGACTGCCATGAATGGGAACAATAGCATGTGTGGAGGGGACACCAACCTCAGATGAGGCAGTGGAGGGAAGCCCGGCTAGGGAGAGGACATTTAAACTGAGATCTGAGAATGAGAAGGAACTCAGCCTGTGCAAAGGCCCTGAGGTGGGAATGTGTTGAGGGGAGGGTTGGAAGAATCCATAGAATAGTGTGACTTGTGAGAAAGCAGGACACGAGGACATGACAAATGTGAGTAGGGGCCAGGCTGTGTAGACGTAATAGGGTGTGGGCAGGAAAGAGTTAACACAGGAGTCCTGATTACTCTCCCCGGAAAGACCAGCTTGCCAGGTTGGCCTGAGGCTGACATCAGGGAACTTGGATTTCAGGAAGGTTCCCATCCTCACTAAATGATAATAGAGGCTCAGTGCCCCTAACCTGTATGTATAAAACATGTTTATGCTAAGTAACTGCTTTATTTTTTTCAAAACCCTGGGCACAGCCTCTCTAATGAGCTCGCCTGGTTGGTAACATTTCACTTATGTCATCACAACTCAATGCTGGGGGAACTAAGTGCATCCTGTGTGACCCCTCTGGATGAGGAACCCTTGGAAGCTTGCTCCTGGCTTCCTCCAGACTTCACCCCATGCCCGTTTTCCTCTTGCTGATTTTGCTTTGATCCTTTTGCTACAGCAAATAAAGCCCAGAGTGCCACTATAGGCTGAGTCTGTGAGCCCTCCTAGCAAATCACTGAACCTGGCACGAGGGGGTGATTGGGAAATCCCCAAGCACGGAGCGTATTAAGAACCTTAGGTATTATTCTAAAAGCAAGCCATTCGCTCCAAATTGTGATGATCTCCGGAGGTACCTCCCTCCTTCTCTATCCTGAGCTAAGGGCCTATGGCTAGAAATGTGTGTTCTAGTTGACAGGCATTTACTACAGGCCAAGCACTGCTCTGAGCACTTTATTTCTTCCTTTCCGATCCGTATGCTTTTCAATTCTTTTTCTTGCCTTACTGCATTGTTTAGGACCACCACGATGATACTGAATAGGAACAATGAGAGCAGACATTCTTGCCTTGTTCCTGATCTTAGAGGAAAAACATTCAGTTTTTTACCCTTAAGCGTGAGGTTAGCTGTGTTTTGTAGATACCGTTCAAAGTTAAGAGAGTTTCCTTCCAGCTCTAGTTTGCTAAGAGTTTTTTTTTTTTAATTTTTTTTTTCAACGTTTATTTTTGGGACAGAGAGAGACAGAGCATGAACGGGGGAGGGGCAGAGAGAGAGGGAGACACAGAATCGGAAACAGGCTCCAGGCTCTGAGCCATCAGCCCAGAGCCCGACGCGGGGCTCGAACTCACGGACCGCGAGATCGTGACCTGGCTGAAGTCGGACGCTTAACCGACTGCGCCACCCAGGCGCCCCTCGCTAAGAGTTTTTATCTGAATGGATGTTGAATTTGTCAAGTGCTTTTTCTGCATCTATTAATATGATCATATAGCTTTACTCTAAGAACTATTAATTTATTTAAACTTCCCAACAACCTTATGAGGTAGATATTAGTTTACTCCTCATTTTTTTGGGGGGCGGGGGGGACAGAGCTAGTAAGAGTAGAACCAGGATTGGAGCCCAGGCAGGCTGGCGTTACAGCCCACGTTTCATCACCGGGCTCAATGCCACCCAAAGAACAAGTCCTCGTGACTGCTCACAGAAAGTTCCGGAAATAGTTCTTAAAGGCCCAACAAGCCCCCCACTCCCTTGACTCACCAAAGTACTGTGGAAGGTTGGTGTCATTGATTTTCCCTGTCTCCCCTAAGTGCCCCAGGATCTTGGTGGCATCACAATTTATCTTTTTAAACAGACTCTCCACTGAGTTCTTGAGATGCTCCAAGGTCTTGCTGATTTCCTTGTAGCTGTTCTCATACATGTCTGCCTCCTCCGTGGTCTTCTTCAGTTTCTCCTGGTGACAGACCCCAATTCCCACCCAAGATCAGCCAGGCTGCACCCTGGGCTCCGCCCACCCATAAGGACTTTCAGTGAGGATGGGGGTTTGGGACCCTCTGGAACCAGAGCCTCTGAACTACAGATTTTCAGACCTCTGAGGTGATACAAAATCAACGTACTAAGCCTTAATCAGCATTCTAAAGAAAGTAAATAGAAAAGAAAGGAAAAGAAAATACTAATATACACTGCAGGTAATGAGGGTAAATATTGTTAAATCTAAGTTTTGTTTCACCTACATGTATGTACATGTGTCTACATGTGTATGGGATTACAACATTTTTTAAAAGCTGGTGATTCGTTTTTTAAAACTGTGGCCCACAGAAAGGAGTACATTTTACAATGAAGCCTAATTCATAGTATACAATGTAAATATACATATGGGTATGGGTGTGTGTTTAAATAGATTATCTAATCAAATGACATAAATGCTTCACAGATCAATATTCTTATTGTGTGTTCTCATATTTTCTATTGTTCTGTTTCATTATTTTTGAAGGCTGGTTCAATCCAACAAACTGATTTTACCACTCACTGGTTAATACACATTGCTCTGGTCCAGTGGTTCTCAAAGTGGGGTCCCTGGGTGACCAGGAGCATCAGCTTCATCAGGGAACTTGCTAGAAGTGCAAATTCTTGGGCTCCAGTCCAGACCCTGAATCAGAGGCTCTGCGGGTGGGCCTGGCAATGTGTGTTTTAATGAACCTCCAGGTGATTCTGATGCACGGTAAAGTCTGAGAACCCCTGCGAGTCCATTGGGTCGCAATCTTGGCCTCACGTTACTTTCACTTGGGACCTTCAAAACATCTGCTGCCCTGACCCCAGCCTCAGAGGTTCAGATGGTTTGGTCTGGCGTGCGGCCTGGGCATCCGAGGTGAATCTGACTTGCAACCCTGCGCTGAGAATCCCTGCTCTTGGGTTGAGAGCTTCCAGTCACTTCCTGACTCTCCCTCTGAGCTCTCAGCTTGCTAAGGTGAACTGGGCCCAGTGAGGACTGCCCATTCCCCTGTGGCTCCTGCCTCGTCCCAAATAACAATCCCAAGGGGTCCGTCCTATCCATACCCCCATTTTCCAGGTGAGGAAACTGAGGCTCTGAAGCACACAACCAGGAGAGGGAAGCCAAGATCCGAACTGTCACTCGACCATCACACCGGGCAGCTTCCTCTGCCCTGGCTCCCAGGGCTGAGTTTCCCCATATGACAGCAAGAGCTGCCCTCTCATTCTAGAGGCACGTGAGGAGATCACGTGGTCAAACAAACAAAAAGCCTGATGTGGCTGTGATAACATGTGTCCAGCACCTTACACATCATCTCAACACAGCCTCACAACTGCTACAGATTTCAGGTGAGGAAAACAGAAGGTCAGAGGTCAGAGAAGAAAGGCGAACTTGTGTTTAGCTTCCTTGTATGGAGTGGTCTACGTACCTGACCTTGGGTTCATTTCTTGAGCAATTATTTAGTACCAAGGTGAGGTGATTGTGAGGTTTTACTGATTTACATCACGAACAACAATGATAGCTACACTCAGAATTCTCTGCTCTGCCATGTGCTCAGTGTGCACATGTGTGACTTACCTCAAACTTCACAGTCCACTGAAGTGAAGATGATTATTATCTCCATATTAAAGGTGAGAAAACAGAGGCTCAGAGAGGTTAAGTCAGTTTCTCAAAGTCACACAGCTAGGAAGTGACTTTTCTGAGAGTCATACCCAAGCGTTTGTTCCCAGGTCCTGGTTGCTTAACTCCCATGCAAAACCCTCCCGTTCAGGGGCAGGTGCTCCCACTTCTCTCAGAGGGGCAGGAGAGGATAAAAGGGAAGATGTGAGGAAAGTCTCCAGGAATAGAGCAGAGGGAAATGATCTTTAGCAGGGGGTAAGGGAAAAAAAGGCCCTTGTGATTCCATTGCTATTAAGACAAATTCTCCTGCTTGGAGTATTTGCTTTGAACTGAGGCCCCCAGAAGTCATGCTGCAGCCAAGGGAACAAAGACGGGATGAAAAGACTTCAGACGTGGGGGAGACGCTGGGGGCTGCCTGGTCGGCCTCCCCAAGGTGCCCCTCTTTAGGCCTTCAAAACCCAGAGGTGCAGAGCCTCACCAGTCCCAACCCCAAGGAAGCATCTGGACGACACTGGGTGGCCGTGAGCCACTGGGGACGTGGGGCCCCAATCATGTGCTCAGCTTGAGGAGGGTCTCCTTGGACTTGGACCCTGCCTGAAGCGTCATTCCCCATATCTGGGCTCCTGAGACAGGCCTCTCGGAGCCAGAGCCGCAGGATGGTGCCTTGTGCTTTGCTGCCCCCCAGTGGCCCATTGGAGAATGGCACTGCCATCCCTGTCTAACCAGATGGATGCCAACAAAGAAAATACGCCACAAAGAAGGAAAGGAAAATGATCCAGGACTGCAGTTCCTGGGTCAGGGACTGTTGGATTACAACAGGGCTGTGCAAACTCTCTGGGTTCATATCTTTGTCAGGTGTTTGCTATCTATTCTCCCCTTATGCCTTAATAACAAACTCCTGATTGTATTTGGGGCGGCAATGTGCCCAGCTGAAAATTATATTTCCAAGCCTCCTTTGCAATAGAGATGGCCAGCAAGATGTAAGTGCAGAAGTCACTGGCTGAGTCTTCACAGAAATAACTTTTAAGGTAATGGGAACGATATTTTTGCCTCCCCCACTTTCTTCCTGAATGGAACATATAAGTGATGTCTGGATCATCAGCAGTCACAATACAACCATGAGACATCCCTGGGAAAATAAGCCACACGCTGAAGATGGCAAACAGGAGGAGCCTGGGTTACTGATGACATCATGACCTGAAGTACCTATCTCCAAATGTATTTAACAAAATAAATACTTCTACCTTGCTTAGGCCACTGCTGCTTTGCTTCCTGGTGATTGGCAACTAAATACAATGCAAAGCTCAAATACAGCATCCCAGCTCCAAGGTATTAGTCAAATGACTTTACCTCTCTGAGTCTCAGTTTCTCATCTGTAAAATGTAGAGACCACAGCACCTAACCCACAGGGCTGTTGTGAGGATTAAATGAGATAATACACGAAAAGCACTTAGCCCAGTACCTGGTACATAGTAAATGCTCAACAAATGTTCATAATAACTGTTATTGACAACAGGCCACAGCCAGGACAAGGGGGAGAGAGAAAAAAGTTACTGAGGCAGAGCTCTGTCTGGAATTTGCCAGTCTGGGATGAAATTATAGGCACAAGTGCCTGGGCTATGCTCCCTGAAGTCCGGGAGTCTTTAAAGCAGACAAAGGGCCTATAAGGGACAAAATTCTACAGGCACATCTGTAGCAGAGGCTGCCCATGACAAAGGGTCAGGACATGTCAAGACATGAGCCAGGCCAGTTCGGTCTCATGGGGCAGATATCATACTCCTCCTGAGGGCCGCCTGACAGGCTGCATGACAGACAGGCAGACAACAGAGACTCCCACGTCCCTCCCTCCCCACCGTGGTCTTACCTCCATCTGTCTCAGGACAGAGCAGTTGTCATCATGGGATGATTTCTGCTGGGATTGCAAGAGGATGATCTCATTCTGCTCACGAGAGAACCAGACCATAAGGACAAGTGCGTGCTCCCCTCCCCACCACACCTGAAACCATGCCTGTGCCTTGAGATGATGATGAGGATCTAAATTATCTGTTTCAAGGAGCCCCCAAACCCCTGGGCCCCACTTAAGCCCATGGAGGTTCTTTCTGATGTTTCTTTTTAATGTTTTATTTATTTTTGAGACAGAGAGAGACAGAGTGTGAGTGGAGGAGGGTCAGAGAGAGAGGGAGACACAGAATTGGAAGCAGGCTGCAGCCTCTGAGCTGTCAGCACAGAGCCCGACGCGGGGCTGGAACTCACAAACCGCGAGATCATGACCTGAGCCGAAGTCGGACGCTTAACCGACTGAGCCACCCAGGCGCCCCTGATGTTTCTTAATTAGAAGGATGAGGGCGTGGGAGGGCGGGTGGTTCATCCATTCTGAAGAACTGTCTAGAACAGCAGTCAATAGAACCGTGATGGTGGCAATGTTCTCTCTGCAACACCCAGCCCTGCAGACACTAGCCACTTGTGGGTATTGAGCACTTGAAGTGTGGTAGTGCCACCGAGGAACTAAACCTTAATTTTACTTAATTTAAACTTACATTGCCATGGGTGGCTTGTGGCTACTGTAATGGATGTAACGTAAAGGCAGCTCCAGAGCAGAGGTTATCAAAGTCCAGCATGAATCAGAATCACCTGGAGGTTCGTGAAAACACAGACTGCTGGGCCCCTCTCCCAGAGGTTCTGGTTCGGTAGGTCTGGGTGGGGCCCAAGACTGTGCATTTCTCGAAAGTTCCCAGGAGCTGCTGCTACTGTTGATCCAGGGACCAGATTCAAGAACCCCTGTGTTAGAAGAGTGTGTCTAAATATAAAAGGCTACCCTTTGAATAATTTCATCCCTAGAAATCTGTCCCATGGAAATAGTAGGACATGTGGGCAAAGTGGCTGTTCAAGGTTGTCTGTCAGGTTATTACTCAAGAATGGCCCCCAATTAGGGGCGCCTGGGTGGCTCAGTCGTTCAAGCTATTGACTTCGGCTCAGGTCATGATCTCACGGTTCGTGGGTTCAAGGCCCTACATCGGGCTCTGTGCTGACAGCTCAGAGCCTGGAGCCTGCTTCGGATTCTGTGTCTCCCTCTCTGTCTGCCCCTCCCCCACTCATGTTCTGTCTCTCTCAAAAATAGATAAACATTAAAAAGGAAAAGAAAAGAATGGCCCCCAGTTAGAGACAACTTAAATGTCTACTGATAGTGGATGAGTTAAATAAAAGATAGTATTCATATCATGGGGGCAATGGGTCTCAAAAATGTTTTTAATATTTTTTTTTCTAAAAATATGGTTTCAATTGAAGATTCCTGGCCCATTCTCAGAGAATCTAGGTTTGTAGGTATAGGATAGAACTTGGGGATCGCATTTTTAAGAAGTTTCTTATGATTCTACACAGAGATTCCAGGGTCCCCAGAAGCCATTAAAAAGAACATAGAAGATGTTGGAGAGTTCTATGATGAACTTGGGGGGAAAAGTTTTCGAAACAGTGTGAACTGTCTAGAATGATCCTGGTATTGTAAATGGGCATCTTTCCTACCTCAGGACCTTTGCACTTATTGTTTCCTCTGCCTGGAATATTCATCCCCCAGAGATCTACATAGCTTATTCCTGCAAGTCTGCTCAAACTTCACTTCTCAACTTCCCATGCCCTCACTTGGCTCCAGAACCCCCCCTTTACCTGCTGTACTTCATCTTTTTATCCACACCACTTCTCATTTTCTAATATATCCTATAATTTTTAAAAGTTTATTTAGTTAAGAGAGACAGAGTGTGAGAGGGGAAGGGGCAGAGAGTGAGGGAGACAGGAAGAATGCCAAGCAGGCTCTGCATGGCAGGCCAGCGCACAGAGCCTGAATGGGGCTCGAACACACGAAACCATGGGATCATGACCTGAGCCAAAATCAAGAGTTGGACTCTTTGATCCACCCAGGCGCCCCTACCCTATAATTAATGTATTTAGTAGGCTTGTTGTTCATTGTCTGTTTCTCAGCCAGAATAGAAGCTCCGTGAGGGCAGAGCCTTTTGTTGTTTTGTTCTCTGTCCCATAACCAGGGTCTAGAATAGTGCCTGGCACATAGTAAGTGCTCAATAAATACTTGCTGAATGAAAAAATAACCAAAAGAACACTTTTTTCAATCAGAATACATGAATCTATATATACTATATAATAATCACTATGTTAAGTTTAAAAGCATCACCCCCAAAAAAATAAATCAGAAGGAAATAGATCAAAATAGCAACAATGATTGTCTCTCAGGAATGGGATAATGGATGGTTTAAAAAATTCAATCCTTAGGTAGTTTCCAAATTTTCTATAATGAGCAAGCATATCCTTCTCTTATAAGATTTTTTAAACATTAAGCATTTTCTTTAGAAACAACGTGTTTTCAGGACTTATTCAACAGGAATTTGCAGCTCTGCTAAGCCCCAAAAGGCACACAGTTCTGTAACTTCAAAGAAAAGCTCAGAAGCTACTGCCGTCGT
This sequence comes from Herpailurus yagouaroundi, assembly GCF_014898765.1. Taxonomy (NCBI): domain Eukaryota; kingdom Metazoa; phylum Chordata; class Mammalia; order Carnivora; family Felidae; genus Herpailurus; species Herpailurus yagouaroundi. Next base: position 11,822,821 of record NW_024412422.1, read on the forward strand.
TCACACATCATTCTACAAATGGGGAAACTGAAGCCCAGGCAGATCGGGGACTTGCTCATCCTTCATCAGACATACTCGCGCCCAGGCCAGAGACAGGCTGTGTATCTTAGAGAGGGTGTACCATCACCGTGAAGGGGAAAGATCGAGGTCGGTTTTGTTCAGTAACCATTTCCTCATCGGGCCAGTTTCCGACTAGCGTCCTCCCATCCCTCTGCTATGGTCTGTCCCTGTCATCCTACCGGGGCTAGTAAGGTGCTGTCTCCTAGAAAAAAAGAATCAGCGTCCTGCCCACTCCCAGGTCCCAAACAGACCATCCATCCTTCCATCCTTCAAACCTCTGCGTTCAAAGACCTTCCATGCAATACTGCAGACGGCCACCTGAGGGCAGCGGCGAAGCGCCTACACCGGAGGCCGAAAGCTCCAAGGCCCGCAGGGCTGGGCGCAGGCGCAAATCGGACCCAGAGGGTCTCGGTGGATGTTGAGCCCATGGACCTCAACCTCGCGCGGAAGTGCGGCCCGGAGTCGTCTGATCGGATTTCCCGAGAGAAACCGGAATCCCGATTCCCATGTGGAATATCCCGATTTTCAAATGTTAGCAATAATTTTTAAACTGGGAGGGGGAGGTAGGGGAGACGACGCAAAAGAAGAAAGAAAGTGGGATTCAATCAGTTACGACCTCTGATCCAGGTGCTCGGGGAAGGGGCGAAGTCAGATGTTAGTATCCTAATTGTTTTTCACTTACATATTTTTCCTACCTGAACCCTAGTTTGAGCAGAGGTGCCACAAGAAGGTGAAAAGGTCAAGGGTCCAGGCAACCCCTCCAACCACCCCTCCCAACCCCCACCCCCTTCATCCACAACTGCTCCATTTTACCTGGTTTGTTTTTCTTTCTAAATGTTTTTTTTTTTTTTTTAATTTTGAGAGAGAGACAGAGACACAGAGTGCAAGCAAGCAGGGGAGGGGCAGAGAGAAAGAGAGAGAGAGAGAGGGAGACACAGAATCCGAAGCAGGCTCCAGGCTCCAAGCTGTCAGCACAGAACCCGAAGTGGGGCTTTAACTCACAAACTGTGAGATTCTGACCTGAGCCAAAGTCAGACACTCGACCAACTGAGCCAGCCAGGCGCCCCTTACCTGTTTGCTGTACGGTGTTTCCTCAACCTGGGTTTAAACAAAAATGTTCTGTAGCTTTTTTATTAAAAGTCTGGAAAGTACTGCTCTAGTCCCATTATGTCATTCTACACATGTGGAGACTGAGGCCCAGAAAGGGCAGGGGTCTGGCCATCTTTCATCAGACACACTCTTCCTAACAGAGAGAAAAGGATAGCCCTCTTAAGTGAATGGGAAGGTCCAGGTCAATTGCTGTTTGGGAACCATTTCCTGGTGTCTCCCACTGTGTGCAGGACCATCCTGAGCACTCGGAAAGAAGAGGAAGTATACTCTTGTGCCTGTCCCCTGGAAGATCACCTTCCAGAAGGGAGACAGAGGGAGACAGGAGACAAGCTCATCTCTCCCACCCCTACCCCCACCACACACACAGAGCTGGACATTCTCCGTTTTCCCCCAAATCCACCTACCTCCCTTCCTGCCCTAAACCCCAGGGGCTCGGCTCTGAGCTCCCTGGTCCCCTGGCCTGGGTTGGGCCCGGACAACAGGACTGGAAAGATGTTGGGGGTACCTGGCAGGTCACTAGCTCGGTTGCATCCCTCCAGGAGAGACACATGGACAGCCTTCTCCCCTGATTCCAGAAAACGGCTCCTTCCCCTTACCTGTTCTGGAGCCCTCTTTTGTTTCTCCTGCACTTACCCTTCGTAATTTCCTTAAGCCATTGTAAATAGTGCCTTAAAAAAAAAAAAAACCCACCTCAATTTACCCATTTGGGGCGTGCCATATGTTTCCTGCGATAACCCTCACAGATAGCACCACCTTCATTTCCATCGTGTTCCTGTGCTACCTGTGGTATTGTCTATCACTATCTATTATTGTATATTAAGAGTTTTCTTTTTTTTTTTATTAAAAAAAAATTTTTTTTCAACGTTTATTTATTTTTGGGACAGAGAGAGACAGAGCATGAATGGGGGAGGGGCAGAGAGAGAGGGAGACACAGAATCGGAAACAGGCTCCAGAGTTTTCTTTAGGGGCGCCTGGGTGGCGCAGTCGGTTAGGCGTCCGACTTCAGCCAGGTCACGATCTCGCGGTCCGGGAGTTCGAGCCCCGCGTCGGGCTCTGGGCTGATGGCTCGGAGCCTGGAGCCTGGAGCCTGTTTCCGATTCTGTGTCTCCCTCTCTCTCTGCCCCTCCCCCATTCATGCTCTGTCTCTCTCTGTCCCAAAAATAAATAAAACGTTGAAAAAAAAAATTAAAAAAAAAGAGTTTTCTTTAAATCAGCCCAGTTGTGTTCATTTTATTATGTTTACCCTTATTTCCTTACTGTTACGAGTATTTCTTATCATCCTAAGTACCAATGTGCATTCAATCAAAAGTTCACAAGCTATATTTATCCTAATCCTCATAAAAATTAACTCATCACTAGTAAATTAAAATGTTTTTCCTTGGGGCGCCTGGGTGGCTCAGTTGGTTAAGCGGCCGACTTTGGCTCAGGTCATGATCTCGCGGTCTGTGAGTTTGAGCCCCGCATCCGGCTCTGTGCTGACAGCTCAGAGCCTGGAGCCTGTTTCAGATTCTGTGTCTCCCTGTCTCTGACCCTCCCCTGTTCATGCTCTGTCTCTCTCTGTCTCAAAAATAAATAAAACGTTAAAAAAATAAAATAAAATAAAATAAAATGTTTTCCCTTATATTCGGGCTACTGGCTACTTACACATAGCCAGTGCACCTGCTCCGTATTTAGGAAACAGTGACATTGCAAACGGAAGTGGCCCGCCTCGTCATACAAACAGCATGGGGACCCCAGAGGGAGGAGTAATGAACTGCCAGAGGTGATGACATTTGTGCAGGGTCAGGACTAATGAGCAGTATTTCATCAGAAGAAAAGCAGGAGTGGGTGGGGGGGGCGAGGAGGAAATGGCACGGGGAGGCCTCAGAGGAGGGAAAGGTCTAGGATGGGTGAGACTAGGAGCTGCCCAGGGCACCCTGGGGTCGTGAAGAGAGCTGTGCCTGCTGCAGCAGGTTGAAGCCAAATTTTGAAGGGACTGGAGTGTCATACTAAGTTTAGACTCTATCCTGTTCAGACAGTTCCAAAGGCTGCTTATGTGTGTTCTGGGGAGTAAGTAGCCCAAGAAGCCAATTTAGTTTGGGAAATGATGGGCTTAACCAAGGTAAAGAAGTTTCTTTACTGCAGGACTCGTCAGAGCCTTCATTATGCTCATGTATATCAAGTGTCTTCAAGATGGTTTGACCATCTCTACTCAGTTCTGTGAAGCTGCTGATTAACAGGAGTCAGCAAGCTTTTAAGGCAAAGGGCCAGATAGCAGATATTTTAGGCATTGCAGGCCACATATGATCTCTCTCGTACATACCCTCTTTTTTTTTCTTATAACCTTTTTAAAAATGCAAAAACCATTCTTATTAGCTCAGGTCTGTACGAAAACAGACCACAGGCTGTATCTGGCCGTGGCTATAGTCTACTGAACCCAGGACTATAGAACATGCCATGGGTTATGTCACTATGGTGGGGGGATGGTGACAGGACCACACTAAGTGTTTGCATCAGCTGAAGGCAAATACCAACTTCAGAAAGGTTAAAATGTAGGGGGGAAAGCCTGGGGGAATACAGTGTTTCCCAAACGGATCAGACCCTGAGGCCCTCTTCTCTATAGAGCAGCTCAAGGTGTGTTTCAAGGAACCCCCTTTGAGAAAGGCCGTTATGAGAGTGTGTGGGTCCCGGACCCAGGAAAGAAGAGCAGCCCCGACCTGGATTCTCTGGGTCTTCTTGTGCATCGTCTCCATGTCATTGTTGAGCTCCGTGACGTACATGAACCGAGCAAAGTTCTTCTCCTCCTTGGCCAGAAATCCCTCGATGAGCTCATTCAGGTCCCCGTTCTCTGTCAGCTTCAGCAGCCGCAGGTGCGCCACCTCGTAGCTCTCAAAACTCTCACCCTTGTTCTTCCTCTTGTACTTCTTTGCCTTGAGGGCTGGGAAGGAAAAGCCGGGAAGTGTGAGGCTGAGAGGAAGCCACTCGGAGCGATGCCAGGCGGGAGACGGCTCCGGCTCCGTAATGTTTATTGTGCCTCGGGGAGGAGGCTAGGCTTTTCCAGGAGGGGGAGCGCAAGAGCTTCGTGCCTACTCGCTTCACAGATACGTGACCGAACATCTACTATGTGCCAGACGCTGTGCTGGGCTCTGCAGACACACTCCCCTGCCCCGTGGAGCTTCTAGCGCAGGAATCAGACAAGCAGAGAAGGGAAAAGGAGATGTCCACGCAGACAGAAGAAACCTGTAGCCCAGGTGATGGAGGAGACGCGTCAGGTGCTCTGACGGGGGAGCTGGGTGGCCAGGGAAGTCCTCTCGAGGGAGGTGACATTTGAACAGGATGAAGGTCAAGGGAGCCCTGTTGGCAGAGGGCCCCGGGCAGGCTCAGACCCTGGCAAATTCAAGGAATTAGAACCAAGAAGGTTCTCCAGGCTTCATTCTCTCTAGCCTGAAGCCTGCAAAAGCCCCACCTTTCCTGAACCCAGTCTTCTCTCTCTCTCTCTCTCTCTCTCTCTCTCTCTCTCTCTCTCTCTCTCTTTTTTTTTTAGGGAGACAGAGAGAGAGAGAGAGACAGAGAGAGAGAGAGAGAGAGAGAGAGTCTTAAGTAGGCTCCACACTCAGCACGGAGCCCGCCGTGGGGCTCAATCCCACGTCCCCGGATCATGACCTGGGCCAAAATCAAGAGTCAGACACTTAACCAACTGAGCCACCCAGGCGCCCCAGTCTTGTCTCTTTGGTTTGGCCTCCACATGACAATCACAGGGATCTTTCTAGATCTTCCTAGGCACCTCTGGCCACGTGGCTCCTTTACGTGTTATGTTAAAGAGTGAGAGATGGGGTTTCTCAGAAACACACTTTTCACAACGCGGTCCCAAATGTAAAGACAGGAAGAGCCAGGAGATGCTGCAGGAACAAAGAACAGATGCAGCTTCCCGGGGGGCTCTCAGAAGAGCTCAGGTTTTTTTCCGTCTGTTCAGGAGACAGTGAATACAACGGCCCTGAGACTGTCCTCCTTAGAAAGGGCTCTTCTTGCGAGGGTGTCCCGTGGCTGGCACCTGGGCACCTAAATGGTAACCAGTGCCCTACAGGGATATAAAACTTTGCCTGAATGCTAGGAGGGACTCCCTGTGCCTAGGCTGGGCAGATGCTGTGTGGGGTTGATGCTAAACACAGACTTTCCTTCCAGGAGGCTGGCATTTTGGTGTGTGCAGGGGAGAGGACACTTACGTCACCAGCCCCCAGTAAGATCTTGGGCACCGAGGCCGTAATGAGCTCCCCTGGCAGACAGCTCTTCACACGTGTTGTCACAGTGAGATGCTGGGGGAATTAAGCACATCCTGTGTGACTCCCCTAGGAGAGGGTCCCGGAAGCTTACTCCTGGTTTCCTCCAGACTTTGCCCGGTGCCCCTTTCGCCTTCGCTGAGCGTGCTTTGTGTCTCCACCTCCCAGCCATGCATGTGCCTACACACTCAATCTTTAGAGTCCTCCTAGCAAATCACCAAACGTGGGGATGGTCCTGGGGACCTAATACCCGAGTCTCCCCCAACGAAACAATGGAAGGAGAACCTCAGAGTAAGGACACATCCTATGGGTTAGGGTTGGCCAATAAAATACAGGACTCCCAGTTACATTTGAACTTCAGACAAACAATACATTTTTAAAGTATAAATTGTGTCCCAATTGTAGATAACGTAGAAATAATTTTTATTTTATTTAAAAATTTATTCAGTTTATCTAAAGTGTCGATTTAACTACGCATCTTGTAATTTTATTCGCTAAAGTTGGCATGCCTACTACAGAAGGACTTGGGCACCCTCAGCTAAGATGGGGAGGGAGGGGGGAGACAGAGAGAGAGAGAGAGAATGCCTGGAGAACGTACCTTCTTCCTTTTTGCTCTGCTCCTCGAACTCCAGACGATCATTCAGCTTGATGAGCAAGAAGGACTTGAGCTTGGTCTCGTGGGCATAGACACGCTCCAGCTCTCGGATCTCCAGGTTGTACTGAGAAATGTCCTTCTGCTGGCGGTCCTTCATGGCGGCCATTCGAGCCATGGCTTCCAGCCTGAGTGAGGCAGGTACAGGGTCTGAGCGTCTGGAGACTCCTCCCTTCCCCTCCCCTCCCCTCCCCCTACCAGACCAGAGGGCACTTTCTGCCAATGGCCATCACTTCTTTGAATCGTGGAGGTTGCTGGGAGTGGAAGAACAGCCCTCCTTACCTGAATGACAGGAGCTGCTGGCTCCAGACCATCCCCAGGAAGTGAGTTTTCTATCATCATCACCACCACCACCACCACCACCATCACCATCATCATCACCACTTGTCAGTTACTGTGGCCCAGCGAGTCCTTATATACATATATTGTTTATTCCCCACTACCATCCAAAGTGGTCCTACAATAATACAGTAATGATGGATGGCGCCAGGATTCAAACCCAGATCTGACTCTAAAACCTGTTCTCTTCACAGCCCAGCTATATGCCTCTTGCCCTGGAGTGGGAGGCAAAGGAGATAAGCCGGACCGAGAGGCCCCTAGGACCAGAGGCAGGGCTACCTGGAGGAGGCGGTTCGGCAGAGAAGTTTGAATCTCAGTCCTACCACATCCGCCATTTACCTGGCTCTCAGGCAAATGGCATCTCTAAGCCTCTGTATCCTGGTCCGCAAAATAGGGATAATAACTCCCGGGGCAATTGTGAGGGTTGCAATGATACCCAGAGAACCTGGCATCGTGCTTGGCACACAGTCAGTGCTCAGAGTTATTATGATTCAAGATCCCTCAATGCATAAGCCCAGGGGCAGAGGTGCTCGGCAGGGGCTTAAGAGACATCCCTGCCCCTAGGTCTCCCCCCAGCCCACCTCTGCTCATAGGCCTGGGCAGACTGCTCGATGGCCACATTCATGGTTTTCTTCTGCATCGATAAGCGCCGCAGCAGCTGCTGATACACATTGTCATACGCAACCTTCTCATACCGCAGGTCCTCGATCTCCTTCCGGAGCTTAGCATTGGTGGTCAGCATCTTGTCAAAGTGCACGGTGACCTGTGGGCGGGGCCGTGCTTCAGTACTGAGCTCACTCCTGGGGCATGAGACAGCTTCCGAAGACAGCCAGAGGGTGGGAAGGTCTTCCCCCACCTCCCACCTCAGGCCCACAGCACCACTTGGGAGTGCTGGGTGGGAGTACTTGGGCTGGCCACCAGCTGGCTAAGTGGTCTTAGGTAAGTCCCCCCACCCCCCGGATTTTAAATTTCTCAACTACCTTTATACCTAACTTCCAGTGTTTAGCAAGGGCAGGGGAGAGAGGAAAAGGTAAATAACGCCATGAGGAAACAAGCAGCCGAATCCAGAAGGTAGAACTTTCTAGAAGACAGCTGACCCAGACTCTTCAACAAGTTGGTGGCTGGAAAGAGTTGGGATGGGGCTTTTGTAGAACAGGGTTTCTCAAACTTGGCACTGTTTGGGCCTGGATGATTCTCTGTGGTGGAGAGCTGTCCTGTGCTTTATGCTCTTAAAGAAACATGCCTGGTCTCTACCCACTAAATGCCAGTAACACAGGAGTGCCTGGGTGGATCAGTCAGTTGAACGTCCGACTTCAGCTCAGGTCATGATCTCAAGGTTTGTGAGTTCAAGTCCCACATCGGGTTCTGTGCTGGCAGCTAAGAGCCTGGAGCCTGCTTCGGATTCTGTGTCTCCCTCTCTCTCTGCCCCTCCTCTCTCTCTCTCTCTCAAAAACAAACATTAAAAAAATAATAATAATAAAAATAAATGCCAGTAACACAGCCCCAACCCAGTTGTGACAATCAAAAATGTCTCTTTTTAGAGACAATGCCCCTTTGGGGGCAAAATCATTTCTGCTTGAGATCCATTGTTGTCGATTAAAGAAATTTAAGAGACCTATTAGGTGAAACTTGACAGTCTCCAATTTTAAAAGACATTTTGGAGCCAGCCAGAGAAGTTTTTAACGTGGGCAATATTAAGGAAATAGTATTAATTTTGTAAGGTGTGATAATGGTTTTGTGGCTATGAAAGAAAATGTTTGATTTTTAAAGATGATTGATTTTAGAGATGGAGGTATTTGGGGTGAAATATCATCATGTCTGTAATTTACCTTAAAATACTTCAGGGAAAAGAAGGGTGAAACAGAATAGTAAAATGTTAACAATTACTAAATCTAAGTGATAGGTATGTGGGTGTTCATTATTTGATTCCCTCAACTTTTCTGTACATGTTAATAAATTTATCCTAATAAAAAAAATTTTATGAGGAGTGCTCCCATAGACACTGAAAAGAAACAATTGCAGAAAATATTCCTAATCACAAGAAAGTAGATTCAATCAGAGGTTTTCAAGGCATATTTGGAGAAACCTTAGGCTTCCACAGGGCTGAGATGGGGTACGGCAAGTGAGGCCACCAGGATGCAAAATTTAAGGAGGTACTCATTTTCTGGTGTCAACCCTGCATTTCCATGAGTGCTTTCTTAAATTCTGCACTCTGGGCTCTTTACTTGCCTGGCCCCGGGCTCCTCTGTAGGATATGTCAGTAGCCACCACACAAGGGAAGGGAATCCAGGAACAGAATCATCCTTATTCTCTCAATATCTTCCACTTACCCTTAAGAAGATATCACTTATCAGTCATTTGCACTGTAGTGTGAATTCCACTCCAGGACTGTTGGCATGCTACCCATCCTCTGATTGTGGGATAAAAATGGGGAGGACTCTCACGCCCCATTGAGTAAATGGAGGAGTCTTTAAGGTCATGGAATATTTGGGGACCCTGAAATAACCTTTAGAGTTGGTTACCTAATCTAGTAAAAGGCACACCCAGAACTGGTCAGGGAAGAAAGGAAAGGGGACCGTTTTGAGACGCAAAAGAGCAAACCTCTCAGAAATAAAATAGGGGACATACGACAGACATTACAGAAATAAAAAGAATTATAAGGCAATATACTGGGAACAATTGTATACCAACAAATGAAGATAACTTAGACGAAATGGACAAATTCCTAGAAAGAAACAAACTAATGAACTGATTCAGGAAGAAATAGAAAACCTGAATAGATCTATAAACAAAAAAGTAGACCTCTATCATGCATACCTTTATTCATTCATTTAATCAACAGATGTTTGCTAAGTACCTACTCTAAGCCTCACACTGTGCCAGGCATTAATGATTCTTAACCAAGGGAATCATTAACCTTAACCTTGATTCTTAACCTTTGGTTTCACTGGGGTTTTCAGTAAGAGTTTCACTGGGAGTTATAATAACAGTGCAGATGCCTGGGTCTAAGCCTTAAAGGTTCTGACTCAGAACCAGTGAATCTGGAGGGGACCCAGGAATCTGCATGTTAACACAAATCCTAGGCATTCTGAGACATGGGTACAAGTCACTGTGCGTGGATATTAAAAAGACACTGCCCTGTCTTCAGTCCACTTTCAGGTTACCGGGGCAGACAGAGGTCATATCCAATTGCCTTCAAACATGCCCGGTTAAAGCTTGATGGTCAGAGTTTGGGGGAAGCTAAGAGCTTTGCATAATGAGGCGCTGACAGGCTTCCTTCCAAATCAATTCACTTTCCCTCTCTCCTGGCTCATTTTGTGAGAACTGTAATTTCACACGTCAGACTGAAATGTGTTTGTACCTGCCCAGCATTGCTTCTTTCTTTCTTTTTGCTTTTCCAGGAGAACCACTTCTCCCTAGCTCTCAGTCCACACTGTTGGACAGGGCTGCCGTCCCTTGACTTCGGGTGGGGGCTGTGGGAGTGGGGGGAGTGGTACAAGCGTAGTTATGTGACTCAAGTCCATGTATTTCATTTTTTTTGACCACCATGATTGGTTTAGGGATGGGCACTTGACCCAGGATGGCCCAATGGGAGCCCTCCCTGCGACTTATGATTGAATTCTTAGGAAAGAGATTGTCTTTTTCTGTTGGTGTTTGTTCACATTGGGGGGCTGCCCAAGAATGTAGTCATCTCTACGCAAAGGAGAGATGGACAGAGAAAGTATCCTAAAGACATGCTTGGGGCATCTGGATTCAGCTATTCCTGAAGGCCCCACTTTTGCCTCTGAAATTTTAGTTCCATGACCAATCCATTCTCCTTTTTTTTTTTTTTTTTTTTTGCTTAAGCCAGTTTGCAATTTAGAAAATCCTGCTTAATGCAAAACTCACTATAAACTGAAAGCGATCAGGAAATACCACTTTTCTCTTTATCTGGTTATGCATGTCTGTGCTGAGTATTTCCTAGAGACAACATCAACAACAACCAAAAAGTACCAGGTCTCACAGAGGTGTGAACAGATTGCGATGGGAGGGAAGGTCTAACTAATTCTGCTTGCTGAGGGCTAATATTTGAGCTGCTTCTTGAGAATGAGCAAGAGTTTTTAAGTCAAGTGACTAAGAACAGGTATCCCGGGAGGGGTGGGAGATGTGGATGGTGGGGGGAGGCAGGCAGCAGCATGGTACATAAAATGCAGAGAGCAAGAAAGAGAAAGGCACCTTGGGTAACAGTGGGTCAACCAGTGGATGGAACAGAGTGGATAGAGTAGGGTGGATGGTAAGTCTAAAAGGCTGCCTGGCTTGGGTGAACCCTATTATTTAACCTTCTTCTGAGTCAACCAACAAGATGGATGTGTTCTGCTAAAGGTACCATGGGGATCATTCTCTGCTCTGAGCAAAGGGAAGGCAGAGCGGTTTGCAAAGCTGCAGAGAACACGTACGTACGAGATTCAAACGGGTTTCCAAAATGTGGATCTGTTTTTGCAGTTTCCGGGGGTCATTGGCTTTCTGTATCTTGGCGAAGATCTGTTTTTGGTTTATAATTTTTTTTTCCATCTGAGCAATCTGGAAAAAAAAAAGGAGAGAGAGAGACACCCCCCCCAACTGTGTTAAATTAATATCTATATGGGTACAGATTCAACAGTTCATTAACTTAAGTGTGCTAAAATAAAAACTCTAATGTTCTTTCCTTTCCTACAAAAGGATTTTTTATTTCTCTCTCGAATGCATGCTCAACGCAACTTAATCTCAGCCAGTTTGGGGTAAAATGAGGCGATTGAGAGTTTTTGCTTTTACGTGTGCATGTAAATTTCACTCACCTTTTGGTGCAAGCTTCTTTTGGTTAGGTATCATGTCACCTGTGGCCAAAAGCATCGCTAACACGCCATGCGCTTTATGCACTGGGATCATTGATTCTGACTTCAGAGAAGGGCCATACACCCTTGCCATGGCTGGCAGGAGAGAATTTTGGTGTTTCTCTCTACCCTTGCAGCTCCAGCCAAGTTCTCCAGACCCAAGCATACCCCCCACCTCCACCCCTGCCATCACCTTCCCACAGAGCTCACTCTGCAGTTTCTCATACAAGTGACAGCGGATCATGTCATTTTCTCACACCACTAGCAATGTGCATAACCAACCTGACATACAGCTTTAACCCAACCCAGGCAGAGATCCAAATTGCCTCCCAAAAGTTAGCCCCATCTGGAAGCAGCTGGCTAGTGCTAAATCCTAGCAGGTTCTACAGAAGTTTATGGAACTATTATCTGAAGACAAGTGAGTGCCAGGTCCTAATGTGTCAGAGGTACTTTATCTTCTTAGGGTTTGGACTGAGACTAAGCTCTGAGACTTTTTTTTTTTTTTTTTGGAACCCTGCTGGGTGAAGGGTCAGGGCACTGTCATTTAAAGCAATTTTTTATGTTCTTGTTTGTCTGGAGGTAGTAACTTGAATTCACTATCTGAAGGCCGGCTCCTGTCTGGAAATTGAGAAGTTCCAGATGAGAGACGTTAAGTGCTTGGTGTAATGAAATATAAAGTTTGTCAGCTACATGGAGGCTGGCTTCCAGCTGGGAGCAAGGCGCCCCTGTGCTGAGCTTGGGCTGATGAATTCTGGGAGCAGTCGCATCCGGGGTTCTATGTTAGTGTCCCTGAGATGGTGGTTTCCTTTGGTTATTGCCAAACCTTCGGGAAGTCTATACAGCACAGTCTCAGTTATGACCATGGAACATTGAGAGAAAAATCTATACTAGAGGTTGCAAACTATGCCCAAGCAGGTGGCATAAAAGCGTAAAGTGGGCCCACTATAAGACCGTACAGGACGGTGGAGAATATAGAAAACTGGAGCACATACTCCCTGCCTTAAGAGGCAGCAGTTCGTATCATGCAACTACAAATTATAGAAAATGCAACTAAACAATGGCTCAAACAAATTATGGTTTATCTTCCTCTCCATAAACGTGCCAGGTTAAGTTCAGTAACTCAAGGAACTAAACACAAGATCTCTGTAATTCACCTGGCCTTTCCCTGATGGTCAAAAAATGGCTGCCACTGCACCAGCTTTCACAGTCATATTCCAGGCAGGAAGGTAGAAGAAGCAACATGGATAAATGGCTAGGACCTATATCTAGGAAGCAAAACGTTCTAGACACCCCCAACAGACTTCCCCTCAAATTTCATTGACCACCTTTAGCTGCAAGGGAAGATGAGAAACAGCTCTTTAGGAATCTGTTAGAGAGGAAGAAGTAGAGAGTGGGTAAACAGCTGTGGTGTCACCACAACACTATTTAGTTGCAGTTGTCCCAAGGAAATTCAGGGTCAATGTTACGAAATCTTTCCATCTTTTTTTCTTTTTTTGAAGAAAAGTCAGATACCCAAATTTTTACATGAAATCTCTCAATTTTAACAAGTTAACTAATTAAAATAAATTTTAAACACTGACTGGGCCAAAGCCCTCATGTTGTCAGACTTAATCTGTCCTGAAGACCACCAATTTGGTCTACACCCACATTTAATCTTGAAGGAACCACAGTATGCTGATGAAAGATGGTTTCAGGCAGTGAGAGATACCAAGCAAAGGACAGAAGAATGTTCCAGAGCCAGGTAGCTGGAAGAGGTATGAACAGCCAGAACTGTAATGGATGTGGTGGGTTGTTGGCCCCCCAAACCCATCTCACCCCAGAAGGCTGATCCAAGCCAACTATGGTAATTGTGTCCCCTCTATGATTTATTCATTCAAGGTTGGACAGGACTAAACTAGTTAGGGCCTATGAATTAGGCAGGATGATTGCTAGGGAAGCCTCTGGAGAAAGTTTCCTCATTTCCTAAAACAGTCATAGGAAGAGATAGTCTGTCTTCTTTGTAAAAATCATTCTTTTCTGGAGGGCCATAAACAGACCAGATTGGGCTCTCACACCACAGTTTACCGCCCCTGGTCTAGCCCCCAACCAATTATAGAAATTTCATTTCCCTTTGCCAGTGATTGGCCTAGAAGTAGGTATATGCCCTGGCCAATGAGGGAAAATCAGCTGGAGAGTTTCTGTGAAATATTCTCTCCCTCATAAGAGAGAATATCATATAAGAACAAGACCCCCTATCCTTTCTTCATATCTTTGAATGTGATTCTGTGAGAAGCTATACCAGCTAAGCTTTGGCAGCCATCTTGTGACCATGAGGCCAGGGCCAACCAAGAGGATCGGAGAGAAAAAGACCAACCCATCATTGTAGAGCTACTAACCCATCTCTGGGACAATCTTTTTCCAGACAGACATCATATTATGTGAGAAAAACAAACTTCCGTAGCCCAACACATGCCCACTGGTACATCAAGCAAGATGGCAGCTCAGATGATCAGGCATCAAGGGAACCGCTAGGTTGCCCACAAACTCGTAAGGCATGTGAACGCTGTTTATGATTCAATCATAGTAGCCAGGCTTTGGTTCAAGTCAGACCCCCGTCTACTTTCTTCTCTCTTACGCTGTGCACAGGCAGCTCCCTCAACACAGAGCCCCACTAACTCACCTACGAAGTGAAACAAACAACTCGTTGTAATATATGGGAGGGCAGCATCTCTGGAGCAAAGCGTGGCCTGTGCCGAAGGGATGCCCGCCCCTGCCTGAGTTCACCGGGAGACCTCAGGTTCTAGCTCCTTGTCAAAGGATGCTGTGGTGTCAGCACTCTGCCCAGTGACTCTTGTCATTAAACTCAGCCTCCTGTTCCCTTTGGCATCTCTTTGTCAGACGTTGCTTTTGTGACGCTGAGAGTAATTAGGCCTCTGCCCAAAAAGAGACACATCCAAGGCTGCACCGCCGGAGGAATGCGTTGCCTACGCAAGGTGCTCTCTCCAGCATGAAGGCATAGGCTTATTTGCTCTTTGAGGCCAGGCAGGGCCTGGTGAGGTCCCTGCCTCCAGTGACCTCTTGCAAGAAGGAAGCTCTGGGCATAGCAGCAGGGGATTCTGGGACCCGCCCTCCCTGGGATGGAGCTGGGCTAAAAGGGGTTTTGTACAGGGCGGTGAGCCCCATGTTCTTTTGCGGATTCCAAAGCAGGCTGCCTTTTCCTACTATTTCTGAGGACCCATGTCCCCATCTTTTCTTCACTTTTCCTCTTTCTTCACTGCTATTGCCTCCTTTCTCATCCACAAATTCATTCATTCATTCCTCAATGATTCTTAGATGCCCTCTCTGTGCCAGACAACAGAGGGATGCTGGTGACCAAGACGGTATCATGGCCCCTGGCCTCAACACAAACCTATAATCTAGGACTAGAAACAAGCTATGAAGCATAATTAGTCCTAGGAAAAGGGAGATGTAAGGCATTTTGGACACGTCCAGTGGGAGCATCTGGCAGGGAAATGAAGGGACAAGTATCCGGCAGAAGTAGCATTTGGGCTGAGGCCTACAGGATGAATAGGAGCCCCCCAAGCAAAGAAGATGGAAGGGCAATCCGGGCAGAGGGAAGGGCATGTGCAAAGGCCTGCAGGGGAGAGACAGCACTGTAGGTTTATGGAGGTGGCCAGTGTGGATGGAACACGGAGGGGGGAGCAGGAGGGAAGGTGGAAGGGGCAGGAGGGACACAGGGCAGCCGAGCCAGCAGACCACATGGGGGAGTCTGGCCCTTATCTCAAGAACAACAGGAAATTACTGAAGGATTTGCAAGCAGAGGAAAGATGTAATGAGATTTCCAGATTCTTTCAGTCAGTAAATATTTATTGAGGGCCTACTATGTGCCAGGCACTGGCACACGCATGGGATGTACCGAGGGGAACAAAACAGACATGGTCCTTGCCCTCCTGCAGGTGACACGTTATAGGGACAGATGACACCCGTGTTAAGCCATAATTACCACTATGAGAAGCGCTATCAAGGGGGGGCCATGGGATGTCGTGAAAGGGGCCGAGGGGGTGTTCTGGGATCTTCTGTTTGACTCCTGAGGTTCACTCTCCACTCTGTGCCACCCACCCTGCTCTGTGCCCCAGGAAGCTGACCTGGAAGGAGTCCACAATGGCCTCCTTGCACTGGGGGTCCATGGGTAAGAAGAGAGAGGTTGGGGTATTTGTTCCCCCTGGCATGCTCCCTGTGTTCAAGTTCTGGGGTGTGCCCCCTGCCCACTGTGGCTAACCCTACAGTGCTTCAATGTCCCTACTCTGTGCTCACACCCTTGTAAACAGTGCCTCATAAAACTCTTCTCAAAGTACCTTACTGAGCATACTATTTGTTTTTGGCCAGGAACCTAGTTAATGCAAGGGGGATATGCTTTAAATAGGAGAGAGGACATAGAAAAGGCCTCCCTTTAAAAGTCACATTTGAGCTGAGACATAAAAGACAGACAGCGGGGATCAGGCGAACACGTGCAAAGGCCCTGAGGTCAGACCAGTTTTCACATATTTGGAAGGGGGAAGTCTTCTGCAGCTGGGTGAGATGACTGAAGGAAGGAGTGACGTGGGATGAGAACAGAGGGGTAGGCAGGGCCTAGATCACAGGGCCTCTCAAGCCATAGGAAGAGATATGACCATTAACATTGTCCAACAAATGTCTCTAGCTCTTTGCCTTCTGGATACATACACTTCTTCGACCCTTTTGTGGATGGGTAGAGTTGACTATTCGGGGATGGGCATTTGGGGTATATATGGATTTGACTATTTTGAGCCTATGGGTCATAAGCAGAAGCAATGTACTGCTTCCAGGCTGCAGCTTTCAATTGCCAGTGTGAGACTTTCCAGAACCTTTTTTCTCTGCCACAACACCTGGCAACCTGGTCCCAGGATGAGAAGATATAAGAGCCCCTAGCCAATCCATGATAGACACAGCAGGAACGAAGAAGAAACCTTTATTGCTCAAAACACTGAGTTGTGGCGGAAGGGTGTTATTGCGGTATAACCTAACCTCTCCTGACCAACACAGCGCGGGGTTGAGAATTGACTCTAAGGGTAGTGGGGAGGCGCTGGGGAGCACAGCGGAGGAATGGCCTGGTAGCACTGGGAGAGTAGGGGTCCCAAGGTGGTGGAGTGATCACAGTCACCTTTAGAATATGGGGGGAGGGTTCAGATCTGGCCTAAGGCATGGTGGGTATTCCCGCGCCCCCACTCCCGCCCTTGCTCCTCGCTCTGGTTAACCCCCTACGAGAAAGACCACACCTTCTCATCCAGATCTGCCAACAGCACCTTCTGTGATTTAATCAGGGCCTCGTAGTCCTCCTTGGTCTGCAGCAGGAAACACAGCTCCGTGTAGTTTCTCTCATTCAGTTCCAAGTTCTTCGAGGACTTGATGAGACCCAGAAGCAGAGTGATCTCCTCCTGCTCCCTCTGCAGGGTCTTGATTTCCTTGCTGTTGGGAAAGCAGCACGTGATTGACTCTGAACCCCGCCCCGAGTTTACCTCGCCCGGGTGCCCCAGGCTCCTTAGCGTTGAAGGAGCCTCGGAGAGGTACTTCCCACCCCTGCAAGTGGCAGGGGCTTGTCAGGGTCTGGGGTCCAGGGCTAGAACTCTGACCACCCGCCGCCCAGTTCACCGCACCTTCCATGGCTCCGCCCCTCTCTAGCGGGCCTTTGCTTGCTAGGGAACAACTTGCAGCTGTGCCTGTCAACACCTGAGTTCTAGGACCAGGTTCTCTTTTGCCAGCAGCTCATGGGCATCTGTCTGATCTTGCTGACTTTCTTTCCAGACTTTGCAGCCAATGATCTCTGGTCACGAGAGGCAAGCCCATCAGCCAGGCATTTTCAATTTCGCCTCAACACAGAGATGCTCCGTAACCTCCAACCTCCCCCACTGTCTCTATGCGGGGTGCTAATGATTTATTAAATGACTGACATGAGTCTCCTCTCTCTCTCTCCCCCCCCCCCCCCCTCTCTCTCTCTCTCTCTCTCGCTTTCCCCTCTGGAGAAGAGAGGGGTAGGTGTGTGGGCAAACAGGGATTTTGAAAAGAAAAGGCTCGCGCGACTACTCAACAACCCAATGACTGGAAACGGCACAGAGGCTGTTTCTGGCAAAGTCTAGGCACCGACACCTGCTGCACAGTGCGGTCTGCAGACCCGCTGCCTGCATAGCCTTTGGAAGCTTGGAGAAATGCAGAAGCTCAGGCCCTAGCTCAGGACCTATTGAATCAGAATCTGCTCGGTAACAAGATCCTCAAGTGACTCATGCACATTAAAGTTTTGGAAGCATTGTTCTAGAACAGCAAAATGTTCTAGGGTGGGGAGGGGGGGGTCTGCAAACATTTTTCTTTAAAGGGCCAAAAAGTAAATATTTTAGGATCCGTAGGCCCAGATGGTCTCTATTGCAATGATTCAACAAAGTAACCATGGGAGATGCATAAGCAAATAGGCGTGGCCATGCTCCAATAAAACCTTATTTACAAAAACAGGCAGGCGGCCAGACTTGGCCCAGGGGTCATGGCTCGCTGACCCGTTTTAAAGCAACACGTCCAATCGAATTTCTGTAATGATGGAACTGTTCTCTATCTGCACTGTCCCATAGAATCCACCAGCCATGTAGGCTGTGGAGCACTTGCAATGTGGCCAGTGCAAAGGAAGAACTGAACTTTAAATGGTATTCCACCAATTATAAATGTAAATAGCCACCTGTGGGAATGCACCCCTAATTCTAGAGCAGCTTGTCTTCTAAACCTGGTAGCTGGGACCTTTCCCCCCATCTTAAGCCCCTCTTGGCAGGGGGTCTTTGTTAAGGTGGAGAGAAAAACGAACAGAGTCCACCAGAGTTAGGAATTCAGAGGGCTCAGCAAAAGTAAAAGGAAGGTTTGTCTGTCTTATCAGCAGGACTGGGACCGGAGTGAGGCACCCCTAAATTTAAGGAGGCTTTCACTCTTAAGGTGGTATAGGTGTAGGAGAAGCACTGGAAAAAGCACTTCCTTAAATATTGCACCCTGGGCACCTCACTCAGCTCATCTCAGTTCTGGCCCCTATTTATAGGTGTTTCACTTGAAGAATCTAAGATCTCCACTTTTCCACTCCTTCCCCTTTAGGTCCGTCACAGTGAAAAGTGGGATGAAGGTGGTAGTGTGAAGGGTAAGATTCCAGAAAAACTGTCAGAGACCCACCAGGAAGGAGGCATTTCCTGATGCCCACCAGCGGTAAGCTGTGAATCAGGGCTGCCAAGCACAGATGTGCAGGTTGTGGACTGCACAGCCCAAGAGAGAACCATCTGCTTGAAAAACAATCATTGATTTCTTGACTTAATACCCTTTCCTGGGAGGTGCTTCATCTTGTTCTAACAAAATCCCTATGGGATGACAGTGTTTCCAAGAGATGGCAGTAAAGTGTCCTGAGAAAGGGCGTCTTTTTCTAATTCACAGGAAGATCCCAAACGGACTAGCGGTAGCTCTGCGTGAGTTGAATCCACAGAAAATGGAAAGAGCTCCTTTTCCCCTACCCTCTGAACTTCACACGACATCTAACAGTAAGATTTTCTTTCTAATAATGGGCAGTTTCTGCCTGTATAAATGTTAAGGATGTAGCCAAGGAATTACATTCCCTTGAAGGGAATCTAAGGATATTTGCTTATTCAACCCCAGGGAACACCTTTCTATTGTCTAAAGAAGCTATCAACATCATAATTTCTAGGACAATCCAATTTCAAATATTTGATCTTGCAGACTCCATAAGGATGCACAGCAGGAAATATATTTTGGGATAGACACAGCCTGATGATTTCCTCTCCTCGGGAAACTCCCCCACCCCCATTGCCAGAACCAGGGGAGTGACAATAGCCGTTTTGTGCCCTATGGTCCTGTCCCTCCCCCGGGCACAGCTGACTGGACCAGAAGTAGACACCTGACCCAAACCAAGCCAATCAGATTCCCTCTTTCCTGGGACTTTGGGATTCACTACAGTCTGTGTGGTCCTTGGTAGCTCAGGAGTTGGGGCAGCCATCTCCCACCGGCCAGTGCTGAGATCCAGATAGGGAAGAACGAAACCCACGTGCAGAAAGAAACAGGAACCAGAAATTGTTTTTCATTCGGGTCCTTCCCTGAGGCATGGCTGTCCTGCCCCCCTTGGAGTCCCTGTGACACCCTAATTCTGAGAATAAATTCTCCCTCCTACTGAAGCTGTCCCACCTAAGTACCCAGATTGGGCTCAGAATCGGCTTCCCGCCCAGAGGCCACATGAGAAAGTAAATCCCATGAAACCAAATCCAAAACTTTCTCCAAGTTCACTCAGTACAAAGCTCTGACCATCACTTACTGCTGGTTCGAGATCTTCTGCTGGGAGCAGAAGTTGAAGGACTTGCGGCTTTCCACCATCTTCCTGAATTGCTGCTTCAGCTTCCGAAGCTCAGCCTCAGCCAGCTGTCCTCTGACCTTCTCTGAAGGTTCCTTGAGAACTTCGGAGCGTTTTCTCCTGTGCTTCTTTGACTGGGTGAGATGGGGAGAGGCATTGACCAACGGGTTGGGTGACCAGAGAAGCCTACGTTTCCGCCCAAGGGCAGAGGGCAGAGGGTGTCTGGGGGCAGGGCTAGAGGTGGGAGACTGCCCTTGGGTGATGTCAACTGCTTATCTGTTACAGGGAAAACCCACTCTGGGTTGCCAGGGTAGAGAGGAGGCTGGGCCTCATTATTGCATACTGAAGAGGCGGCCTTGCTGTGTGACCTTGGGTGAATCACTTAACGTCTCTGAGCCTCCAGTCTCTCATCTATGAAATGGGTGCATATAGATTTGTGGTTAGGATTAGATGAGCTGATATATGTATGGTGGCGAGCACAGTGCCTGACCCACAGCAAGCGCTCCATACGCAGGAGCTAATACCTACCGTCGGCATCTTGAAGGAGTTGTGCGCTCCCTATGCTCAGATACCAGGGAGGTCAAAGCCAGCGAGCGCTCCTTTCTCTGTCTCTGCAGAGCCCTGTCCACAGTGGCAAGAGGAAGAGAATGTGTGAGCCTCCCTGCTGGCGATTAAGGACCCGGCGGGCACCTCCTCCCTTCCCCACCCGCTGCAGTCCCTTCCTCCTCCCACCACTTGGCACGTGTGGAGGACACGGCAGATGCTGCCCGGGTGTGAGAAGAGCCTTCTTCTTCTTCTTCTTCTTCTTCTTCTTCTTCTTCTTCTTCTTCTTCTTCTTTTTTTTTTTTTAATACGCAGTGTTTGCCTGAAACCTGTTCCTCTCACAATTTATTATTAGGAGCCAGGCAGACGGTCCTGGCGAGCCGGTTACCCTCCTGCTCCCTGTGTTCCCAAAGAAGAGGGGGCAAGTGGCATCAGGGCAATGTGTCCTCTGATGGGGTTAAAATGCAATTAGCCCAACTTCAGCTTCAGTTAAGGATAGAACACACACACACACACACACGCACACGCACACGCACACGCACACACACACGCACACACACACCTGCCTTTTAAAGCAGGAGCCATTGGGGTGTGCCTAGGTGGCTTAGTTAAGCATCTAACTCTAGATTTGACTCTGTTTTTTTTAATGTTTGTTGATTTTTGAGAGAGGCACAGAGGGTGAGCGGGGGAGGGGCAGAGAGAGAGGGAGACACAGAATCTGAAGCAGGGCTCCAGGCTCTGAGCTGTCAGCACAGAGCCCAGTGTGGGGCTTGAACCCACAAACCGTGGGATCATGACCTGAGTTGAAGTCAGCCACTTACGACTGAGGCACCCAGGCACGCCTTGATTTGACTCTTGATTTTGGCTCAGGTCTTGATCTCATGGTTCATGAGATTTAGCCCCACATCAGGCTCTGTGCTGACAGTGCAGAGCCTGCTTGGGATTCTCTCCCTCTCTCTCTGCTCCTCCCCCACTGGTTCTCTCTCTCTCTCTCTCTCTCTCTCTCTCTCTCTCTCTCTCTCTCAAAATAAATAAATAACCATTTTTTAAAAATTATTTAAAAAAATTTTAAAAAGCAGCAGCCAGTAGTACAAGAGGCATTTTTATCAAGTCATAACTTCAACCTCATCTGGCCCATGTATTCAGAGGAGGGGACGACAATGTTAACCCCACAAGCCCTGGAGGACTGTGAGGTCTTCTGCACCCCAACTCCCAGACTTCAAGGGCTGGATTCCTAAAGCAGAAACTTCTGGCTTTGCCACTCATTGAGGGGTCCTCCAGTCCAGTGGTTTCAAGTCCAGTGATAGGTTGTCCCAATCATCAAATCTCAACAAAAATTCCTCCTCATCCACTTATTAACCTTGGGCAAGTCACTTCAGTGCTCTGGGCATCATTTTCCTCATCTGGAAAACAGGAGAAGTTCTAGAAGGCATCTCACAGGTTGGTAAGCGGTAAGGCACCTAGCAGTGAGCCTGGCACATAATAAGTGCTCAGTAAACGGGCTGGTATGATATGATATGCTATGGATTGTTTCATACGTGAAGGTCCAGTGTAATAACTGTTTACGAGGGCTTGAGGAGTGTGTGGCATTCCTCTGTCTCCTGGTAACAATACCCTGGTTTGCTTGGGGAAGCTGCCCATTCCTTCGCTCCTGGTCGATTTTTGCTCCCTGGGGCTGACCCCACCCCACCCCATCAGATTGGGCCATATGACTCTGGAAGGGCCAATCAGAGTGCCGGATCCCTGGTCAATCTGCATAATCCCACCCTTCCTGGCCTGAGTGATCATTTCAGGGATGGGACCGACCTTGGCTGGTCCCAGCAGAGTGAATAGTGGGGTTTAAGATTGAACATTCAGGAAGAGAGCAACTTGGTTTCCTGCTGCTTTGGAACCTGTGTAAATGAGGTAGGAGGGGCTGGCGGCCTTCTTGCCCCTGCAGGGAGCCTGAGAATAAAGCTAACGTGGAGAGGACAAAATTGAGAGGAGATTGAAACTTGGAGACGTCATCCAAACCCCAGGAATTAGGCAAGCCTGAAGATACCTCTGGGTCAGGTCCAATTACATGAACTAACATATTCTCCTAAAACAATCTGAGAGGAGTTTTCAATCACTTGTAACCAAAATGTGTTCTCATGCCTGAAGTGCTTAGATCCATTTAGCACACGGACTAAGCCCCTACCGTGTGCTACACATTTAGGGAATCCAGTGGCAAGTCAGCCTTCAAGGCGCTATGAATTCTGTCCAGGGTAAAACAGTGCAAAAGACTCCACAAAGGAGGTGAGGTTTAATTTGGGTTTTGAAGGATGAATAGGAGCTCACCAAGCAGAGAAGAAAAGTGAGGAAGGAATTCTGGGTAGAGAGAACTGCCTGAGCAAAGGCCGAGAGGCAAGTGGATAAAAGGAGTATTCAGAGAATGCTGTGTCATCCAGTCCAGGGCGCAGCATCCAGTGGGAAGTGACTGGCAAGGAAGTCTGGAAAAGCCAGGATGTTCCTTAAAAGAAGGATGGAATAAGACCAGTGTGTAAGAGAGCTCAAGTTGGGGTAAAGGCTGTAGCAGGATTTACCTGACTGATGACGTTTAGCCAAAGGATACTCACTTTGGGACCTCTTTCTACTCTGGAGTTTTATGTAGCTCTAATTTCATATTATCCAGGAGCTCTTCTATGTTCAAGGGTTCTTTTGGATCTACGAGGATCTGCGATGTACCTTTCTAAAAGCATGACTCAAGTAAACCTGACATTCACTGACAGTGTGATTCCACCTCTCTGAGCCTCAGTCTCCTCATCTGTAGAATGGGGATGCCCACACCCACCTCTTAGCATAAACTAATGTGTATAAAGCTCTTAGTGCGGTGCCTAGCACGTAACAGGCATTTGATGAATGTCCCTTGCTTGTGAATCAGGATTGTCAAGTATCGGGTTATCCTGCCCTTGAGGGTATTTGGTTGTGTTGTGTTTTCCCCCAGGAGCTGGAGGTACCATCAGCTTCCTACCTGTTTGCTGACACACAGAGTCGGTCTCCCCTGGTCTCTTTCCAGCTTCCAGACACCAACACAGGCCTCTTACTCTCTGTGCCCACTGGTCTGGGACTATCCGTTCCCTGCGGAGAGATTTACCCCCATTCTCACAGCTGGGCCTTGAGAAGCCCCACCACCAGGCATGCTGGCCCCTGACCCACCACCCTCTTATTCAAGGGTCTCAAACTTGAAGCCCTCAGGCAGACTCAACCTACCTTCGGTCCTGGTTAGCAATCAGTGTTTTAAAATGTGAATGTGGGTAATGTCCTTACTCTCCTGACTGCAGACTCCACTTCTCCCTAGTGCCTAACTCCTCCCTCCAATTCCCACAGTCCCTGAAACTGCCTGGAGCTAGCAGGGGTTCGAGTTGGCAGTTCCTGAGAGGAATCTGCAGCTTGCCCCCTTCTGAGGACAGTAGTATGCAATGCAAAATGCTGAGAAGTCCAGAGGCCCAGGTCAGGGATCACCAGGCACATGCTGTCTGGTTCTCTGGGCCTCATTTCATCCACTACAATATCTATAGTCTCGGGCACATGAGAAGCTCTTAGCAAATAGTGTTTGAATGAATGAAGTCCCCCCCCCTCCCCCCTGGGCCGAGATCATCTTTACCAACTAATATGTAATTCGCTGGGGTAAGGGAGGCGGGATCCTCCTTTGCTGCTGAATTTTAACAACCTGCTATTAAAGGAAAAGCCAGACCGTGACTACATGGGTTATAAAACGCCGGGTCTGAGACAGAAGCTGGGCCCCAGTCTGTGAAAACTGAGTGAAGGCTGCCTAACTCCGTAGTAAGTTAAACATATGCTTGCCAAGCAGGGGTGCAGAAACACACACACAAAATTTTTTTAATTGAGATCTTTATAGGGGGAAATGGAAGTTTGTTGGATTTTCTTGACGTTATTTTACACATTGTAATTTATTTATATTTAATTGACATTTTCCAGATTAGGGCAGGTGGTAGGAAAGGGCGGGGGCAGCCACCACATCTTTGCCTTTGCCCAGCAGGAGGAGCTGTGGAGCAGCAAGCATGGCCAGAGCCGCGAAACTTACCAGGGGCCGATGGCCCCAGCTGCGTGTCCCGCCGCTGGAGCCGCTGCGGGGTCCAAAGGCACCGAGATGTGTGCGGCCCCGCTGCACCCACCCCCCAGACCCGCGTCTGGGAGTTCTCGGACCCCTAGAACCCGCGCCTTTGTGACCCACACAGACGGGCGTTCTCCCCTGGAAGGCGCTGGGAAAGCACGAGGGCCCTCGGGAGAGGACCAAAGGGAATGGAGGGAAGGTGGGGGTTGGGGACGTGACACCCCTCTCAGCGACCCCTTCCCAGACTAGCCGCACCCCCACCATACTGAGTAACCGGCGCTCACACCGGCCTAAGGCCCTCCGCCCTCGCCCTCGTGGCTGGCATCTCCGGTTCCTGCTCGTCTCCCTCTCCCGCACACTTAACAGCAGCCTCGCGGGGTACAGTCTCCACACGCACTAAGAGGGATCCACTCCCTCCTGCTCTGCAAAACAAGAAAGCCAGGATTTAAGAGGAAGAAAAGAACGTCACCAGTGCGGGGGGGAAATTTGCCCATCATTTTTCTTCGGGCTCACCCACATCCACCCTCTATGAGCTTGACACAGGAAACCCTCAGTTTGACCCAGGTCATCTGGGGTGAGCATTTTTCACTGGCCGAATGGAGTTTGGCAGCTTAAACATTTTTCATACAAATGGCCCTTAACACAAGCCGGCCACTTGTCCTGGGGCTCCAGGTTGCTCAAAGCAAATGATTGCAAGCACGGGTTCTCCAGGGTAATTTTGATTCCCTTTTGAATTATTGTAGCTCAGCCATACTTTTTTTTTTTTTTCAACGTTTTTATTTTTATTTTTGGGACAGAGAGAGACAGAGCATGAACGGGGGAGGGGCAGAGAGAGAGGGAGACACAGAATCGGAAACAGGCTCCAGGCTCCGAGCCATCAGCCCAGAGCCTGACGCGGGGCTCGAACTCACGGACCGCGAGATCGTGACCTGGCTGAAGTCGGACCCTTAACCGACTGCGCCACCCAGGCGCCCCTGTAGCTCAGCCATACTAAGAGCTCCATTTTTCTTATCCCTAAACCCTGGGGGCAGAATGTGTTTTAGAACTTAACTACATTTTTGGTTTCAGAAAGGCAGTATGGTGCAGGAGGGAGCACGTGGTCCCTGTTCACTGGCAGCCATGTTGTAACCATGAGGAAAGTTAGGGTATGGCATATTATGTATGGGGTTTGGGCAACATGTCATGAGCAAACACATTAACATTTCTGCAAGGAGACGTATGAATACTCATATCAAGTAGAATAAGGATTTTGAGCAGCCTCATGTCAGGCCTTGATTATTCACGTGAAGTGTTTTGGTACAAGTGTTAGCCTCCTCATTTTACAGATGAGGAAACTGAGGCTTGAAGAAACACAGTGACTGTTGCAGTAGGTGGGGAAGCCAGGATTCGAATCCAGGGCTGTCTGTTTCTAGGGCCCCATGTCTTACCATAACCCTGACCAAAACCACAGCCCCAGACCCTAGCAGCAATTCTGGAAGCTGGTATTCAGCATGTCTCTGATATTTAAAGGGCCGCCGTAGCCCTCTGCTCCATGCATAGCCTAGTGACTCACACATTTCAAGTGTCAACGACTGAAAAATGATTAAGTTCAATTAGGTTCAGGACTTGTTAAAAATAGGCTCTCCCTCAGAAGAATTTACTCTCCCTGCCTTTATGGGCACAGATCTCAGCAGCCCCCATGCAGAGAAGTGCAAGGCTTTTTAAATTAGAACACGCCAGAATTGATTCTGCTAAAGAGATCTTCAGCTCCATCAGCAGGGCTTGGAGCAGACTGAGATGCCAGCTTGCCAAAGCAAGGAGCCAGTGGTGAGAAATGTTGGCGATAACGGAGTCTACAGAATGGAGGAGGAAATTAGAATCAAGCTGCAGAGGGGCTGGGCAAAGGCATTTGGCTACAGACCGGGAAGCTGGTTGTCCAAATGATTCTTTGGCTGCAAGGATCAGAAATCCACTTGAAATGATTCAAAATGATTTTTCTCTTTTTTTCCTTCTCCAGCATCTGTTCTCCCTTCTTCCTTCCTAGCTGATTCTGATTTGTTCAAGTAACCAGCCCTCTCCCATGCAGCCCAGGTGACCAGAAGCTGATTTTCACTGGCATCTCCAGGGTAGATTTTGATTATCCTTTAGCCAATCACAACCTTTCCATCCTCCGCACGAATGATTGGATCAGGAACATAAGTGCAAGCCAATCAGTGCATAGCATTCTCCTGGAGACTGCAACTCTTTAGAGAATAGATACATAACTTACAGTGGCTTAAACAGACAGAAAGGAAGTATTTATAGTCCAAGGTTGGAGGGGAAATGCTTTCTCTAGCTCCATGGATGGGAACAAGGAAGCATGTGGCCCCTGTTGTTGATAGCAGCCCTCTTGTAACCATGAGAGAAGCCAATGAGAGAACAAA
Source organism: Herpailurus yagouaroundi (assembly GCF_014898765.1). Lineage (NCBI taxonomy): Eukaryota > Metazoa > Chordata > Mammalia > Carnivora > Felidae > Herpailurus > Herpailurus yagouaroundi. The sequence goes on from NW_024412422.1 coordinate 11,849,500, forward strand.
GCCAACACGTGATGGAGGGAAGAGCCAAGAAAGAGTTGCAGAGCAATATACCTGGAACTTTGATCATACCATGCCTGAAACCCACGCTGCACTTCCAATTATAAGAATTAATAAATTTTCTTATTGCAGCCAAAAGCAGGCTAAACTTATATGACTACTAGGGTTATCATGGGTGAACTGGAGGCACAGCCCTGTGAGGAATAAGAACTAAGAACTTGGAAAGTTATCGGGGACCAAGTCAGCTCTTCTCTCCAGCTCTGTCTCTCAAACTACCTGGTCTCTCAACCTAACCTCTTGTTTTTGTTTTTGTTTTTGTTTTTATTTTTATTTTTTAAAGTGAACTCTACCCTCAACGTGACACTTGAACTCACAACCCTGAGATCAAGAGTTCCGTGCTCTACTAACTGAGCCAGCCAGGCCCCCCTGATCCCTTATTTTTAAAGACTTTTTTTTTTCTTTCCCTTCCTTCCCAGCTTGCTTCTTTTGAGTTTTCTCACTTTGGAGCCCAGTTTAAAAAAAAAAAAAAATCAATGTTCTAATCTCAATTTCTTAGGAAAGAGAATCCAATTGGCCCGGTCTAAATTTGATATTCACTGTCGGCCCAATCATATGGTATCAGGGGACCATGATCAGGGGATACAATAGCCCCTTTGTAGGAACTGTGAAAGTAACTCTCAGAAAAGGGGGCACAGGCAGGGAGGGCACAGCGTTATAGTGGAGAGAACACTGGACAAGTTGGTAAGATACTCAGGTTTTACTCCTGGCTCTGCCACTGATTTGCTGTGTGCCCTTAGAAAAGTCAGTTGACCTCTCTGAGCCTTAAATTCTTGAAACTGCTAGGGCCAAATTGAGAACTTTAAAGCCTAAAAAAGATTGTGAAATATTTCGCTCTGTGTATGGATTCAAAATAAAAATAGTAGCAATCCACAAGAGAAGGGTCAGACAGTCTGATGAGATTCTGACTTTTGCCATAATAGTTTTTTTTTTTTTAATGTTTATTTATTCTTGAAAGAGAAAGAGCATTCCCGAAGCAGGGAAGGAACAGAGAGAAAGGGGACAGAGGATCCGAAGTGGGTCCTAAGCTGACAGCAGCAAGCCCAGTAAGGGGCTTGAACTCACCAACCGTGAGATCGTGACCTGAGCCAAAGTCAGCCGCTCATCCAACTGACCTACCCAGGCGCCCCAATAGTTTTTTGTTTAATGAAATAACAAATAATTTTGGAAAAAGTACGTATAGTTTGAGTGTCCCTCGTTCACATCGCCGGTTTCAGATTCCTCCTCGGCAGGATCCAAAACTGATTCCCTCTTGGCTTTCCTTCCACAAAAGCCCAAATCAGCAATTATAATCTCAATGGCAGACTTCTAACATAAGGAATGATGAGGGTTCCACATCCTTCAGAAAGTAATGTGGCCTCACACATCAAGATCTCTAAAAGTGTTTACACCCTTCAACCCAGGAAACCTAAGTCTGGGATTCTTCCTAAAAAAAATAAGTCCAAAGGCAAAAAAAAAAAAAAAAAAAAAAAAAAAAAAAGAAAAAAAAAAAAAAAGAAAGAAAGAAAGAAGAAAGAAAATCCATAGACACAAAGATGCCCCTTGTAACAACTCTACAGGGGCAAGTGGAAGTAAGCAAAGAGCAACAAAATAGCCATGTGGAGTGAAAGAAGCCAGACCCCTAGGAGCTCATACTGAAGGGTGTCCTTTATGTAAAGTACAAAACTGGGGAGAAGGCCCAGTGCAATGAGAGGTCAGAATACAGGGTATCTGGTGGAAGGGAGCTGGAGCAGACATAGCTGGTGGGGAGTCAGGGGGCTTCCAGAGTGCTGGGAATGTTCTGTGTCTTGCTCTGGTTACGTGGATAAGCTCACTTGTGAAAAGTCAGACGGCGCACTTCTGATGTATATATGTTATATACGCATACTGTACTTCAATAAAAAAGTTTTCTACAAAGATGAACAAGAGGGTTTTTATTTTTTTTTAATGTTTATTATTTATTTTTGAGAGCGAGAGACAGACACAGCATGAGCAGGGGAGGGGCAGAAAGAGAGGGAGGCGCAGAACCCGAAGCAGGTTCCAGGCTCGGAGCTGTCAGCACCGAGCCCGATGCAGGGCTTGAACCCGTGAACTGTGAGGTCACGACCTGAGCTGAAGTCGGACGCTTAAACAACTGAGCCACCCAGGCACCCCAAGAGGGTTTTTATTTTATTTTATTTTATTTCATTTTTTTAATTGTGGCATATCTATTAATGGGACATTCTAGAATATTGAAAAATAATTAGAAAAATAACCACATGTCTTGGGCATATGCATAACACAACACCCCTGTATCACTTTGCCCACCCTACACCAGTTCGTTCTCTACCCTTCTCTGCCAACCTGGTGTCCACATCACCCCTGGGCTCCCTCGCCTACTGGTTTCCAGCTGGGCGTGTAGCCAATGGGAGGGACCAGCAGGAGATCAGAAGGCAGGGGGAGGGAGAGGGGGGGCATTTCCTTCAAAGTCCTTCTTGGACTGAGCATGGTGTCTCTGGCAGTAAGCCACCGCGTACCTCCAGCTCCAGCTTCTGTCTAGAGGGCTACCTCCCCAGCCCCAGCCCTCCGTGCACTTCAGTCCCTCTGATTCCTTCCCGTCTTCCTGTCAACTGCAGAGTTGACAAACTAAAGCTAGGAGTTTCCACCTCAAGACTCCATGTTATGTCAGACTGAATTAAGCATCTTACTTCTTAGCCTTTATTAAAGGTAGTAACGGCTTCCCTCTGCTGCTCATCTCTCTGTGCATCAACCTCCCTTCTCTGACCCCCTAACCCAGTCCACACTCTGAGAAAACCCCTTCTTTAAAGTCTTTTGACCCACTTGAGTCGGATTCAGTTTTCTTCTGGGGCCCTGACAGTCACAGCCCCCATCCCCCACCTTCCCCTGCGACAAGCAAGTGACCTTCTTGGATTTGGTGCTGCCCTCTGGAGAGGACGGAACCAGCCTGGGAGTGAAGCCAGCATTAATTTCAATTTGGCACCAGGAGCAGTGCCAAACGCTTCCATCTTTTTGAAATAACTGGACCCTCCCCCCTCCCCACATGTTAGCATCCCGCCCCCACAGGCGAGGCTGTGAACAGGCAGAGCACAGCGAGCGAGGGAGAGAGAGAGGGAAAGAGAAGACTGTGGCTGCTCTATGTTAGCCCGGTGCTCCGAGAAGTATGAACATCCGCTGTGCTGATGGGGCTTGGGGGTGATGGTGGGGTTCAGAGTCGATGGCCAAGAAAGAATTCCTGAAGACGTCTTTGGTGCAAAAAGGTGATTTTCTTAAAGCACGGGGACAGGACCCGTGGGCAGGAAGAGCCGCACCGGGGTTGTGAAGGGTGACTGATTATATACCTTCAGGTTGGGAGGGGGTTAGGGACAGCCCAAGTCTCTAAGGAATTTGGAAGCACGGTTTCCAGGACCTTGAGGGGCTAGCTGTTGTTAGCAAAACGCCATTTAGTGCTGTTTAGCAAAACCCCTGACGTGAGACCCTTCTGATGCGTATCAGGGGTCACACGCTTGGGGTATAATTGCCAACACACCCTTGGGGGTTAAAGATAAAGGAGGTTTGCAAAGGGATTTTTATGTGTTTAAGGAGACTCACAGGATCCTGGGGGGTCAGGGTAATGTTAAGCCAAGATTTCCTTTTGCCCCTAGCCAAGTGTCATCATGGAGTCAGCTGGGCTCCTAGAGGAAGGTCACTCTGCCTGTTTCAAGGACTCGTCACTGGACTGTAGGCAGTCAGGGCATTTAATTTTTCATTTGCCTTTGTTTCTGACATCACGATGGCAAGCACTTAAACCCCCTTCCATCCTGATGAGGGGTGATATTAGGGCTCCGGGAAACGGAGTCTATAGGTTTCTGGAGATCAGGCTATGGATAAGATTGCCTTTTTCTTGCAGTTTACGAAGTTGTCCGTACACTGAAGGAGACTCCTGTCAATTTAACCATTTGTTTTCTTTCCTTTCCTTTGTTCTTAGGCAGCCAAGAGAGCCTGAGGAATATCACATATGTCCCACCCTTGAGTAGAGTTGGGGGGGGGGGGCCCTAGCTTGTACTTTGCCCTCAGCTTGCCTTATGCTCCCTCACCAGTGCCACTCAGCTGCTCTAAGGAAAGATCGGCTCTGTCTGGCCTCTTCAGGGGACGTGGAAGCTTCAGTGTGGCAGATGCTACCATTTGTCTTACCAAATCCACTCTCTCCTTCCTTCTTCCTTTCCTTTTCTTCCTTTTATTGAGGATGGCAGGTGCCCCACTTTTAAAACTCCCCTTGAACTGGAGCTGGCCTTGTGCCTTGCTTTGACCAATGGAATACAGCAGAAGGGAAGCCAGCCACTGGGAGAGACGTGTGAGTACTGAGACCACCAGGCTGTGAGGAGGCGCAAGCTGGCCACCGGATGAGACCACCCAGAGGAGCACCAAAGCCGAAGTCACATGAACGAAGCCTTCTTGAACCTTCCAGCTTACCCCAGCTGCCAGCTGAATGCAGTTCAGCAAATGGCCCCAGCCAACACCGTGTGGGACAGAAACACCCCCCAGCTGTACTCTTGTCAACCCGCAGAGTATAAGAAATAATCGCATTGTTTTACACGACTAAATTCTGGCATGGTTACATAGCAACAGTAACTGAAACCTCTTTCCTGCTTGGGACCATAGGGAGAGACATCACCAACATGCTGGGCAGGAAAAAAAAAAAAAAAAGGCAAAGGAGAGGAACGGGCTGGTCCCAGAGGAGACTAGTGAGTTGACAAGCTAAAGCTGGAAGTTTCCACCTCGAGACCTCTTGTAGTGTCAGATTGAATTAAGCATCTTCTTTCTTAAGCCTCTATTAATCAGTTCTTCTGGTACAAGCTGCCAAAGTCACTCCAACTGATACCGCAGATTGGTTACAGATACCGAGCGCTGATGCTTATAAGGCGCTGCGGTGAGCATATCTATTCCGATGCTCCAAAGACTTGGGGCCTTGCTGATACTGTCCAGGACTGCCTCTGGCAAGGTCAGCTCCTTCCCGGAGAGCCAACAACCCAGCTGGGAGCGCGCCTTCCACATGCAAACCAACAAGTTCTGGCTGCCTACTTCGTCAAGCTCTCAGCTCCCAGCTACTCTCCCCCTGCCCTAATCACCCCAGTGCCAGGTACTATCAAAAGGGGACACAATCTGCACCTGGGAGCCTGCTGTACTATTCAAATGAGTCCGTCTTAAACTTTCTCCGCTTGCCCGTTCCTTCCTGCAAAAATCACAATAAAGTCTCTTGCCCACGTTTTCCCCTCACTCCCTCTACCTCCTGCCTGACCCTGGTGCTTCTCCACATGGCCCCTCTGTGAAATAATAGAAAGTATACATACAGCGGACCCTTGAACAACACGAGTTTGAACTGCGCGGGTGGGTGCACATATACGTGGATTTTTTTTTTTTTTGATAACAGTTCAGTGCCATAAGTGTATTTTCTATTCCTTATGATTTGCTTAACATTTTCTTTTCTCTAGCCTACTTCATTATAAGAATACAGTATATAATATATATACCATACAAAAGTGTATTAATCAACTCTTGATATTATCGGTAAGGCTTCTGGTCAACAATTGGCTATTCGCAGTTAAGTTTTGGGGAAGTCAAAAGTTACATGGGGATTTTTGAGTGGGGGCAGGGGAGTCAGTGCCCCTGACCCCAATGTTGTCCAGTGGTCAACTGTATTGGCCCCAGCCCCCAGTTTCTGGCACGGAACTCCTAACACTCTTGGAATTTCCTCACTGATAAGAGCACTAGAAGCATATTTTGTTCTACCATTTAGTCATTGACCCCGGTTCCTGACACAGTTCCTAAATCCTTTTGAATTTATGTATTTACATTTATATAGTGTTTTCTACTACATGCCAGGCCCTGTTCTAGGCATTTGCAAACATTCATTCACTCACAATGTTTCTGTGAGGTGGGTACTATTATCGTCCAATTTTACAGATGAGGAAACCGGACACAGGGGAGGGGAAGTGACTTGCCGAAGGTCACGCGGTGAGGAAGAAAGCAGAGCCAGAATCCACATGCACCCTGTCTGGCTCTGTTCCGTGACGATCAGCTAGCTCTGGTCATTACTGACCCCTTGAGAAAGGCATCGACTCCCATCAAAGCTCACGCCAACCCCTCCCCAGTTTTCCACTTCCATGCCTCCCAGACCCCTTCGAGCTCTGTGCCCCCGGGCTCCTGGGGTGTCTCAACCGCAATGGCAGCTTTTCTAAATGATCCCGGTAAACAAACCTCAGGCCACTACGTCCAGCTTTCATTTTGTGGGTCCCAGGCTTTCTCGAAAATTGTCCTCTCCTCTGAGAGATTTAGATTAATCCCCTTATTCGGTGGCTCAGGATCAGAGAGATAGTTGGGTCACCTGCTTCAGCCTAGCCAGACTGGATTATCTGCCGTGACCCCAAAATTCACTCAGGCACACCTGCTCCTGAGACGTTTGCTGATTAATGACAGCAGGGAGTTTGGGGAAGTGGTGTTTTTCACCTTCTGGGAATATCTATGGCTTGAACGCAGAGGCCACCTGATGTAGGGCAGTAAACATACTTCTCCTCACCCCTCATCCCCAACCCCTCAGCTACCACCCTGAATTGGCATCATTTGAAAACCCCACCATCTTCCACATCATTTAAAGACCCAGAAAGTAAAAGCTGATTGAGTCAATGGTCATCAAATTAAAAAACTTGAGAGTGACCAGAATGTCCTCAAATCATCCATGTAATGAACACCTTTGAGTTTTCCTGACTTCCTCTGGTAAGGACATCTCCATTTCCCTTTTCCCACTCTAAATCCATGAGGTGGGGGGGGGGGGGGCACCGCATGCTGTCTGGATGCACGTGGTCTGGTTCATGGGGGCTGTGTTCTTCCCCAGCCCAGCTCCTGTTCCCTGTGGGACCCTAACTGGAGCTGATGTGCCAGCCACCCCCTCTAGTCCCCAAATTTGTTTTTTCAGCCTGCTTTATCTCTTTGCCTCCAGCCCAAGGACTCACCTGCTTCCCTCATCTTGAAAATGCTGCTGCCACACTCTTCCTTTTAGGTTGTCCTCAGACACTCAGCTGCAGGACGGGGTCCCATGTTGCAGCAAGCCTCTTGTTCACCTCTCTGAGTTACTTTTCACTGCACACCAGACACTCACGAATTTTGCAGTCATGAGCTTATTTGCTATGTATCTCTGTGAAGAAATCCACGTGAGAAAATCCTGTGACGGTTCACACGATCTCCCAAACTGTTTTCCAGATTTGACAAATCACTGGTGGGCAGGAGGGCATGGTAGTTCAGGCTTGGGCTGTGGAGTCAGACAGACCTGAGCTCAAATCCCACCTCTGCCACATGCTAGTGACTTAACCTCTCTGGGCCTCTGTTTCCTCATCCAGGCTGCTGTGTCACACAACTCCAGGAGGCATCATTCATGTTGGTGCACCAGGGGGCACCATTTGCACAGATGACAGAGCGCGAGTCCCCTCCTGAGTGTTGTGGGGAGTGGCGCTGACACTACCTCCCTGGATCGTTGCGGTCAGGGTCCACCAGAGCGAGAACCAGCACGCAGCAATCATCCCAATAACCTAGCCCCCATTTTACAGAACAAGAAACTGAGGTTCAGAGAGCTGAAATGATATGTTGCAGGTCAAACATTAAACTAGTGACAAATCCTGAGCCAGGATTTGAATTCAGAGCTTCTTTGCATCCAGAGCCTGTGAGCTCTCTAGGCTGTTGTTCTGCCTCCCCAAAGACCTCCAGTTTGGAAAGCTGTTATACCACACTGTCTTCACAGCCACGCCCACATCTTTCCCTTCACCTATCATCATCTCCAGAGATTGCCCTGAAGTGCAAACTCCCTCCTTCCCTCACCCCTGCGGAGCTCCATACAGACCCTCACTTTGTTACTTTGTTTGTAGCAGTCCCTTTGAGAAGGCCATTTCAAACTCTACCTGTGGGGTCTCCAATTCCAAAGGAAGCAAATACCTACTTCCTCACTGCTGGGCCCGTGGCAGACATTATTAATCAATCCTGGAGCTCTTTCCCAATGGATCCAACAGGCAGCAGTCCAGGCAGGCAGGCACGACTGATTCAGGCAATCTTCCAAGAAAAAAACCACACTTGCTATTCCTTCTGGAGACTGTCATCTCATTGAGAGCAGAAGTGGAGTCTTAATCAGCTCTGCCTACTCTCTGCCCCAAAATAGTAGTACGTTTTCCTATATCAGCAATTTTTGGTGGATGGAAAAATCTGGCTTTCCTTCTTACTAGCATGTGACTTTGAATGAGTCCCTTTATTTTGCCAATGTCAAACAGAAATGGAAGCTCAGGAAAATGAAGGGACTTGTCCAAGGTCACACAGCTGGTAAGAAAGGGAACAAAATTATGTGAAACAGAAACAATAAGTTCTCCTTCACTATATGCTATTGGAGGCGGGGATCCATGCGAAATTCTTAGCACACTGCTTGGCACGTGGTTCAAACTCAATCGCGTCAGACTTCTTTTGTATAAACAGAGACTGGATCTGTTCCCTGGCCCCAGCCTTGTGTGAAACTGTTCTCTGTCTCTCTGGCCAGAATCCTTCCTTAATATGAGAACATAGAAGGCCCCAGAAAGCCCAGGTTACTGGCTCATAGATGCTGAGAATGCACCCTCTGGAATACTGGGGAAAAGTAACTGAGTACTTTCTAGAACCCTGGGCTGGATTCAGGAGCTGTGAGATTGTACTCTTGAGACCCCAGTTTGCCCAGCTAAGAAGCAGACGTTGGAATGCAGATCCCAAAAGACTCCTCTGACATTCAAATCTGCCTTCTCCTGCTCCCTCCCTGTGGCCCAAAGCAAGCTGGTGGGTGGTACGTTATATAAGGAGCTTCCCAGGCTGTTGTGCAACCCTGGGCTGCCACACAGCTGCAGGGAAAGCTGGGACCCAGGAGGCTGGGCCTGGCTCTGAAGCAGACAACTTCCTGCGGAATTTGCCTGGCCACGGAAGGCAGGACCACTGATGAGGTCTTTCTTCCTTCCAGTCTTCCTGCCCTTTCCCTTCCTTCCTTCCCTCCTTCCTCCTTGCCTCCCCACCTTTCTTTCTTTCTTTCTTTCTTTCTTCCTTTTTTCCTCCTTTCTTTCTTTCTTCCCTCCCTTCTTTTCTTTGTTTTTTTCTTCCTTCCTTCCTTCCTTCCTTCCTCCCTCCCTCCCTTCTTTCTTTCTTTCTTTCTTTCTCTTTCTTTCTTTCTTTTCTTCCCTCCCTTCTTTTCTTCCTTCCTCCCTCCCTCCCTTCCTTCCTTCTTTCTTTCTTTCTTTCTTTCTTTCTTCCTTTCTTTCTTTCTTTCTTTTTTTCCTCCCTCCTTCCTTTCTTTTCTTTCTTTCTTTCTTTCTTTCTTCCTTCCTTTTTTCCTCCTTTCTTTCTTTCTTCCCTCCCTTCTTTTCTTTGTTTTTTTCTTCCTTCCTTCCTTCCTTTCTTCCTCCCTCCCTCCCTTCTTTCTTTCTTTCTTTCTTTCTTTCTTTCTTTCTTTCTTTTGTTCTTTCTCTTTCTTTCTTTTCTTCCCTCCCTTCTTTTCTTCCTTCCTCCCTCCCTTCCTTCTTTCTTTCTTTCTTTCTTTCTTTCTTCCTTTCTTTCTTTCTCTCTTTCTTTCTTTTTTTCCTCCCTCCTTCCTTTCTTTTCTTTCTTTCTTTCTTTCTTTCTTTCTTTCTTTCTTTCTTCCTCTTTCTTTCCTTTCTCAAAACCTACTGATAGAAACCATAGATAGACCCTAGAGCCATGGGTTCAAATCCCAGCTCCACCAGTTACCAACTGTGGGACTTTGGGCACATTGCTTAAACTCTCTGTGCCTCATCTATAAAATGGGGGTGATAATAATACTGATCCTCACAATGCAACCTCAAAATCCCTGGCCTCACAGAACCTACAGTCTAGGAAGGGAGACCAGCAATAAATAAATAATTCTACAATTAACTGATAATTAATGATTATTGTCAAAGGTCTGGGGAGTCAGGGAATGTTTCTCATGCAATTATGACTTGTCCATTTATTGTCTCTTCTATGAGCTTATAAGCTCCAAGAGGGCTGGGATCATGTCTGTTTTGTTTACTAATGTTTACCTGGCATCAGGAGGCACTCAGTAGCTGTGTTTGGATCAATGGATGAATGAAGTGATGTTCCGCTGGAGACCAGATGGGTGAGTAGAGTAAACCAAGTGAAGAGAGTAGAGGAAGAGCATCCCAGGAAGAAGGAACAGCAAGTGCCAAGACCCTGTGGCTGGAAGGAGGTTGGAGTGTTTGAGGAAATGAGGCAAAGATGATGTGTCTGGAAGAAGCAGAGTGGCAGGGAGCACGGAGCAGTCCACACGGGGCCTTGGGAGCCACGTGGTGGATTTTCTCCACCAACTTCCCAGCCAGAGCTGTATTGGGGGCTGAGCTGGGTGTCAGAGGGGCCTGGGTTCAGATCCCAGCTTCCCCACTTTCCGGCTGCATGACAAGTCAGTTAACCCCTGTGGGCCCAGATCCTCATTTGCAAAGAGGACGTAATAACAGTAACCTATTCCATGGTGTTTGGGGAGGATTGTGGAACGTAAAGCAATTACCACAGTGCCTTGCACGCAGGTAGTGCTCAAGAAATGTAGGTGTGGTTAAAATAATGTTGTTATGATTGACTCAAGTCTCCTGGCTCTCTTTCACCGTCCCCTAAAGCTGGGTCTTCCCTTAAGGAGTGTCCCTATCTCTAGGCCCCCCCAGGGACATAGCTGTCCTTGCCCTCCCCATTCAGTCCTAGCTCCCTCAGGCCCTCCTGGGGCTGTTCTCCCTGAAGTTCCCATAGCCCAGACTGAGGAGACGGCTCCCTTGGCTCAGGGCAAAATCCGCAACTGCGTTGCTAAGCAACCAACCCTCATCCAGATGCCAGCTGCAGCCTGGGCAGAGGGACCAAAAGAGAGAAACGTCAGCACTCCAGGGAGGGCCTCCTGGGATGCCCCCAAGACCACAGGCTCCAACCAGGGCTGCAGCAGGAGAGAGGCAAAGCAGATGGCCCACATGCCACCCCCTGGGTCACAGCCCTCACTGAAAGTCAGCACACAGCCTTTGGGGTCAAGGGCAAATCCAAATGCGTTCAGACCCCAGCTCTACAATTTACCAGCTGTGCACTCTCAGTCAAGTCAGCGAACCTCTCTGAGTCTAGCTTACTCATCTCTACAATGGGAGGTAGATCTAACTACAAATTCATCATGAGGTTTGCACGGGGTGATGTACATGAAAATGCCCAGCACAGAGTAGGTGCTCAAAGAGTCTTGACATATGGGTTATATTCAGGGATGAGTCCACTAACCTTGTCACCCATTGGTGGTAATAAAGTTCAGACTTCTGAACCTGCCCTTCATGGTCCCCTCATTTGATCCCCAACTTTCTTCTGTCAATCTAATTACCTACTATTTTCAGGGTCTGTCAATCTTGGCGCTACTGACTTAAAAAAAACCAGCTCTTTTGATATATAATTCTCATATCTTACAATTCACCCATTTAAGCCTACAATCCAATGCTTTTTAGTACATTCAGGGTTGCATAACTCTGAACACAATTTTACAACATTTCCATCACCCAAAAAGAAACCCCACACCCTTTAGTGGTCACTTCCTATCCCCCCCTCCCTCAGCTGCTGGCAACCACTATCTACTTTCTGTCCCTGTGAGTTTGCCTATTCTGGACCCTTCACATCAATGGAATCATATAGTATGTGGTTTTTGTATCTGGCTTCTTTCACTTAGCATAATGTTTTCAAGGTTCATTCATTTCGTAGCATGGATCAATACCTCATTCTTTTTAATGGCTGAACCACATTCCATTGTTGAGATAGACCACGTTTTGTTTGTCCATTCATCAGTTGATGGACATTTGGGTAGTTTCTACTTTTGAATAATGAATAATGCTGCTGTGAACATTCACACATTTTGTGTGGACTATTGACATTTTGAACCAGATAATTCTTTGTTTGACAGAGGAAGTCGACCGGGGCGGGGGGGGGGGGGGGGCTGGCGGTGTCTGTGCTGTGCATTGTAGGATGTTCAGCATCATCTCTGGCCTCCCCCACCTCAACTCCTCCTGCAGTAAAGACAATCCAGAATGTCTCCAGACATTGCCCAATGTCCCATGGGGGACATCATTACCCTGGTCGAGAACCACCGTACTCACTGTCTCTTAGCAGTTCCCAAAGCTTCCAGTTCCCTGACCGAAAGTGCCAGAAGATGCTCTGAGGAAAATAACCTTCTGTGGACAACCCAGTTTGGGAAAGACGTACAGTCCGCCTCCTCCGTTCCTGTCCCTGGAAATTCCTGGTAACTATTAGCATTTTTCAAGGCTCCCAGAAGGCCTGTAACAGTGACAGGAACACAAACTGTGGAATGTTGTGCAACTCAGCCTTTCTTGAACTCACCTGGCCAAAGAACCCTGTTTTAATCATCATGGAACACCCATGACAGTCACTCTGGGAACCACTTCTCAGGTGCCTCCTCCCCTCTGACCACACTGGTCTGCTTGCCACTTTCTTGGATACACATTGCACATTTCAGCCACAGAAACCTTGCTCATATCATGTCCCCAGTGTGGCAGGAACTGTCCCCCAAAACAGCCACTCTCTCCAACTTGCTTCCTAGAGGAAACTTGATTTTGTTTAGGCAGCAATATATCCAGCCTCAAGGGACAAATCATGGTTACTCAAAGCCAAACATGCCAATCCTATTTCTGTCTGCCCGCGATTGGTGTAGGTGCGGACACATGGCCCAGTCTTAGCCAAAGGAACTGAAGGTGGAAACTTCGGGGAAATATTTTTCTACCTGATAAAGAGCTGCACCAAAAAAAAGGCTCTTACCCGCTGAGTCACGACTTCACGTTTGGGATGCTGTCTTTTAAGGACATGAGGTCTGGGGTACATGGCACCTATCTTGACAACATGAGGGGACAAGGTTAGGAAATGAGGCAACGCACTGAAGGTGATGGGTCAGATAGAGAAAATCGAGGTCCTTTCTCGAATCACTGAGCTGCTATATCAGCACTGCCCAACCCACTTCCAACTTCTTGATCTGTGAAATGATGAATCCTATTGTAGCTTGTAGGCAGAGCGTGCGCACCGATAGTCCTCGAGCAAGCTGGCTTTTGCTGAATAACAAAACACCCCAAAACTGAGTGGCTTAAAACAACAAACATTTATTATTTCTCACTACTCTGGGTAGCTCCGGCCTGGAGTGGCTTAAATGGGACTGGGAGATCTGGGAGATCCTCACTCACGTGTTCGGCAGCGGGCTCAGTGACCGCGCACCCCTCCTCACCCAGCAGGCCAGCCCCAGCCGGGCTCATTCGCACAGCGGTGATTGCAGGATTCCCAGCAGCAACGAACGATCCCCAGTGCACAAGCCGCTGCTCGCCTCATGTTTGCTAATGCCTGCCAGGCCAAAGCAAGCCACACGGCCGAGTCCAGACTGGAGGGCTGGAGCAATGGACTCTGCTTCTTGACCGGAGGGACAGCAATGGGGCCCACATGGCAAACCCCCAAGCCCCTTACCCGGAAGCCTCCAGCGTTTAACACAGGGCTGGCCCGTGGTGTGCTCTCATAAACTTCTGTGGAATAAAGGAGTGGATTCCCTCAGCCCCCATTGCCTGTGGCCCCAAATCCTCACCCAGATTCCCTTTCAAATGGGCCGGGTAGAGATGGCCCCTTGGCTTCCGATTTTCCCACGCTAGGTGGCACCTGTTAAAGAAGAACGGCGCTTATTTCTTTCTGATGGAAAAGTCCAGGCCAGGCCTGGTTAGAGTGTTGAGCAGCATCAGGGACACAGGATCCTCCCAGCCAGACGCACTTCCGTCCAGGGTCCCACCTCGTGGTCCAAGAGGGCGGCATTTGTGTTCCAGACTGCAAGTAGAAGAAGGGACAAAGAAGCACCAGCAAAGGGAGCATATCCACCTTGGCTCAGTGTTCTCCAGAACCCTTCCTTCTGTTAGCCATAATTGAGTCACATGTCACCACCTACCCACAAAGGAGGCTGGGAAATTCCAAGTGGCCATGTTCCCTGCTAAAAATTGGATTTCTTTTGCTTTGAAATGGACGTTGGGAGATACATAGCAGTGCTTGCCACAGCTCTCCTGGCCTCAATTTGCTCTCCTGTGAAATGGGGGTAATGACAGTTCTGCCCTAGAAGGTCCTTGGGAGAAATTACATTAATGGGTATAAAGAGCTTGGTAAATTGGCAATAAATGTTAGTAATGATTGTGATAATGAGCAAAACATCCTGGTAGCAAATAAGAGGGAAGAAAAAGAAGTCAGTGTTTTCTGTGCCAGGGAGGGGTGTGCCCGGATTCAGTCAGGTTCGCTGATTAGGTAAATGACAGGTACTTGCCCCGAGAGAACACTGGGACCTGTTTTAATGCCCAAAGAGCAGTCAGAGGTAAATTAGTGTCTCCTTTTGTCTCCAGGAAGCAAACCAAACTCCTCAGGAACAATTTGTGCTCCTAAGAGGCCAAAGGTGGCCCTTGAATTAACTTGCACAATTTATTACTTCTCCAACCTGTTGTCAGGAGCCTGGGTGAGGCGGGACTTGGCTTCCTGTGAAACTGGGAAGAGCCTGAAGGTGGTAAGTAAGGGCAGGGGTGAGTGGGCACAGCCAACTGAGGCAGGACTGGATTCCTGGGCCTTTTCACAGGGAGTTCAGCACTTGGACTCTGAATGTGGGTAGGAAACCCCTTCTTGGGAGCACGGCAAGTTTTTCTTGGAAGGGACAATTTCTATTCTTCTCTGATTTCAAAATGAGCCGATTGTCTTAGATCCCAACAAACTAGCAAGTATCCAACAGGACCCAGGAGCAACCCAGAACTCTCCTGGAGGGCTCTCTTAATTTAGTACGCTCTAGGACTTGTGAAAAATGCAGGTGGCAGAACCCAGATCCAAGAATTCTGAATGGGTAGTTGAGAGTAGAAACTTCTTTAAGTGCCCACGTGTTTCGATACATTCAGAGGGAAAACGCTTCTGCGAGATTCATTATGTGCTGGGCTTACTGCAAGGGCTTAATAAACAGTAGCTGACAGAATCTCTTCCTTGAGAATCATTATTACTCCCACTTTACAGATGAGGAAACCAAGGCACAGAGAGGTGAAGTAATTTGCACCCCGCCTGGCAGCTGAGATTTGAACCCAGGCAGCCAGGCTCGGAAACCAGGCTCCACCTGGTTTCTTATTGTTCTAGAAGTAACATCTGTTGGCATTTCAGCTTAGCTCTCTTCAGATCTCTGGAAACTACCTAGCTTTCACATTTGCCTTATCTGCCTAAGGATATTGAGGAGGTTCACAACAGGGTTACCTGGGATGGGGAGTGGGTAACTGGGAGACAGAGAATGGAGGGAAACTTCCCAGAACACCTTTTCATACAGTTTTATTGTTTCCGAATCATGTGAGTGTATTTTCTACTCAAAAAATAAATACGCTGATTTTTGTTTTAATGGGATAATAGCACTTAAAGAATACGTTTTTAACCCTACGTGGGGTCAAACATATGCTTATATGTTTCACACATATCTAGGCAATATGGATAGATGTATCTGGAATCAAATACATCTGGGTTCAAATCCCAGTTTTGCCCCTAACCAGCTACGGACCATGGGCTAGGGACATCACCGCTCTGTGCCTCAATTTCTCATCTGTAAAATGGGGATAATAATAGCTCCTACTTCCTAGGCGAGATATTGCATAGAATGCCTCGCAAAGGGCTGGTCTGGGTAAGGCTCAATCAAAATATGCCATGAACACACATATAAACAGACTGACACTTGATTTTCCACTTGATGGTATGTCTTGAGCCACTTCCCATGTCAATACCAGCAGTAGCTCAGGATTGGGCTGCTGTCTCTCCATGTCACATCCTCTAGAATTCTCTTTTAAAATGCAGGCTCTGGGGCACCTGGGTGGTGCGGTTGGTTGAGTGTCTGACTCTTGATTTCAGCTCAGGTCATGATCCCAGAGTCGTGGGATCCAGTCCTGTGTCGGGCTCTGTGCTGGGTGGGGAGCCTGCTTAAGATTCTCTCTCTTCCTCTGTCCCTCTCCTCCGCTCGTGCTCTCTCTCTCTCTCTCTCTCTCTCTCTCTCTCTCAAAAATAAAATAAATAGGGGTGCCCATGTGTCTCAGTTGGTTAAGCGTCCTGCCTCCTGGGTACAGAAAGCAGGTGAGGGGAAGGAGGCCTGGGTCTAGAGAGGCAACCAAGAAACAACCATCACCGCCCAAGGGCGCACCGCTACTAAGGGCAGAGTCAGAACTGGAACTGAGGCTGTCTGGCTCCAGCATGCATCCAGACAGTTGCTGGTGGCGAGGTCTAAAGACCAGCTGCCAGACAGGGACAGACGCCCAGCACAGACAGCACATAGCCTCAGTTATGCCAGTGGCTGGGTCAAATCGCATGCTCCCCGGAGCCAGACTTGGGGTTTCTTCTGGAGCTTTCCTATGACCTTGTTTGTATTATTCCCTGGAGAGAAGGGGGACTTAATGGCTAAGTATGCACAGGCTTACTTACTGGAGTCCGACAGACTTAGGTTCAAACCCCAGCTCAGGTGCTCCCTAAGTAAGCCCTGAAGGATAAGTGGCACTTTTCGGAGCCTCAGCCCCTCATCTGCAAACGGAGTGAAGTCTCACCCTGGGCGGGTCGGGAGCACCGTGAGGAAAGCCAGCCAAGCACCTGCAGGTCCCCGCACATCCTGTGTGTGGAGGAAGAGTTGCCCTCTCGCTGCTTCCCACCAGCCCCCCCTCCCACCCGGAACCAGTAGCCTGCTCGCTGACCTTGCCAGAATCCTCCCGCCTTGCAGCGGATCAAAGTCGGAGAAATTAAAAGCCCAGCCCAGCGGGATCCCTTCGGACTGCACCAGCTTAGTAATGCAGACAGTTGAAGAGATCTCTTGGATTTGAGTTCTGAGCAAATCGGATCTTAAAAAAAAAAAAAAAAAGGCCCCAAACTCAAAACCTCACTGAGGAGCTAAATCTGGTGCCCCACAAAGCTACTGTTTCCAAATCCTCTGGACATCGGCATTACTGAGAGGTAAGAGTCTGGAGCATCTGTGTCTTAGCCTGGGCTGCCCAATCTTTCCAAAGAGCTCAAGGTCAACGGAGATGTTAACAATACAGGTTCCGCAGACAAATGCAAGCCAAACAACTGGTCTAGATGCTTCAAAAATGTCAAGGTCATGAATGACTAAAATAAAATAAAATAAAAACCAACCCACCTAAAAACAAAAAAAGAAAGGCTGCGGAAATGTCAGATTAAAAGGGACAAAAAGAAATGGCAACCAAAAGCACTCTGTGATTCTGGATTATTAGAGTCGGGGACAGGGGCGCCTGGGTAGCTCAGTCAGTTAAGCGTTGGACTCTTGATTTCCACTGAGGTCATGATCTTGCGGTTCGTAGGTTTGAGCCCAGTGTCAGGCTCCCTGCTGACAGCGAGGAGCCTGCTTGGGATTCTCTCTCTCTCTCTCTCTCTCTCTCTCTCTCTCTCTCTCAAAATAAATATATACACTTAAAAAAAACTTATCTTAAAAAGGGGCGGACAATTAAAGACATTTGCTATGTACTGTAGATTAGATAATATAGTATTGTATTGATGGGTTTTTGGGGTGATGGTGGGGATCAGAGCCAACGACCAAGAAAGAATTCTTGAAGACATCTTTGGTACAAAAAGGTGATTTTATTAAAGCATGGGGACAGGACCCGTGGGCAGGAAGAGCCGCACCGGGGTTGTGAAGGGTGACTGATTATATACCTTCAGGTTGGGAGGGGGTTAGGGACAGCCCAAGTCTCTAAGGAATTTGGAAGCACGGTTTCCAGGACCTTGAGGGGCTAGCTGTTGTTAGCAAAACGCCATTTAGTGCTGTTTAGCAAAACCCCTGACGTGAGACCCTTCTGATGCGTATCAGGGGTCATACGCTTGGGGTATAATTGCCAACACACACTTGGGGGTTAAAGATAAAGGAGGCTCGCAAAGGGATTTTTATGTGTTTAAGGAGACTCACAGGATCCTGGGGGGTCAGGGTAATGTTAAGCCAAGATTTCCTTTTGCCCCTAGCCAAGTGTCATCACAGAGTCAGCTGGGCTCCTAGAGGAAGGTCACTCTGCCTGTTTCAAGGACTCGTCACTGGGCTGTAGGCAGTCAGGGCATTTAATTTTTCATTTGCCTTTGTTTCTGACATCACGATGGCAAGCACTTAAACCCCCTTCCATCCTGATGAGGGGTGATATTAGGGCTCCAGGAAATGGAGTCTATAGGTTTCTGGAGATCAGGCTATGGATAAGATTGCCTTTTTCTTGCAGTTTACGAAGTTGTCCGTACGCTAAGGAGACTCCTGTCCTGCAGGACTGTAATCTGTATCTGTCAACCACCTGCTTTCTTCCCTTTCCCTTGTTCTCAGGCAGCCAGGAGTGTCCAAGGAGGCTCACATGTGTCTCACCTCGGGGGGGGGGGGGGGGTGGCGGTTAGCCTGTACTTGGCCCTCCGCTTGCCCCACGCTCCCTCCTCAGCATCAATACGAAATATCCTGAATTTGATAAGTATGCTGTAGTCATGTAAGAAAATGTCATTGTTCTTAGGAGAAAAGCGAAGGTAAAGAGGCATCACGTTTGCCACTTCTCACACAGTGCGGAAGGCAATAAGGTGCATATTTATATACAGAAAGAGAAGTGATAGAAGAAAATGGTGAAAATCGGGGTGAAAGGGATAGATGAATCCTTTGCACTAGTTTTGTAACTTTTCTGTAAGAGTGGAATAATTTCAGGGTGAGAAGTTTTTAAAATGCAGATTTCTGAGTCACATCCTCCTGGACAGCCCAACTCATTGGATCTTTGGGAAGGGCCCAGGAATCTGCATTTTTAGCAGCCTCCACACCCCCATACCCCCCCACCCCAAGGGATTCTGGCGCACAGGAAACCTGACTGTAAATCCGGCTCCTCCGCAGAAAGCTGGGGCCTCCTTTCCCGGTCAGAGGGCAGAGGCACAGCCCCCGTGATTTTTACCCTCCTTCCCACCCGCCCCCATTCAGGCAACAATCAGAGCCACTAATGGAGGGTTTCGCAAACCAACAGCAAGAGAGGTTCCTCCGGATTTTTGCCAAGAGCAGAGCTTGCTCCGAGCTTTAACCCACTTATAATTACACGACTTAAAATACAATTTGCTAAAGACAAGCTGCTGGGGAAGGAAGACAGAAATGAACTGAGGGTAGAAAAGGCGGCTGCCAAGACAGGGTCAAGGGAGGAGCGGAGGACTCCTGCGTGTGTGCTTCATCAGGGATAATGACATCGCTTGGCTTTAATCTTCCTTAGTCGTTTTTCATTTGGGGACATTGGCAGCGGCTGCCATTTCTTAATGCATGGGAGGCACCAGCAGCTGGGCTTTGCTCTGGTGTTCACATATGCCAGGGGGCTGTCTCCCCAAGACAGCGCTGACTCTCGCAAATGGAGCCTTGGGAAAAGTGACTACACCCCAAAAGATAATTAGAAGGAAAACAACTCAGGTCAAAGTGCAACACAGCCCAGCTGGAGGCCTGCAGACTACGCTGACCGGGACACACAGTCAGCAATCCATTTGCATTACAACCTGGTTCACTCTTACACACACACACACACACACACACACACACACAGATGGACGGGAGGCACTCCATCCTCCTCCAAGGAGGACTTTGTTAACTTTTGGGAGTGCGGTCTGCAGAAAGTCTCTAGCTGTCAAGCCGTTGGGCTGAGTCCCTGCCTCAACTGAAGGGAGCCACCTTGGCCAAGGTCATACCCTTTTCCAGGGGTCACTCAGGTCCGGTGATTGATAGGGCGGGTGGGGAGATACGGGCCTGGCTATCTTGGCCCGACTCAGGACAATTCTGAAGAGCCATTTTAACTGCTACGTTGTTCCCTGTGGGGTGAGTCAAGGTCATCGCAGGACCTCCCTCCCAGCTTGATCTCTCCCCACTGCACACTCCTGCTTCCTTCCTCTCCCTTCCACAGGCGTTGATCTCAACAACAGTACCTAATAAACCTCCCAAACACTAAATTCTGTCTCAGGATCTACTTCCTTGGAGAACCTAACCTGGAACACACATAATGAAAAGAAGGGTTCTGCGAAAACAATATTTATCCTTTCTGTGTGCCGTGCATTCTCGTATTATATATTGTGTCTCATTTTTTAAATGTTGGTCATGACCCACTAAATTGATTTCATGACTCAGCCATGAAAATGCTAGCCTGGACTACACCCAGTTTGCAAAGGCTAGCGCAAACCACACCCGTGAAGCATGGAGATGGTCAGTGTGTCCTTTGAGTTTTCTTCGGCTACAAGTAAAAGAATGCTTGTGTAACATGGATTAAATAATAGAGGTTTACTTTTTACATAACAACAGATTTGGCAATAGGTTCCAGAGTTCGTTCATAACTCAACAACTTCATCAAAAACCCAGATTCTTTCTTTTTTTTTTGTCCCACCATCCTTAATGTGTTGGCCATATCTCCCCATGGCCACAAAATGGCTGCCACTGCTCTAGGCATCATGTCCTCATGCAATCACCCCCAAAGGAAGTTAGGGTGGGAAGCATCTCTTCAAACATTTCTTTTAATTCAGGAAGAAAAATATTCTAAAGAAGCCCAATGAGGAGCCATCCCCTTGTTTCTTACTGGCCAGAACTAGGTCATTGTTTATGTCTTTTTTTTTTTTATGTTTATTTGTTTTGGGGAGAGCGAGGGAGTGGGGGAGGGGCAGGGAGAGAGAGAGACACAGAATCCAAAGCAGGCTCCAGGCTCTGAGCTGTCAGCCCAGAGCCCAACGCAGGGCTCGAACCCACCAACGGTGAAATCATGACCTGAGCCAAAGTCAGATGCTTAACTGACTGAGCCACCCGGGTGCCCCTGTTTATGTCTTAATTAGTCTCTTCCATCTAATACCTAAGGTTCTGTTAGGAAAGACAAAAAGGTGAGTGAAGGTTGGTAAGCAACCAGAAAGTCTACCACAAGTCATGCCAGGTATTCCTTAGCCCTTATTTCTTTCTGGGATCCAATGTCAAAGACCCTGAAATGAGGACACAGTCATTGATCTCAGGCAGATTCACAGCAGTCATAACACCATGCCGCATCCCAAGCCCTTGAGAGACAACAACAGTCAATCACAGCAATCTTTGCCACTAAGTAGGAATGCAATTTCACAATGTGTCCCAACAAAGTGCTCCATGTACCCATTACCAACTTATTAGAATTAAAACATGAGATAAGATCTGGTTCCTACTCTGGACTCTAGACCAGAGGATAACAGTGGAAAATGATATGAGGGAGAATTAACCGCTTTTTCACTTGTTCCACGTTTTCAGAACACTGACTCATACTAACCACCCTTCCCTCCTCATTTGGAGTATTTCCAACTTCTGTTGGCCTGTCTAAATCCCACTTGTCCTTCAGAGGGGTCCGACTCAAGCCTGACTCCTCCAGGAAGTCTCCCTGGATATTCCAACCTTGTCTGAAATTATTGATTGAAACCACTGATAGATCTTAACATTATTCAAAGTGGGATAACCGGACATTGTGTACCTACTGGGTAGTGCAGAGGATGTATCTCTAGAAAGTATTCTTGCCAAAAACCAATCTTAATTGAATCCATGCTCAAGATTAACCACCAGTGTACAAGAAATAAGAGGACTAACATTAAATGACACATAGAATGCAATTAGAAGAAGTCTTAGAATGTCAAGAACTAAAGAACCAATGACCTACTGTCTTAAGTTAATGATATTTGTATAAATTTGTTTACTTTTGTAGATTTGTATCAGTTCTTTGTTTGCCACAATAAGTTAAAATATCACACTAGAATGTAGTGATTTAAAATAACCATTTATTATTTCTCATGAGTCTGTGGTCAGGTGGGCAGTTCTTTCGGTCTGGGCCAAGTGGAGCTGATCTAGGCTGGGTGTGTTCATGAATCTACGGTCAGCAGGCAGGTCAGGTGGGGACCAGCTCATCTGGAATGTCCTCGCCGGGAAAGTCCTCCTCCACAAATTCTCTTACCCACAGCAAGCTGTCTGAGCTTGTTCTCTGGCCGAGGTAGGGGCCCAAGAGAATACGTGGGATCATCTCACCGCCCGGACCCAGAAATCGTGCGGCATCACTTCTGCATCCTGTTGGCCAAAGCAAGTCCCATGATCAAGCCCAGATTCCAAGGTGGGGAAATAGATCCCCATCTCTCAGTAGGAGAGGCTGCAAAGTCACATTGCTGGGTGTGGAGAGAGGCCAGTTACTGCAATCAATCAAACAGGGGGTTCGAAGAGACTACGTGCCTACCAACCAAATGCAATATGTGCTGTGTCCAGATTTAAACAAATCGGGTCTAAAATCTCATTTGTGCGGTAATTAGGGAAAATTAAACACAGACTGAGTATTCAGTACAATATGGCATTGCTTTTTAATTGTCCTTATTTATTTTTTAAATGTCCTTATTAGTAGAACTATGTACTGGAGTATTTGTAGGTGAAATTATATGATGTTTGGGTTTTATTTTAAAATAATTCAGGAAAGGGGCACCTGGGTGGTTCCGTCGGTTAAGCGTCCGACTTCGGCTCAGGTCACGATCTCGTGGTTCATGAGGTTGAGCCCCACATTGGGCTGTGTGCTGACGGCTCGGAGCCTGGAGCCTGCTTCAGATTCTGTGTCCCCTTCTCGCTCTGCCCCTCCCCTTCTCATGCTCTGTCTCTCTCAGAAATGAACATTTAAAAAAATTAGAAAAAAATCCAGCAAAGAAAAAGAAGTGAGGGGTGGGTGGGGCTGTATGGATAGCAGATGTATCAGAATGGCAAAAAGTTGATAGCTGTTGAAACTGGGTAATGTACACATGGGCATCATACACGTGTATGACATACATTTATGTATATGCCTTTGCAATCTTCTGCAATAAAACATGTTTTAAAATTGTTCAGCTTTCTTTTGCTCAGATAGTTTCACAGAGTGTGGTGTGATCATCACTGGTGGTTGAGGAACATTTAAAGAGAAAGTCTCAGTTTGGTACTAGCCTGTCCTTAACACTTATCAAACGCACATTAATCTCCCTTCATGACAAAGTGTGAGCAGGTCTCAGGTTCCAGAGCCCTTGTTGGGTCCAAGATACAGCAAGAATTTCACATCATTGTTTGATTTTTCAGTGTTTTTTTTTTTAATTTTTTTTTAACGTTTATTTATTTTCGAGACAGAGAGAGACAGAGCATGAACTGGGGAGGGGCAGAGAGAGAGAGGGAGACACAGAATCGGAAACAGGCTCCAGGCTCCGAGCCATCAGCCCAGAGCCCGATGCGGGGCTCGAACTCACGGACCGCGAGATCGTGACCTGGCTGAAGTCGGACGCTCAACCGACTGAACCACCCAGGCGCCCCTCAGTGTTTATTTTTTACTGTTACCGTCTCTCTACTATGAGTGATGCTGCTTTTCTGTTCATGGATAATAACATGAAGTGCTCTTTCTTTGTTATTTATTTATCTTATTTTTTTAAAGTAGGCTTCACGCTCAGGGCAGAGCCCAACGCGGGGCTTGAACTCACAACCCTGAGATCAAGACCTAGACTGAGATCAAGAGTCAGATGCTTAACCAACTGAGGCACGAGGGCGCCCCACAAGTTTCTCTTTTTAAATACATTTAAGGTTACATAGAGAGTGCATTGGGTTTCTTTTAAGTGATTAAAGCAAAAAAGGTACGGTGGTAAAAGTTACGGAGAGGACTGTGAAGGTGGTTGCTTTCAGTAAGTTGGGGTACCCACTGTAGCAATTGCACATCTTACTGGCTTTACCCAGTAAAAATCTAGTTCTCAAGTCACAGCCGAGGCAGGGCAGTGGGGGCTCTCTGCTCTGTGGAAGCATTCAAGGACCCAGGTTCTTTGTGGCTAATGGCCCTGTAACCCTCCAGGCCTTGGGGTCCACTTGGACTTCCTCATTCAGCCAGCAGACTGGGGAAGTGAGGTCAAGTCCACAGTGTCACATGGAAGGATCTGGGTGCCAGGCCCGGACGTGCACACTTCACTTCAGCCCACATTCTATCAGCAAGAACTTCATCTAGACGCAAAGGAGGCTGGAGATGTAACCACATGCTCAGGAAGAAGGGATTTGGCGGACAGTTAGCGTTACCTCTGTCACAGCGGCCCTCAGATGAAAGTCGAGGGGAAAAAATGCTAAAAGATGACCCCAAACTCCTCGGTGTGGCACACAGTAGTCTCTGTGATCCTGGCTTTTTTAGTCAGGGTGCCCCCAGAGAATCACTACCAACAGCATAGAAGACAGGATTATGGGGGCGCCTGGGTGTCTCTGTCGGTTGGGTGTCCGACTCTTGATTTCAGCTCATGTCAGAATCTCACGATCAGTGGGTTCGAGCCCCACGCCAGGCTCTGTGCTGACAGTGTGCAGCCTGTTTGGGATTCTCTGTCTCCCTCTCTCTCTCCACCTCCCCTGCACACTCTCTCTCTCTCTTTCGAAATAAATAAGTAAACTTAAAAAAAGAAGAAGACAGAATTACAGGGATTAGCTGGTACACAGTTATGGAAGCCAGTAGAGGAGCCTAGGCAATGATCTTGTCTCTGCATCCTGTGGATCAGCTGTCAAGGGGGAGGGCTGGGCATGAACTGGAGCAAGGCCAAACTGGAACCTGGAAGGATGAACTTGGAGCCACAAGGACAACGGAGAGGAACAACTGGAACCTGTGTTCACAGTGCCTGGGACCTTGCCTCAACCTTCAGAGCATTAAAAAAATGGCTTTGAGGGGCGCCTGGGTGACTCAGTAGTTGGCTAAGCGTCCGACTTCAGCTCAGGTCACGATCTCACGGTCCGTGAGTTCGAGCCCCGCGTCAGGCTCTGGGCTGATGGCTCAAAGCCTGGAGCCTGCTTCCGATTCTGTGTCTCCCTCTCTCTCTCTGCCCCTCCCCAGTTCATGCTCTGTCTCTCTCTGTCCCCCAAAAAATAAATAAACGTTAAAAAAAATTTTTTTTTAAATGGCTTTGGGGGCTCCTGGGTGGCTCAGTTAAGCGTTCAACTTTGGCTCAGGTTGTGATCTCACAATTCATGAGTTCGAGCCCTGCATCGGGCTCTCTGCTGACCATGCAGAGCCTGCTTCGGATCCTCGGTCCCCCTCTCTCTGCCCCTCCTCCACTCACGCATGCTCTTTCCCTCTTTCAAAACTTAAAAAAATAAAATATTAAAACACACACACACACACAGCTTCAGTTTCACTTCCACCTTCCATATTCTCACACAGATCTTTCAGATCTTTCTCGTGGCCAGTGCCAACCCAGAACCATACAGGGAAGGCAATCCTGGAAAATGATTTCTAGCCTAGTTGAACACAGTGCAAGCTGTACTGGTCGTGGACCTGCGGAACGCTCTGGCCTCATCCTCCACGACTCCCTCCACTCTCGAGCGTAACGTCCACCGTTGCCATGCCAGCTATTTACATCTTCTCAACCCTTCCAGATGTTTCCTCACTTTATCTCTGCTGTTCTCACTCTCCGGAATGTTCTTTCCCGTCCTTGTCTCGCGCCCAACTCCTCAGCCTTCAAGATCTGGTCAAATGTCACCTCCTCTAGGAAGTCTTCCCTGCGGTCTCCGGGCAGAGACGGGAGAATGGCAGAGCCGTACACACAGCAGAAGGTTGTGCAATGTGCCGTGCAAGTCTTCTCCGTGAGCCTTGAAATCTTCAGCTAAGTTCCCAAATGCACTAAGTGCTGAGCGAGACTGCATTTCTTCTCAACATTAGTGACGATGCTGGGCTTCTCACCTCGGTCTGGCTCAGAGAGGAGGCGAGGTAGCTCACTCAGGCACAGGAGCTCTGAGACCGGCTGACGCTGGGGGAAGAGGGAAGCAAGAAGAAACAAAATACAGGAACAGGCAGAAATTGTGGGGAGACCTTAGGCTGCCCGACCCGGAAGCTGGGTGGTCTTGTCTGTTTTAACCGAATCTCTAAAGGAGCAAGATCAACATGCTACACACACGAGGCACATTGGATTTCCACTCTCGATTCTTTATTCTCTTCCCCCATATGGCCTTGAAGTATGAGAGAGAGAGAGAGAGAGAGAGAGAGAGAGGCAAATATATTTCCCTGTCCTGTTGATGTTGGACTTGGACATGTGACTTTTTTTCCAGCCAATGCAATGTGGGCAGGAGTGACTAGTTCTAGTGCTAGTTCTGAGCCAAGGTGTTAGGAAACTTTACTTGTGTCTACTCGCTCCCTTGCACTTCTGCTATTCACCACGAAAGGAACATGCCTGAGCAGTTGTTCATCCAAACAGGATGACACGTAGATACAACATGTGGAACATACACCTGAACTCAACTGCAGCCAGGAGCCAAGCCCAGCTGGTTTCAGAAGAGCTGTCCTGGACCTGTAGACCAATGAGCAAGAAAATCAATGTTTGGGGCGCCTGGGTCACTCAGTCGGTTAAGCGTCCGATTTTGGTTCAGGTCATGATCTCGTGGTTGGTGAGTTCGAGCCCCGTGTCAGGCTCTGTGCTGACAGCTCAGAGCCTGGAGCCTGCTTTGGATTCTGTGTCTCCCTCTCTCTCTGTCCCTCCCCCACTCACATTCTGTCTTTCCCAAAAATAAACATTAAAAAAAAAGAAAAAAGAAAATTAATGTTTGCAGTGGTTGTTTAGCCACCTAATTAAGACATAATCCACATACGATAAAATTCACCCTTCTAAATAGTACAATTCAATGTTTTCTTTAGCAAGTTCACAGTTGTGCAACCATCACTACAATCAATTTTAGGACATTTTCATTCTCCTAAAAGGAAAACTCATACCCGTCGCATTTAGCAGTGCTCCCCCCATTTCCCTGTTTGTGGTTGTGCACAGTGTTACTCGGGCAATAGCTGACACACAGGTATCAGAAATGGATCTAGTGTAAACAAGTCCACAATTTTTTTAATTAAAAAAAATTTGTGGGGGGGCGCCTGGGTGGCTCAGTCTATTAAGCATCTGACTTCGGCTCAGGTCATGATCTCCCGGTTCGTGAGTTGGAGCCCCGCGTCCAGCTCTGTGCTGACAGCTCAGAGCCTGGATACCGCTTCGGATTCTGTGTCTCCCTCTCTCTCTGCCCCTCCTCCACTCACACTCCGTCTCTCTCTTTCTCAAAAATAAATAAACATTAAAACATATTTTAAAAAATATTTTTAAGTAATCCCTATGCCCAAAATGGGGCTTGAACACATGACCCAGAGATCAAGACTCACATGCTCTACTGACTGAGTCAGCCAGGCACCCCAAGAGGTTGACAGTTTTACATTCTCCTTGGAGAAGTTCAGAGTAGGAAAACTTTACATGCACACATCCACCCAGATCTCCCTACACACATTGACACGATAGTACACATAAGCTCAGACACACTTTCACTTTACACAAATACACCAACACTCAAAGACACGCTCATCTTCTGCAAAGATGATGATGCTCACTGATGCAAAGATTCACATACAAGACTCATGTGCACACACTGACAATTACGTGCTTGTACACTCACACACAGATAGCAACTTCCCAAGCTCCAGTTGTTCAAATGAGTTGTCACAATTTTTCCATATCTGCATGTAACATATGCTTTTATTTCCTTAATTTTTTTCTTTTTTTTTTTTTTTTTTTAATTTTTTTTTTAAACGTTT
>NW_024412422.1:11877255-11878327 GCF_014898765.1 Herpailurus yagouaroundi
GGACAGAGAGAGACAGAGCATGAACGGGGGAGGGGCAGAGAGAGAGGAAGACACAGAATTGGAAACAGGCTCCAGGCTCTGAGCCATCAGCCCAGAGCCTGACGCGGGGCTCGAACTCACGGACCGCGAGATCGTGACCTGGCTGAAGTCGGACGCCTAACCGACTGCGCCACCCAGGCGCCCCCTTAAAACAATTTTAAAATGCCATTTGAGAAGAAGCTCCATGAATGTCTATGGTTTGAAAACGTGGAATATGCATAGATTATAAAACAACAACATCAACACTTTAAATGATCTGGACAGAATACAGTGCTGAAGGAAAAGAAAAGAAATATTCGGTAAAGGGCGAAAAAACAGCACCCCATTATTTCTTTCCCCTCTCAGCTTCTCATTTATTGGAGTTAGACGGAAACCCTCTCTCGTTTTTGAAACGATTTCTGGTATTTCTGCAGTGGAAGGCTGACTGTGTCGGAGTAGGGAAGAAATGTGGAATTATGGAAATACTCACTATCTTCCTGCTTCACGGGCAGCACATAGGTCCCAGTTCGGACAATGCCTCCCTTTGCCATTATCTGCAGGAAAGGCAAGGAAAAGGAACTTGGTTTGCCTGACAAAAAATCTTACACCCCATGTCTTGCCCTTCATGCGTCATTCTTGCTTTCTTGAGCCCGAGCTGGCAATAATTAGCCCAAAGAGAAGCCAAACTTTCAAAAGGAACATGGATAATAAGTCAAAGTAGTGACATCTAAGGGGTTTCCTGGTTCTTTGCCCCTCAGAGGGCTCTTGTCTATGGGGAGTCAACCAACTGGCCTTCCTTCTCACCAGATAATAGAACACGAGCTCCTTCAGCGTCTCCAGGGCGTGTCCATTCAGGATATAATGTGCTTGGACTGTCTGAGTTTGGCCACAGGGCAGTTCATGAGGCATGGGCTCTAGGTGGACAAAACTCTTGCTTAGGGAGAATACAAGGTTCGCAGTGTGATAAGCTTCTTCGTTTTCTGCTGACAGCCATTGATAGCCATAACAGGGACTCTGATCCTTGTATTTGACCTAGTGAATTAAAAAAAAAAAA
>NW_024412422.1:11878727-12143551 GCF_014898765.1 Herpailurus yagouaroundi
GAGATCGTGACCTGGCTGAAGTCGGACGCTTAACCGACTGCGCCACCCAGGCGCCCCTTTTTTTCTTTAAATGACTTAACATTTTTATTTAAATAAATTTGTTTTTAAAGGAAAGTGCTACAAATAGATGGTCCTCATTTCCACTTGCTCTTGCCTCTTCTTCTGGCCACACCCAATCCTACCCATTCCACGTGAGGGTGGAGTATCCAGTCGCCAGCTCCAGGAAGCTCCCGGACCAATGGCACACAACCCATGCAGTTGCACGGGACCCTGCACTCACAAGGACCTCTTGCTTACGTTAGCGATCTACTGTAAGCATTTGGAAACTCTCAGTAACTTGTTAATTAGAACTACAACGTATTTTCATTTTGCACCAGGCCCTGTGAATTCTGTAGTCACCCTTGCCCAGGACCACTGAATGTCCCAGCTTCTGTGGGCTTCCTAAGGTGACAGCTCTTCCACCGGGAGCTGAATCAGAGAAGGTCACATCTTACACAGCTTGGACCTAGGAGTCCAAGCAGATGGGTGTGTGCATCTTGGCTCCGTTTACCAGCTGAGTAACCTTGGGCTGACCTGCCCTGACATCCACAGAGCCCAGGACAAGCGTACAAACGGAGGCCTGCAGGCCGTGTGTCTAAAAGTCTTCATGGCATAAACAAGTTTACAAATTGTCAAATAAAATATGTTTTAACCTCCTATTTTAACAAACGAAGTTTGTTCATGATAACAAGGTGAAGGAATATGTGTAAAGCTATGGTTTTTATATGTCCTAAAATTGGCAAAATACCAATGATGAGTGAATTAAATGATGATTGTACGTGCCTGGATATTGTAATGATGTGCCAGTGTTGAGAGAGAGCGCGTGCACATGCGCCTACATACACATGTGCACGTAAGTGGGGGAGGGGCACAACATCTCACGACAGGGTGACCATGACCAGAGCGAAAATCAAGTAGATGCTTGACCAACTGAGACACCCAGGAGCTCCTCTCAATGAATGATTTAAAAATACATAATTAATAAAGGATTATATATTTATTCCATAAAATTTTTCTTGCCTTTGTTTTATATTTTTAAGTTTACTTATTTTGAAAGAGAGAACGTTCAGGGTAGAGGCAGAGACAGAGGGGAGAGAATCCCAAGCAGGCTCCACACTGTCAGTGCAGAACCCAATAACTGAGAGCTCATGACCTGAACTGAAACCAGAATCGGTCACTTTACTGACTGAGCCACCCAGGCACGGCTTCTTGCCTTCATTTTAGCAAAATTGCTCATTATGTTGTTATAGTAAAAGGTTTTACATAATGTTTGTGCTATTGACCGTGATGATCTAAAGGAATAAAAAATAAAATGAAATTCTATGGAAGTATAAAAGCTTGAATATATTTTCATCAGAAATGTGAATTTTTTTTAACGTTTATTTATTTTTGAGACAGAGAGAGACAGAGCATGAAACGGGGGAGGGTCAGAGAGAGGGAGACACAGAATCTGAAACAGGCTCCAGGCTCCAGGCTCTGAGCTGTCAGCACAGAGCCCGACGTGGGGCTTGAACTCACGGACTGCGAGATCATGACCTGAGCCGAAGTCGGCCACTTAACCA
This sequence comes from Herpailurus yagouaroundi, assembly GCF_014898765.1. Taxonomy (NCBI): domain Eukaryota; kingdom Metazoa; phylum Chordata; class Mammalia; order Carnivora; family Felidae; genus Herpailurus; species Herpailurus yagouaroundi. Next base: position 11,880,329 of record NW_024412422.1, read on the forward strand.
ACTGAGCCACCCAGGCGCCCCCAGAAATGTGAATTATTAAAGTAAATGTAAAAAATTAACAAACTAAAATATTTTACTTTTATTTATTTTTAATTTTTATTTATTTTTGAGAGACAGCCAGGGGAGGAAGGGCAGAGGGAGGAAGACAGGATCCGAAGCAGGCTCTGCACTGACAGCAGACAGCCCGATGCAGGGCTCGAACTCATGAACCATGAGATCATGACCTGAGCCGAAGTCGGATTCTTAACCGACTGAGTCACCCAGGCACCCCAAATATTTTATGTTTTTAAAAGTTATTTTTTGGGGTGCCTGGGTGGCTCAGTCGGTTAAGCGTCCCACTTCAGCTCAGGTCACGATCTCGCGGTCCGTGAGTTCGAGCCCCGTGTCGGGCTCTGGGCTGACGGCACAGAGCCTGCAGCCTGCTTCAGATTCTGTGTCTCCCTCTCTCTCTGCCCCTCCCCCGTTCATGCTCTGTCTCTGTCTGTCTCAAAAATAAATAAACGTTAAAAAAATTTTTTTAAGTTATTTTTCTCCTAGAATATTTTATTAACTTCTTCTGTGAAAATTAAATTCTCTATTAAATTAAAATTACCTTTTAAAATCAAAAGGCAAGGGGAGGGTGGCTCAGTCAGTTAACCATCCGATTTCAGCTCGGGTCATGATCTCACAGTTCAGCTGTCAGCACAGATCTCTGCTGTCAGTACAGAGCCTGCTACAGACCCTCTGTTCCCTCTTTCTCTCCTGCTTACGCTCTCTCTCTCTCACAAATAAATAAACATTAAAAAAAAAAAAAAAGGATGTGGGCCAAGCCTGGGATCCCATCGGAGATTCAGCGGGGGAAGGACCTGCTTCTAGGTAGTGGTCCAGGATTCAATTCTTTATGGGCTGGCAGACTCAGTCTGAGCTCCTCTCTGGCTATTGGCTGGAGGTTGCCCGCCAGTCTTTTTGTTTTGTTTTGTTTTGTACCGTGGGGGCCTCTCCATATTGTGGCTTACTTCAACAAAGCTAGCAAAGGAGAGCATCAATAGGGAGAATCCGCAAGCAAGCAGTAGTTACATCCTATGCAAGGTCATTACAGATGTGAAGTCCTATCCCTGTTGCTGTATTCTATTCGTTAAAATCGAGTCACGGGTCCCATCCACACTTAGGGAGATTACACAGGAGTATGAATGCCAGAAGGTGAGAATCATTGTGGGACATTTTAGAATCTATTCCCTACAATTGCCACGTGTAGTTGTTACAAAAATTGCACTAATGCATGAGCACCTCCAGAAGGACAAAATGGAACATAAAAAGCAGCCTGAATTCCTTATGCATTTATGCTATCAGAGAGGAAGGAATCTGCAAGTTAATCCATTTCTCTTTGCTCTTATCTAAGTGCTTGCAACTCTCAATTATCCCTCCACTAGAACCAGAACTGGAGTGGCCATCTCCAATTAGGCAGCAGTACGACCCATGACACTACATTTGGACACGACTGTTATTTTGAGGTCGTGACCTAAGAGATACGGAGAAGCTTCTCCCTGGGGCCTGAATGATGTGAATCAGGAGAGAGAAGTTTAGGATTACAAGTTGTTCTGTGACAGCCTTGGGTGCCAGAGTCTGAGTGACAGAAGCCCCATGTGTTTTTAATAAATTCATCCTTCATGTGTGTATGTTTGTAATATTCAGGGCTGCTTGAGCATCCTCACAACATGGCAGCTATATTCCAACCCCATCCCTCCCCCCACAATGAGGAATCGAAGAGAGAGAGAAAAGTGGAAGTCACCATGTGTGTCTTTTATGACTTGGATGTGGAGTTCACACACCATTATTTCTGAGATATCATTCTAGTTATTACACAGGTCAGCCCTATTCAGTGTGGGAGCGTCTTACACAAAGGTACTATAGTAGCAGAGTTCTAACACAGACCCCAAGCGGGGCGCCTGGGTGGCTCAGTCGGTTGAGTGTCTAACTTTGGTCCAGGTCATGATCTCGTGGTTTGTGAGTTCGAGCCGCACGTCAGGCTCTGTGCTGTCAGCTCAGAGCCTGGAGCCTGCTTTAGATTCTATGTCTCCCTCTATCTCTGGTCCTCCCCCACATGCACTCTGTCTCTCTCTCAAAAATAAACATTAAATAAGTAAACAAACAAACATAAAAAAAATGAAAACAGCCCCCAAGCTTCCTCCCCACTGGTGTGCATGTGCCATAGAATCTCCTCTCCTTGAATGTGGGTAGGACTTGTGAATACAGTGGATGTCACTCATGATTATGTTAGGTCATAGGGCAGAGGAGATTTTGCAGATGTAATTAAGGTCCCTAATCAGTTGATTTTGACTTAATCAAAGGGGGAATGCCCTGGGAGGGGCTGAACTAATCAGGTGAGGCCTTCAAAGAGATCCAAGAGACTCTTGAAGAAGCCAATAGCTATGTATGAACTGCCTGTCAAGGAGGCTGTGTAGCCAGGACGTGAGAACAGCCTCTAGGAGCTGAGAGTGCTGCCCTGCCGATAACTAGGGAGAGAACCGGGGCCTCCACACATACAGCCAGAAGGGAAGGGGTGCTCCCAACAGCCCCCATGCTTTGAAGAGATCTCTGACCCTCAGGGGAATCATAATCCCCACTGACACCTTGATTTCAGCCTTGGGAGACCCTGAACAAAGAACTTCTTGCCTACAAAACCTGAGAATAAACCAGTGTTGTTTCGAGCTGCTCGATTCATGGCAATTTGTCACACAGCCGTAGGAAACTCATACCACTGTGAATATCAGGAGGCAAGAACTATTGGGGGCCATCCTGGGGACTGACTACCAAAACTCGATATTGTCAGACCTTTTAACTTTTGCCTGTCTTGTCGGTGACCACCCACTTTTCTTCTCTCTCTTTCCTATGCACAACCTTCTTTACACTGCACTCATTCACTCACCTACTCCTCTGTTGATTCATTCATTCTGCAAACAATTCCTGATCCCCTGCTGTGTTCACACACAGTCCTGGTTGATGGGGACCCTGCTGTGTTCACACCCAGTACTGATTGAGGGGGATGCAGAAGTGAGTCTTGTGTGTTCCCTGACTTGCGGGAGCTCCAGTCTGGAGCAGGAACCATTCCATTGTATTCCTCAGCCCCCTTAAGATTACTCCCAATATAACTCTTATGTGGTTCAGACCCCAGGACTTTCCAGAAACCCATTTAAGCACAATGTTCCACCCCCAAATGGCAAATTCAACCCTAAGGCATTACGTACAAGAGACTTTGCTGAAGTTCCAAGTAGAGACCAAGGACAGTGTTATATTACATATTACAGGCCAAACGTTACCAAACTTCTCTACTACACTTCTCTCTCCTCATGCTCTATTATTCGGGAAGTCTTCTCCCACTCCACCACTGCTAAACATCTTAATTATTCTGGGAAGTTCTATTTTATTTTCATGTCCCTCTTGGCAAAACAGAAGCCTCATGAGAAACCAAACCAACGTGGATGTGGGTGGATAAGGGGTTTGCCTCATGGTTCTGCAGACAGCCCCACCCTTGAGACCTTGAATGAGGTACTTGCTGTCCCAGTTTCAAAGGCCCTAAGGGAAGAACGGCGTCTCCCGGGGACTCCAGCTTTTGAAGCCCTTGGAAGAAGCGTTAGGTAAACAGCAAATCTGGGTGATGCTGTCTGAGGGCCTTCAGAATGAGGGCGTTGGGACACAGGGTCAAAGACCCTGTGGGTGGCAGCTAAGATCTACCTCCAGAACACCCCAGCCAGAGCCCCTCGGGGCCCCCCTGGGTCTGAGGCTGAGCTGCTTGCTGGGCGTTCCATCACCATTCCAGAAGCTAGTCCCCCACCCTGGGTAATGTGCATCCTCATCACCCTCCTGTCTCTTGAGGAGGGATCTGTCTTCACTCACTCCCACACAATCTCATCCAGTGTTGTGGCTTTTCATACCATCAATGTGATGACTCATCAGCCTCCTGCCCTGCCTCCTCCCCTGAGTCCCAGACTCATTACCCGCAGCTGCTAACCGATACGTCCACCGGGATGTCTAATGGGCAGGGCGCACTTCCTGGGTCTGAAGCGGAGTTCCATTTCCCCCTCCCCTCTCCCCAACTGCCCCCACCGCAACCTACTTATCCCCGTCCTCCCATCTCAATAAACGGCTCCATCACCATCCACCCGGCTGCTGGAGCCAGAAACCAAGGAGTTATCCTTGGTTCTTCTTTTTCTCCCATCATCCAACTATAATTCATCAGCAGACTTTGTCAGCTCTCCTTTCAAAATGCATCCCCATTCTGTTGGTTTCCATGGCTCCCGCATTGGTCCAGGTCACCACCCTCCCAGGCCAGGGGACGGCAGCAACCTCCTCAATATGCTCCCTGCTTCCTCTCTTGCCACCCCACAGCCTATTCGCCACACAGCAACCTGAGGACATATCATTCCTCTACTAAAGCCATCCAAGACTTTATGTGGCTGACAAGCCCCTGAATGATCTGGCCCTGTCTGCATCTTGAACTTCAACTCCGACCACTGTCCCTTATAGCCTGCTCTGGCCACGCTGGTATTCTTTCTGTTCCCTAAACACACCAAGCTTGAGCCAACCTCAGGCCCTTTGCACGTGTTGTTCCCTCCGCCTGGAATCCTCTCCTCTCCACCACATATTTGTGCACCTCACTCCTTCTCGCCACTCAGATTAAGTCCAAAGTTCACTTCCTTACAGACTGTGTCCCTATCTAAAGATGACCCACCTGCCCTCACTCCCCCCAGCCACTGCCTAGTATCTCATACTATATTTCCTCCACAATTCTTGTTGCTATCTAATTATCTTATTTTCATTTGCTTACTTGTTTAGATTGTCTTCCCCACTAGAATTTCAGCTCCGAGAAAGCTGTCTACTTCACTGCTCAGTCCCTGGCGCTTAGACCAATGTTTGACACAAAGGACCTGCTCAGGAAACATTTCTCAAATTCACTCATTCAGTCAGCACATACATATTGAGTACTTACTGCTTGATGGATAACCAAGGATAACCAACATGTCTGGCATCAGTGAGTTCGAATTCAGGCTTCACCATTACCCAGCTCTGGCTTTCCCTGTCCATACGGAAGAGGACTCTGTTTCCTCATCCATAAAATGGGAACAACAGTACCTATTAGGCATGACTGTTACAAGAATTAACTTGTAAAAGGCTACCAGGCAGCCTGGCACATAGGCACTCATTAAATAAGTATTTCATCCACGACCAAGGGTGATCTTATCTGGCAGAATATGTGGGCACAGGCCTGGGGGCTCTAAGACGGCCACAGAACAGCTGCTCACATGGGAGGGACATCAGCGTGGGCAAGATAACACGAAGGTCAACTGGTGATGCACCTGGACACAGGAATGAGGGGCAAAGACTATACACGAGCCAGGGCGGCTTCTCAACGTAACAGAGAGAGTGGGACACTGAATGTCTCCTGGGGGCCTCCTGGCACTAGCACCCCTTACTCCCCAGTCAGGCCAAGGAATATTCCCAGTTCTCAGAGCCCAAACCACTTAGGTGTTTGCCAGCTGGGGGCACAGAGACGTCTGGCAGGGGGTAAAAGATACCAGGCTTCTGGGCAAGGTTTGACAATAGGAGTTGTCCTTCCACTGAGTAGAAAACAACTATGCAGCCACCAAAAGCATGAGGATGCTTTAAAAAAAAAAAAAAGCTTTATTATTATTTTTTTAAAGTAATCTCTACACCCAATATGGGACTCAAACTCATGACCCTGAGCTTAAGAGTCAGATGCTCTACCAACTGAGCCGGCTTGGCACCCTGGGGGATGCTCTGTATGCACTGATAGGAGCGATCTCGAGAGCTGTCGTCGAGTAGGAAGAGGCAAATTTTAAAAAGACTAAAAGAAAACAATAACATATGCCATGTTTGCTCATGTGCGCCTTCACTACCTCTGGAAAAATGCATAAGAAAGTTAGTGACGGCAGCTGTCTCTGGGCACCGAAATGAGTGATTGGGGAATGGCATAGAGGGAAGACTGCACTACGCGCCCCTTCGCCTCTTGAATGTTGAAGCCCTTGAATGTAGTACTTATTCAAAACTACTTAAAATATGAAAAGAAAAATGCAGCTGCCACTCACGGTGGGGAATTGCTTTACCCCTCCTCTTTCACCCAAGGGACTGAGGGAGAGCATACTTCCAGAATGATCTATCTACAAAGTAAAACTGATTCTACTGTTCCTCTTTATGCTATTCCTCTGTTTAAAGCCCTCCAACGACAGACAGCTGAACATACTGTACAAACTCAAAAAAAGTATTTGTTGAGTGAACGGGTAAATAAATGAACCAATCGCCTTTTGTCTCTTAATTTTTACATATTGATGGGGGAAGTCCATATTAAGTGAAAAAAGAATACTGCAGAATATTAAGTTAAGGATGATCCCATTCTTGAAAAATAATTGCATATTCATAAAATTATATTGCGTATTAGTATACTCAGTATAAATTCGTACCTATTAGTTTTTCATGTACATGTACATGATTATTGGTTCATAAAAAGAAAAAAAATCTAGAAAGACCCCAAACTTGCTGGTTTGTTATCTTGATCTTAGTATAATTACGTGAATAAAAATGTGGGTAAAAATTCACCCATCTGTATTTAACAGTTGGACATTTTCCTACATATAGCTATAGCTCAATTTTTAAGAGGAAAAAATCGTGGCGCCTGGGTGGCTCAGTCGGTTGAGCGTCCGACTTCCGCTCAGGTTATGATCTCGTGGTTTGTGAATTCGAGCCCCACATAGGGCTCCACGCTGACAGCTCAGAGCCTGAAGCCTGCTTCTGATTCTGTGTTTCCCTCTCTCTCTGCCCCTCCCCCACTCACACTCTGACACTCGATCTCTCTCTAAGAAAGAAACATTAAAATAAATAAATAAATAAGTAAATAAAATAAAGAAACATTAAAAAAATAAAAGGAAAAAAAAGATGTACCCCCAAACATTATTAGATACCATCTCCTGGGACAGTTGGGATGGTCAGGGGGCTTTTGATTTCCAATGTAGGGCTGAACATTTTACCTCAAGCACATAATTATGAATCCTTTGAAATATATCTTTTAATTCATATTTCATTTCAGATTCCTTAACTTAGACTGCAAAGCCTCCCACTTCTTCCGCTGCCTTTGTCTTCATTCTGACCACATTAAACTATTCACTTTCTCAATATGTCATGCTGTTTCTTACTCCAAGCCTTAACCTTTGCTGCTCTCTCTTCCTGAGACACCCTCTCCCACTTCCTTGACTCCTCCCACCTACCTAACTTCTTCTAGTCGTTTAAGTCTCAGCTGAAATGTCACCTCCTCCAGGAAGCCTCCCTTGACCTCCCCCTGCTAGGTCAAATGCTCTAGAAACACCTAAGAGTTGCCTCTGTCACAACATTTAACTAATGTCCATCTCACCATCCAACCGTGAACTCCTGGAGGCAGAGATTGGAGTGATGGGGTCACAAGCCACGGAACATCTGGAGCCACCAAAAGCTGGAGGAGGCAAGGAAGGATCCTGCCCTAGAGACTCCAGAGGGAGTAGGGTCCCTCTCATGCTTCGATTTCAGCCTGATAATACAGATTTCAGACTTCTGGCTTCCAGAAGTAAGAGAATACATTTCTGTTGTTTTAAGCCACCAAAGTTGCGGAAATTTGTTACAACAGCTTTAGGAAACTAACATAATTGATAACCTCCTTTTTAGAAAACAGTTTGGCAAAAACAAATTAGAAAGTTGGTTATGTACATAATAATGAGCCAGCAGCTTCCCTTGGGGTAAGCCCTGAAGAAACCCTTGCTGGTGTCCACCAAAAGACACACGCCAGAACATTCCTCACAGCGTTGTTTACAATGACAAAGCCTGGAAACAGGTTACATGCTCTTCCACAGGAAAAAGGATAAACTGTGGCATATTCACGTAATGGAATATTATGCAGCAGGAAAATAAACAAACGACAGCAATTTGCAACAACAAGCATAAATCTCACATGCCTAACGCTAACTGGAAGAAGTAAGTCACACACACAAAATGAACAGTAGGATTCTGTTTATATAAAGCTCAAAAACAGGTAAAACTAAACAGTGCATTGTTTTGGTGTTTATTTTTTTTAATGTGTATTTATTTTTGAGAGACAGAGAGAGCACGAGTAGGGGTGGGGGACAGAGAGACAGACAGACACACACACAGAATCTGAAGCAGGCTCCAGGCTCTGAGCTGACATTACAAAGCCCAACACGGGTCTTGAACTTACCAGCCATGAGATCATGACCTGAGCCGAATTCAGACGCTTAACCGACTGAGCCACCCAGGTGCTCTTGCTTTGGTGCTTAACCTGTAAAGAAAAGGGGAGAATAATTAAAGCAAACCTCCAGACGGTGGTTATTTGATGGAAGGAAGAGTCTAGGATGGGGACTATCCTGGAGACACACAGGAGGCATCTGGGTAAGGTGACCACGTATTCTGTTGCCTAACTGGCATACTTTGGGAATGAAAGGGAGGATGCTAGTTATAATTATGGCATATAACAGGTACAAACCAAAACTGTCCCAAACAAACCGGAACATAAGATCACCCTATTTCTGGGGCGCCTGGGTGTCTCAGTTGGTTAAGCATTGGACTCTTGATTTCAGGTCATGATCTGAGATCGGTTGGTGGGATCCAGCCCCACCTTGGATCCTGTGTCGACAGCCCCAAGCCTACTTAGGATTCTCTCTCTCCCTCTCTTTCTGCCCCTTCCCCACTTGCGCACACATGCACGCACGCGTTCATGCGCGTTCTCTCTCAAAATAAATAAACTCAAAAAACAAAGATCACCCTACTTCTGAGACACATAAGCTATTCTTTCAAGGCCGGTGGGTGCAGACATGGGAATTTGTTTTATTAGTGCCTTTAGACTGGACAAATATATTATATATATATGCCGGAATCACTTTTTTTTTTTCAACCAACAAATGAATAAAGTGGGTTCCAGAATCAGTTCAGTTTTTAGTAGCAACTCCAGATACAGAAGCAGACTCTTGACTAAATTCAGCAGAAAGGGAATTTATGACAGGGAGAGCGCTGAGCTCACACAATTGCCAGGAAGGCTGGAGAACGAGGTCAGAAAATAGGCACAAACAGAAGGCAGGCACACAGCAGGGCCCACGGCCAGAAACTTGCCCGGACCAGGCCGCTGAGGACACACAGCTCCTCCCACTGCGGCTGGTGCTGCCCACCCAGCCAGGCCGGCCAAGGGACCGACGCTCCTGCCAACCTCGCTGCTGGCCCCGGAACATAGACGGTGTTGCCGCTTCGACACCACCCACACAGCCCCCCTCAATTTCTCCCTGTCCCTGCTGCTTTGCCGACTCCACGGTCAAAACCCTCAGTGCGTGCATCTGACGGGTCGAGCCAGCTGCAGACGAGGCTCAGATAGGACTCGCCAACCTCTGCTTCCTTGGGAGTCGGCGCCGCCTGCCCCCGTGAGAGCCATTATCTGGGCAAGTCCCAAATTCAGGAAGGCTCAGCAGCTGAAAAATAGAAATTACCACAATGTGTGCCAGGCGTGTCAGAGACGAGGGATGGACGCCAAAATGGATCCTAAAGGATCGAAAGAGTCTTAAAGGTGACCAAGTTCTGGAATCTTACAATTCCCCACACCAGCAGGGCTCAGGCTGAGACTTAGAGTAAGGTTTCTGCAGTTTACGCGCGAGTTGGCGTCAGGGATGTGGTTAAGGGAAGTGATTTACCCACCTGCCCGCCCACACTCCCCTCCTCGGGACGTGGGCCCTAGACCAACTGGACACCTGATTGGATCAGTCATGGTCACCTGATCCAAAGCTAGACAACCCATTGGCTGGCCAGTAACCAATTAGAGACTCTGCCCCGAGCAGGCGCTCCCAAACTTCCTCTGCATCTATTTTCTCCATCGTTTTTTCGGGGAAGTGCTAAGTGGAAAGAAATGGGTAACAGTTCCATGTATTAAGTAACTAGATCCAAACAATTTCATAAGAATTTATGGCCTAAGAACTTAGACTCTGAAAGATAAATTGAAAGAAAAAATTTTTATTTCATTCTTAATCACAATTGCTGTCAATGGGATGTTGGGGCACTGCGTGAATTCTCAAACCTTGGCAGCAGATTGGGCAACACCTTCTTTCCCGTTCCAGGTTGACTTTCAAGTAACAATTGCTTTTTATTGCAATAACCACGGAAAACCCACCTTACAAAGATATGGCGGCATGGAAAGGAATGTCGTGCAATCTAATGCTGAAACTGCATTGAGCTACCTTAAGCTAGTAGTTCAAGAGGCATCGGGGAGATGTCAACTATCACTGTATTTGCCTTGAAAATGTAGGGGCGCCTGGGTGGCGCAGTCGGTTAAGCGTCCGACTTCAGCCAGGTCACGATCTCGCGATCCGTGAGTTCGAGCCCCGCGTCGGGCTCTGGGCTGATGGCTCGGAGCCTGGAGCCTGTTTCCAATTCTGTGTCTCCCTCTCTCTCTGCCCCTCCCCCGTTCATGCTCTGTCTCTCTCTGTCCCAAAAATAAATAAAGGTTGAAAAAAAATTAAAAAAAAAAAAAAGAAAATGTAAAATATTACATGGTACCCCTATGAGTTTGCTGCAGAACCCCCAGGTGCCTTGGCACACAATTTGAAAATTGCTGCTCTAAACCATACACTAAGGCAGTAGCCATTCAGATCAGGGTAGAGTCAGATGTTTTCATGCTGAGGGATGTTGAAAAAATAATCAGAGAAAACTTGTTTGCAAAGAGAAGAGGAAGAATCAAAATATAGACATGCCAAGAGGCCATAGAAGGAGAAAAAAGAAAGGGCAATCGCCTGATGCAGCCAGTACGGCCTTCAGTTGAATTCCAGGATCTCACCCCAGAATCCATGTCTGACCTTGAGCTCCTGATCTGTTGCCTTAAACTAGCCCCTCCCAGACTCAGGGAGTGGTAGCAGCTCCATCCTTTTAATTGCTCAGGCCAAAACTTGGGATCATCCTGACTCTCTTGTCCTCTTGGATCACCCTTGACTCTCTTATTCTCTCATATCCCACACCTAATCCAATCCGTTAGCAAATTCTGCCATCTCTTGCCTCCAACACGTATCCAGAATTGGACCACTTCTCCCTATCTCTATACTGTTGACCCAGCCACCATCACCTCTCATCTGGAAACGCTGTGACCTCCTCACTGCTTCTACCTGGTCTGTTCTTAGCCCAGCAGCCAGAGGGATCCTCTTAAAACGTAAGTCAATTCTAGGCTCTAAATCCTTTGATGGCCCATATCTTGCTCAGGGTCAAAGCAAAAGCCTGTAATGTGACCGTGCAGCCCTATAGGAATTAGTCTCAGACACCTCTCACCACAACATCCACTGCTCTGGCTCTCACTCCCTTCATTCCAGCCATCCCAGCCTCTTCACTGTTCTTCAAACATGTCAAGCACAGTCCTGCCTCAGGGCCTTTGAACTGGCTGTTTCCACTGCCTGGAACATCGTCCCCCAGATATCCTCATGGTTTGCTCCCTCACTTGCCTCAGTCTTGGCTCAAATGTCACTCTGCCAGTGAGTTCTTTGCTGACCACGTGTATGAAACAGAAACAGCACCGCCTTCCTCACAGCACTCCCTGGCCACTCACTTCTGGGAGGGATCACTGAGCTGTAGGACCTGACAGACTCAAATGAACTCACATCCAAAGAAGTATAAATTAAAGAATTCGTTAAAAAAAAAAAACAGTTACTGAGAAAACTATGCATTAGACATGAAGGCAGCATTGAGGATAAAGTGGCTGCTTCAGTTTAAAGCTGGCCATCTCAATTCACCCAGTCAATATCTTGGACCATGTTCCCGAGATATTGCCTCCCTGAGCGTGACAGACATCCGTTGTGGATCACAGCAATCCTCCTTCCTGAGATGTGGCCTCAGAACTCCTTTTCACAGAGAGCACTTTAAGAAGCCACTACTCATCACCCATCAGCCTGAGAAGTGCAAGAGGATTTCTTTCCCTGTTCTAGCACTTTCTACATGGCAGTCTACTCTGTGCCCCCACAGCATTCATCAAGAGGCCTCATTCTTGTCCAGAAACTTTTTCCTCCTATTAAAAAGAAACCGCTGACGCGAGATGTTTGCGGAAAGTAGATAAACACTCAAATGCTGTCTTTGGTTGCTCCTCAGAAGGTCCTGGTGTTCTAAGAAGAAAAGGAAAAAATGAATAAAATAATTTCCTGTTTGGGGAGCAATTACTTGCATCAAAACCATATTTTAAAGCCCACTCTTTCCTCTGAAGAGATTAATGTTTTGCATTAAGGCCCTAACACAACACATTCTGACTCCCAAGATTTTTTGGCAGAACAGAAAATCCTGATGGCTCTTTTTGTTCGAATGGTTTATTTTCTTCTCTTTGTGGATCTCTGTTTCTTTGCCTTTTTCTCAGCGTTTCTCTTATTCTCTGTCTCTCTATTCTCTGCTCCATTTGTGTGTTTGCCTCTCGCCATCTCAATCTCTTTGTCCCTCTCTAGCTCTGTCCCTACTTCCTCCTTGGACAGGCAGCCCATCTCTTCATGCGAATCTGTCATTTGGAGTATGTCTGAGTGTCTGTGTCCGTGTCGCTTCCATCTCTGTGTGTGGGTCTCTCTGCTCCCAACCTTTGTCTCTTTCTCTCTCTTACCCTGTACGTCCGGGTCTGACTTTCTCTGAGTGAGTCTCTCTATCTCATCTATCTTTCTATCTCTTCCTGTGTTTGTGTCTCTGCCTCTGTGTGAATTTCTCTGTCTCTGTGTTTATCTCTCTCCGTCTCTCTGCTTGGGTCTCCTCTCCCTCACTCTCTTTCCTCCCACTTCCCCCTGTCTGCTTCTCTCCTGTTGTCTTTCTGTCTGTCTCTGTATGTTTGTGTCTAAGTCTATCTCTCAGTCTGTCTCTCTCTCTCTCTCTCTCTCTCTCTCTCTGTGCTTCCCCCCCCCTTGCCTCCAATCTACCCATGTTTCTCTTTTCATCTTTCCAGTTTCCTCCTCTAGAGCTCTAAGGTTGAGTCCAAACAGCAAGACGGTGACTGTAAAGTGAAAAGTCACCCAGAGGTTTCCAGGCCGCCAGATGTACAACATATTTAGACAGAATAGCTGGATAATTTAACAACTTCCTTGTTCCCCATCTCCCAAATGTCAGCTTCCAGGGTGTCTCAGACGTGTGCCTACGTGAGGACGTATGTGTGTGTGCGCCCGTGCGTTCCCTCCTGAGATTCTGTGCAAAAGTCACTGTTCTCTCAAAACCCCACATGCATCCTTTAATGTAATCGGGTTCGGATTTCTCTCCCTACAACTTCCTCCTTCCCCCTCCTCTTGGGTAGTCTGGCTTAGAAGCCTGGTGCTATTTAAGCATCTCAAAGACCTTCCACCTACATCCTGTGATCTTCATCGTGACCTCATGAGTGAGGTGTTTGGGAAGATAAAAAGAGGTAGCAAAGGTCTAAAGGAAGCTGGCAAGACAACCTTCAAATGCAGGGTGCTGCATTTTCTTGGTCCCAGTTTACAGATGACCAAACTGACAGGCCCACTCTGGGGTCCAGAAACTCAACAGAACTAGCACTTGAAACCAGAACTCTTAGCTCCCAGCATGCAACTCACCTCCCAGCATCACAGACCAGCAAAACTGGGAAAGACCTTACAGATGGGGCAGGGTGGTGCAGTGGGCATCGCCTCAGGCTCTTCCATCTGGCAGACAGCCCTGAATTCAAATCCCTCCTCTGGGCCTTAGTAGCCGTGTGGCCTCGGGGGAGCTGCTTCACACCTCTTAGCCTCTGTTTCCTCATTTGGAGAAGGGAAATAATAATAGCATCTGCCTCAGAGAGATGTTGTGAATAGCCAGCGAAATGAAACACGTGAGGTTCCTGGGCGATAGTAAGTACGGAAACACGTACGTTGCTGTTGTTAATATTAGAATTAGTATTAGCATAAAACTGAGACCCAAGTTCACACAAACTAGGTAATGGCAGATCCAGACTCCTCATCCGGATCCCCCTTCAGTGTGCCTTCACTGAGAGAGTTTCCTGCTACCTTCTCCCAACCAAAAACCACGAAAACATTTTTTGAGTACTTTCTCCGTCAGGCATGATCACAGCACCCTACCGTGTTCACGCATTTAATCCTCAAAACGACCCAGGGGCATATGTCCCCTGATCTTCCCCATTTTATTAAGAAACTGAGGCCCAGAGAGCATAAGAAACGTGCCCCAGGGGTGCCTGGGTGGCTCAGTCAGTTGGGCCTCCAACTTCGGCTCAGGTCACGATCTCACAGCTCGTGAGTTCAAGCCCCATGTGGGGCTCTGTGCTGACAGCTCAGAGCCTGGAGCCTGCTTCGGATTCTGTGTCTCCCTCTCTCTCTGCCCCCCCCCCAAATAAATATTAAAAGAAAGAAAGAAAGAAAGAAAAGAAAAGAGAAGAAAGAAACTTGCCCCAGGTCACCCAGCGGGTAGATGGCAAGGCTGGCTGCAAATGCAGGCAGCTGGTACCAAGGTCCATTTTGTAGTCTCCACACTTGCCCTGTTTTCTGTTCAAATTCTTGGAGATTTACTCCAAATCATGGTTACACTCCTTTACCTTTCTTTCTCTCTCATTTTTTGTTTAAATAAGTAACACATGAATGCATTCTCAATGGAAAAATTCAGGGGCATTACTACAAAGTCTGCTTTGACGTTCCTCTCAACAATTTGGTAAGAATCTTACAGACGTTTTCCTGTACATTTACATATGCACTTGCTGCTGCATCAGACCGTTTCTGCTGGGCCTCTAGAAGACAGTAGCTGAGGCAGCAACCCTGAGATTGGAGGAAGCTGGTGGGGGCTGGAGATGTCCTCACTTTCTGTTTTCTAGCGATCGGTGACCTAAGAATATGCTGAAAGCTTCCAGCAGATAGACTCAGCCAAGGTCCCAGCAATTTGGATGTACAATAATGTTTCTTTGGCTATGCACAGAGACAAAACCAGGGAAGGATAAGTTTATCTTGTTCATACAGAGGCCACTCTCCACATGTGGTTCTGAGCCCTTGAATGTGGCTGGTCCAAACCGAGGTGTGCTGTCAGTATAAAATACACAATGGATTTTGAAGCCTAATGCATTAAAAAATCGGGGGGGGGGGTAAAAAATATTTCATGAATATTTTTCTTTATATTGATTACATGCTGAAATGACACTTTGGATATATTGGGCTAAATTAAAATTAATTTCACTTGTTCTTGGGACTCCCGGCTGGCTTGGGAGGAAGACCATGTGACTTTTGATCTCAGGGTCATGAGTTTGAGCCCCACATTGGGTGTAGAGCTTACTTAAATGAATAAATAAAAAAAAAAACTTAAAAAAATTTTTAAAAATTAGTTTTACTTGTTCTTTTCACATTTTTAGTGTAGCTACTGGAAAAATACAAATTCCACATGTGGCTCACATTCTATTTCTAATGGGTGGTACTGTTCTAAACAGTTGCTCAAGGAGACACTCTATTTTTTAAAAATTCGCTGAGAAAAGTAATAATCATTCAATTGTATTGAGTGCTCAGGGCCAAGCAGCAGGCTAACCACTTCCCGTCGTCATCTCATCCATCCCCTGACATAGCTGTATACAGCAAGCACTACTGTGACCTTCATTTTACAGAGGGAAAAACTGAGGCTCAGAGAGGTGAAGTTATTCGCCCAAGGTCACATGGCCAGCAAGCAAGCAGCAAAGCAGCAATCTGAACCCATCACTTATGGGATTAACCCTGTACAGCGACAGATCAAAAAGTCATTCATGGGGACTCACCTCATTGTCAAGTGTGGTCAGAGGAGACTTTGAAAAGTTTGCTGGCATCGGGTAAAGGGCAAAAGCCCCAAGAGAAATGCAAGCCCATCTCATAAACAGCCTTTTAAAGAGGGATTTTGTGTAATGAATTTGGGAGACAGAGGAGAAACCGACCAGACCACACCCCTTTCTCTGCTCTACCCATTGCAAGGCCCAGCCCCAGCTTTAAATTAATCTGGGGCATATATTGGAAGAGTAGTGGTTTGATTTATTAACCAGTTTGGGGCACCTCACCAACAGACTTGGTGAAACCCTCTTTAGAAAGTTTTCCCCAAGGGGCACTTGGGTGGCTCAGTTAAGCATCTGACTCTTGATTTCCACTCAGGTCATGATCTCACAGTCCATGAGCTCGAGCCTCGCATTGGGCTCTGGACTGACAGTGTGGGCCTGCTTGGGATTTTCTCTCTCCTTCTCTCTCTGTCTTTTCCCTGCTTGCGTGTGCTCTCTCTCTCTCTCTCTGTCTCTCAAAATAAATAAATAAACTTAAAAAAAAAAGTTTTCCCCAATGTTGTGCTCCCTTCTTCCTTTAGTAATAAGACCGCACAAGGCCAACCAGAATAGAGATTATACTTCATCATAGCCTCATTGCAGCAAGATATAACCATATGATTACCTTCCAGCCAATAGGATCCAAATAGAAGTTGTATGTATAAGTTCTAGGAAGTATGCTTAAAAGTATGAGACATACCTTTCATTTCCCCTTTATAAGGTCTCCATGGTTAGAATGCAGATGTTATGGCAGGTGCTATAGCAGCCATACTGTGTCATGGAAAGGGAGGTACGTGCTGGAAACAGAAGAAAAACAAGATGGAAGGAGCCTGGGTACCTAATGATTATAGAGCTGCCACTTAGCCCAAGGCTGCCTATTTGTACATTTATATAAAAGAGAAATACATTTCTATATTATTTCAGTAACTACTAGTTGGTATCTCATTATGAAAGCAACTAAACTTGTAGACCAGTGGGACTGTTGGGAGAGCTTGGTGGGAGTGTTAGACTGCCTCAGATGCCACTAAAGGCGTTAGAAGTGAGATGGCACCTATAGAAATTGAAGGGTTAATATCTCAGGACCATAAACCACCATATAGAATAAGCAATGAGAGGAGTTATCTCAATGGTTAAGCAAGTGGTTCTATAAACTGGGTCAAGCTCTCCAAGCCTTGGCCTTCTTATCTGTAAAATGAGTTGATAATGTGAATGAATGGGATCAAATCATAAAAAGATATTGCTGTGGGGATATAATGAAACACAGTCCTTAACATGCTGCCCGGCCCATAGGAAGTGCACAATATATGTTTGTTGCTGTTGTTATTTCTTGCTATGACCGGCCTGGCTGGTCTTCTAGCTCTCCCGCTGCTGAAATGCCTTTCCCCAGCTTGTCCGACAGGAGGTTGAAACAGTGACAGCCTATTCATCCCTCCCAGGTGGTACAAGGCCCTGCAGAAGAGGTTTTCAAAGACAACATTCTCTTAACACATGAAGCAGAGACCATCACGTCCTATGCTCCAAGCCTTCCATCATGGCTGTATGTGACTTTTTGAGGTGTCTTTCTTGAGGGGGTTGGATGGTATTTTAAGTGATGGGAGAGAAGTTAATATTAGTGACCAAAAAGGCAGGAGATTGTATTATTGTTCTCCACTTTTCATCCCTTCCCACTTTCCCTATAAAAGGATTGCCCGTCACTGCCCCCACTGACTTGGCCAATTGGATTTGAGGGGGACTGCTGCACATCACCTCCAAGAGAGAGTTTTAAAGGGCATTGCTAGAGTTTTCTCCTTCTTTCTTGTACTTCCCTTCCGCCCCAGGAATGGACATGTCCTTTAGGGCACAGAACAAGAAGGCCCATGGGGCAGAGCCCAGCAGAAGCACAAACATTAATGAGAACAAGAAATGTGTGTGTGTTGCAAGCTGCCGAAATCTTGGGGCTATTTGTTATGCAGCAGTGCTGACTCACACATTCTCCCTCAGCTTCTAAGAAGTGTTGAGAGCTTGGGAGGAAGGTAGACCTTGCCTCAAATCCCAGCTCTGCCAAATATCTAAGGCTGGGCGTCGTTGAACAAATAAGTCACTTGGCTTCTTAGGGCCCCATTTTCCTCATCCGTAATAGGAAAATAATAAGAGTGCTTATACTTCATAGGGTTGTGGTGAGGATAAGATGACATGAGATACACTAAGGACTTGGTGTTGAGAAAGGGCTCTGTTCAAAGGAGAGAGAAAGGTCTGAGGCGTGGTCTTTTATCTCAGGTGGAAGGACCAGTTCAGCTGAACTTTCACTTATTTATTTATTTATTTTTAAGATAATAAATAAAAACACTGGGATCAAGACCTGAGCTGAGATCAAGAGTCTGATGCCTAACTGCCTGAGCTCAGCTGACATTTCAGATCCCAGGCCTGACCAATGCCTGATCCTGGACCTCAGACTGGGGTAGTAGCCTCTCTGAGTCAGGCTCTGGCAAAGTACCCCTAAATAACTTGGCAAAAAAACTATGTAAAATTTAGGGGCACTTGGGTGGCTCAGTTGGTTAAGTATCCAACTTCTGCTCAGATCATGATCTCATGGTTCGTGAGTTCGAGCCCCACATGGCGCTCGCTGCTGTCAGCACAGAGCCTGCTTCAAACCCTCTGCCCGCCTCTCTCCTCCTCCCCAGCTCACATGTGCCCTCCCTCTCTCTCTCTCAAAAATAAAAAAGAAACATTTTTTAAAAACATATGCAAAATTTTCGTTGACAAGAACCCCACAACAGTCTCTAGTTTAAGCTGCCTCCGTTTCCTTCCTCCACACACTCCTCTTCCAGCCTCCGGCCTTTTGAAAGAAACCCTCCCCCTCAAACCCCACAAAAGCAGAAAACCCAGAACCGGAGGTACTCTGGCTTGAACTCTGCAAATTCACATCAAATGGCAAATTCATTTGTGCTGATCTTATCAATAGATGCCCTTCCTGTTAGGCTGTCTGGAAAGAGAAATTGGTCCACTAGTCAACGTTTGCCTGCTCTTGGCTGGACTGTATGACCATGAAGTTTCAGGCGAGTTTTTATGGTGTGGTAGCAGCTCATCTAAGAGGTCTGTGCCCACGTAACATCGCACTCAGGCAGACATTCGCACATGCATACACGACGACATACACACTTGCACTTAAGAGCTTCCCTTGGCAACTCCCAGTTAACACCATTCTCTCCCCACACCACGCCCAGAGCATCAAAAGTAATAAAGTAAGGGGCTCCTGGGTGGCTCCGTCGGTTATGCGTCCAACTCTTGATTTCAGCTCCGGTTATGATCTCATGGTTTGTGAGATACCGAGCTCTGTGTGAGGCTACATGCTGACGGGGCAAAGCCTGCTTGGGGTTCTGTCTCTCCCTCTCTCTCTGCCCCTCTCCTACTCTCCCAGTGTCTCAAAATAAAGAACCGTTTAAAAAATAATAATAAAATAAAATACAAAGTGGGAAAGGATTGATTTTGATTTAGCCAGTTCCCTGTTTAGGCGACTTCCGGGGTTTTTTTCTAAGTTGCTGGTTTTGTTTGCACTTACAAACAACATCGAGATGTCCAGGCAGTGTGTAATGGTTAGGACTTTAGATACTACTTGGTTTGAGTTTCCTGTAAAGAGACTCAGAGACAAGGGCTCTACTGCAAATTACTTATTTGAGAGGTGATTCCAGGACATATGAGGAAGGGAGTAGGAAAGGGAGACAGGGAGAGGAGGGAAGTTAATACAAAGGGACACTTTACCAAGCAAATTACCACAGGAGCTCACTCCTGCTGGGGAGGACTGGGAACCATAGAACATACCTCAGAGTTGTCCTGGAGGCAAGGGAGCTGGGTATTTATCTTCCAGAGCAAGAACTCCTGTCAGTCATCCGTTGAGGGATGCTCCCAGAAAACGTGAACTCCCTGGCACTTCTGGTTCGCCCCCACACTTGCCAAGCCAGCCCTGGTGGACAGAGCCAAGTCCAAGTATGGGCGGTTAGGAGGTCCGGTACTCCAAGGAGGCGGGTGAGGTGACAAGGTTGCAAAATGTCCTCACTCTTGGGGTTGTGCAAGTGTGGCACGGGAGGTTTGAAGAATCAGATGGGCTTGCACAGAAAGGTGGCTGCTGAAAGGATGTCGGGGACGCACGGACAGCGTGTCCTACGGGCTCAGCAGCCAGACTGCCTGGGTTTGAATCCCAGCTCAGCCACTCAAGGGCTACGTACTTAACTTCCCTGTGAGTCAGCTTCCACATCTGTAAACTGGGATAATTACAGTACTTACCTTGTAGGACTGTTTGGGAGGATTACACAGGATAATTCACATAAAACGCTTAGAACAGAGTTGGGCACAAAATAAGCCTCTCGTAAGCATAGTATCTGATAACGTTGCAATGAATATTCCAGCACACAGTTCCTGACATAGCTTCTTCAGAATCAAGGAAGCAAGATCACCTAATAGTTAAGAAAAGGACCTTTTGAGTCAAGCAAACGAGGGTTCAGGTCCATGATCCACCACTTACTGTGTGACTTCAGGCAAGTCACTTAACCTCTCTGGGCCTCAGAGCGCAGATGTTTAAAATCATTACTAATGGGGCACCTGGGGGGTGCAGTTGGTTAAGCATCCGACTTCGGCCCAGGTCACGATCTTGCAATTCGTGGGTCCGATCCCCGCGTCGGGCTCTGGGCGGATGGCTCAGAGCCTGGAGCCTGCTTCCTATTCTGTGTCTCCCTCTCTCTCTGCCCCTCCCTGGCTCATGCTCTGTCTCCCTCTCTCTCAAAAATAAATAAACATTAAAATCATTACTAAAAAATAACACACTTTACCACAACTAAAAAACAATTCTAATAAATAAAAAGATGCATGCAAGGTGCTTCCGTAAGCATTGTGCCTGATTTGAAGTCAAGGGTGCGATAAATCTCAGGTGTGGTTGTTGCATGTTCAGTTTTCCATACAAGCAGGAAGTTGCTGCTGTGGAAGACACAATTCACCCAGCAATATTTACTGCACACCTGCCAGTTGCAAGACACTAAGATGGGAAGTGAGGGCTATTAGAAAGAAGTGTTAACACTCCATCTTGGCCCTTTTGGTGCACTGGAGTATCTGTGCTCCTACTTTAATAGAATCACACATTCATGCCCTTTGCTTTGTTCTTTCCTCGAACGGGCAGAGTAAACTTTCCAGCAGCCTTGAGATCTTAAGCCAATTCAGAAGAGGACAGAGGGAAAAGCCAGAAAAGTTTGGTCTCTGGTGACTTTGCAAATCCCACCCGTGAACTGAGCTGCCCACCCGTGAACCTGGTTTTATATGAGAGACAAAGTAGCATATGCTTGAGTTTCTGTTCTATGCAGCCACAATGAATTCTATGGTACCCATCTTTCTTTGTCTTTTATTTTTTATGCTCTGGGCACATGGGGGGAGGGGGGGCGGGCGGGGAGGAACTGTGTTACCTGGAGGTCACCGGAGAAAGTTCTCAAGCCTTGCAAGGAGGAGACAGTTACCAGGCTGACTCCTGATGAGTTTGGCTGTTCTGCCGGGCTCCTGGAGTCCAGCCCTCCTCTTATCTCTGTCACCTGTCAGAGGCCTCCACCCCTGTTCTGCTCTAACCCGGGTACCTCTTGCCTTCTCTAAAAACAAGCAGCGGATACGTCCGTCAATGTCAGATCACCCCTGAGGCTGCCGAAGATGAACAGGGGTTGGAACTGCACCCCCCCCCCCCAACTCGGCCTTCTTCCCTCTCTTCTCTTCCCTGTGCTCACCAGCACACACACCTGTCCATCTTCCTGCCAGGCCCATTAATTGAGCAGCTGGGCCTTTATATTCCGACTGTTGCATTTTTTTGGCAAGAGACGTCAGAAACTGCTGGACAATTCTCAGAAATAATTTTCTGACTCAGCCAAGGACAACCGGGTTAGAACTTGGGAGAAAGGAGGCCAACCACTATCTTCAAATTCGACCACCATTTACTGATCACCTCACCCACCCCCTCCCATCTTTTCACCCTTCTTTAGGGAAGGACACCTCGATTTTCTGCAGGACATCCCCCTCCTCCTACCAGTGGTTCACTTTTTCTGCGTGCTGGCAACTGCACTTCCAGGCCCCAGGATGGTCATGTGACCCAACCCTGGCCAATCAGAGCCTCACATGCCACTGGCCACAGTGATTGCCAACCCAGTTTGGATCACTGAAAAGTCAGAGGAAGACTTTGGTTCCATCTGTTGACTGAGAGTTGGCTCCCTTCTCCACTGGTCTTGGACTTGTGAGAGTGGGAGCTGGTAGCAGCCATCTTTCCACCCACTGGGCAGCATCTGATGAGGGGAGTGGAGTTAGCACAAAAGGAAGCTAAACTGAGTGCGTAGATGAGAGTGCGTAGATGAGATGGAGACCAGCCCTGTTAGCATCATTTGAGCTCCTGGATCAAGCCACATCTGCATGTTTTCTTTTTCTTTTTTTTTTAACGTTTTATTTATTTTATCTTTTGAGGCAGCGTGAGCAGGAAAGGGGCAGAGAGAGAGGGAGACACAGAATCCAAAGCAGGCTTCAGGCTCTGAGCTGTCAGCACAGAGCCCGATGTGGGGCTTGAGCCCACTAATGTGAGATCATGACCTGATCTGAAGTCGGTCGCTCAACCGACTGAGCCACCCAGGCCTCTCCTGAATGTTTTTTAATTATGCGTGCACTCTTCGTTCATGTAAGCATTTAACTTTTTTGCTTAAGCCACTTGACTTGGGTTTTTGGATTCTTCAAATAAAAGTCCCAATTGTCTATCCCCCTTCCCTCATTACATCACTCTATAACATTCTATATAGTTTACTTATCTTGTCTACTGTCCCCAAACTTCCCCCAAGTGCTGCATAAAGGTAATAATTTATATCTTTTTGGAATGGGGAAGGGGTTCTGTTTTGCTTACTGCCATAGCCCTAGAATCCAAAACAGCAGACATAGCTGATGCCCAATAAATATTTTTTGAAGTTTTATTATTTATTTATTTATTTATTTATTTATTTATTTATTTATTTTGAGATTGAGAGAGAGAGAGAGAGGACGAGCAGGAGAGGCACAGAGAGAGAGAGAGAGAGAGAGAGAGAGAGAGAGTTCCAAGCAGTCTCTGCACTGTCAGTACAGAGCCCAATGCGGGGCCTGAACTCACAGACTGTGAGATCAAGACCTGAGCGAAAGTCAAGGGTCAGATGCTTAACCAACTCAGCCACCCAGGTGTCCCAATAAGTATTTGCTAACTTTTTAAAAAATTTACTTATTTATTTTAAGAGAGAAAGGGAGCAGGGGAGGGGCAGAGAGAGAGGAAGGGAGAGAATCTCAAGCAGGCCCCAAGCTGTTAGCACAGAGCCTGATGTGGGGCTCAAACTCACCAACTATGAGATCATGACCTGAGCGAAACCAAGGGTTAGATGCTTAACCAACTCAGCCACTCAGGTGTCTCTAAAGAGATTTTTTTCTAATGCGTTATTTCTTTTTTGAGGGGGGAAGGGGCAGAGAGAGAGGGGGACAGAGGATCTGAATCGGACTCTACCCTGACAGGCTAACAGCAGTGAGCCCGACGTGGGGCTCAAACTTACAAACTGCAAAATCATGACCTTAGCTGAAGTCAGACACTCGACCAACTGGGCCACCCGGGTGCTCCTTAAATATTTATTTTTGAATAGAGAATGAAGAGTCCTTAATAGTCCTAAATAGGAGATATCATATATATAACCTCATTTGGACCTTGTTCCCATTTTTCAGATAAGGAAAACTGAGGCTGAGAAGTTTAATGTGTCCAGAGTGACTGGCCTAATTAATGGACAATCTAATATTTACACCAAATCTTTCTGGCTCAAAGTCCACTACTCTTACATTATTGCACTGAACTTCCTTTTATCTTTCTGAAACAACATAGTTATCGTGACAGCTACCCTTTACTGAACTCTTGCTGCTTCCAGGCAAACTCTGAACCCTCTGCATGAATTGCCTTACTGAATCTAACTCTCCACTCTCCACCAAAGCATGTGCCAATATTATCCCAGTTTACAGATAAAGAAACAGAGGTTCATAAATGAGATTAGTGCTCTACTAAGACATCCCACAGAGCTCCGTCAACCCTTATGCTATGTGAGGACACAGCAAGGAAACAGCCACCTGTGAACCAGGAAGCAGGCTCTCACCAGACACCCAACCTGCTGACACCTTGATCTTGAACTTCCTGGCCTCCAGATTGATGAGAAATATGTATTTGTTGTCTATATGTCAGTCAGTCCATGATGTTTTAGTTCTAGTAGCCCAACTGGACTAAGATACTTGTTTACCTGTCAGAATAGTAGATCAAAAGACCAAAATTTAGGCAGAGCAAATACAGTAAAAGTATCGGGTATGTCAAAGGCCAGTGTTTTCCGAATTTCTTCACAATGTTTGCCATATCTTTATGCCCTCTGGACTATTACATATGGAGCATATTTAATCAACTTGCAAGTTTTGTACCGAAAATCTATTTTAAAGCTTTTTGTTTGTTTGCTTGTTTGTTTGAGAGAGAGACAAAGGGGAGGGGCGCCTGGGTGGCTCAATTTGTTAAGTATCTAGCTCAGGTCATGATTTCACAGTTTGTGAAATCAAGCCCCGTGTCAGTCTCTGGGCTGACAGCTCGGAGTCTGCTTGGGATTCTCTCCCCACTCCTCTCTCTTTCTGCCCCTCCACTGTTCATGCTTCTCCTCTCTCTCTCTCTCTCTCTCTCTCTCTCTCTCTCTCTCTCTCTCAAAACAAATAAATATTTAAAAAAAGAAAGATTTCATAAATGGAAATCCAGTATCACTCGCCATAAACAGAAGATAACTGTACATATAAGTCAAAGACAAAACAATTTCCTTAAGTTCTAATAGAATATTTTCACTCACAAGGACTGGACCTGAGGTCTAATTTGTCGTTATTAAAAAGAGATTATCAGGGCACCTGGGTGGCTTAATCGGTTAAGTGTCGGACTTCAGCACAGGTCATGATCTCGAGGTCCGTGAGTTCCAGCCCCACATTGCACTCTGTGCTGACAGCTCAGAGCCTGGAGCCTAATTCAGATTCTGTCTCCCTCTCTCGCTGCCTCTCCCCATCCTCTCTCTCTCTCTTTCAAAAATAAACATTAAAAAAAAAAAAGATTATCAGGGTTAGGACACTGTTAAAGACTTATAAGCACCAATGGAGACTTTCTCCTTAAGATAATTGTTTCTAATTAAAATTTGAAATTAAAATTCATTCCTCTAAACCAGGGGTTGTCAGCAAAGGCCATGGTTCTGACACATGCTTTTGCAAATAAAGTTTTATTGGCAACACCCATTCATTTATATATTGTCTGTGACTGCTTTTGTTACCATGGCAGAATTGCATAGTTGTGACAGAGACTGGCCCAGAAAGTCAAAAATATGTACTATCTAGCCTTTTATAGAGAAAGTTTGCCAACCCTTACTCTAAATCAGGTCACATTCAAGTTCTGTGGTGTGGAATTTTATCACCTTTTAGAAGAAGCATCTCCTTTTAACAAAAAGCCCAAAGCAATCTGAAAACATCAAATGCCAGCCGGTTTGCGTCAAATACAAAATCCCTCCCAGCTTTCTGAAGGCAACAGGCCAGAAATGTCTCCCCCATCCTGAGTGAGGAGGTAGAAAGAGTGGTCAGTGCCCCTTGTTTCCTGGGGGCTTGCTGGGTGGTAGAATTATGTGTGAGTTTATTCTTTCCACTTTTCTGTATTTTCCAAATATTTACCATGTTGTGTTCGTTTCCTCAGGCTGCCATAGCAAAGTACCAGAGACTGCGTGGCTTAAACAACAGACGTTCATTTTCTCACAGTTCTGAGGCCCAGAAGATCAAGCTCAAGGTGTCTGTGGGGTTGGTTTCTTCTGAGGTCTCTCCCTTTGGCTTATAGATGGCCATCTTCTCTCTGTGTCTTCTCCAAGTCTTCCCTCTGCACCCATCTGTGTCCAAATCTCCTCCTCCTCCTCCTCCTCTTTTTTTTTTTTTTAATGTTTGTTTATTTTTGAGAGAGAGGGGGAAAGAGTGCAGGCGGGGGAGGGGCAGAGAGAGAGGGAGACACAGAATCTGAAGCAGGCTCCAGGCTCCCAGCTGTCAGCAAAGAGCCCGTCGCGAGGCTTGAAACCACAAACCGTGAGATCATGACCAGAGCTGAAATCAAGAGTTGGACGCTTAGCCACCTGAGCCACCCAGGTGCTCCGATTTTATTTTTGAACATCACTACTAAACAAACAAAAACCAGAGAAAGAATATGGGTGGTGGTTTTAATTTGTAATTTTGTTGCTGATATTGTAATGCTGATTTGGGGCTTTGGAAAATAAAATCAGTAAAGAGCCATTTGTCCCCTAGTCCCATTCCTACCATCAAAATAAACAAGGTTTACAAGCCCCGAATAGCCCTTCGGTGCTCTCCTTTCCTTAGCCTGTAAAGCAGTGAGGCCAGAGTACCCCAGACCCCAGGGATTGCTTTCTTATCCTGCAGTGATGGACACTTCGGGGCAAGGCAGAGGCCTGCTTCACTCCATGGGATGCACCACAGATGGCCGCTGCTCCTCACTGTCCCCACATGCTGTCCCCTAGGCCTCACCCACACCTGTGACAAGTGGTAAATAGCAACCTTCCAATGCACACCCACTCAGAGCCAAGTGCAGTGTTAAGCGCTCACCTGTATCATTTCGCTGATTCCTGCCCCCAACTATTATTATCCCCATTTTGCAACTATAATGTTAGTAGTTTCCATTCATTTGTGTATTCAACAGATTTTTAGTGAGCACCTGGTGTATGCCAGGCACTGGGAAATCAGCAGTGAACCAAGCAGACAAAAACCCCTGCAGACAGAAACAGCGACAAAAAATAAGCAGACAAAGACACGATACAATGACAGATGATGAAGAGTGACGTGGAGAAAAATAGAGCTAGGTAAGGGGAGAGACAAGATGGAAGGGTTGGCAAAGGAGGGCAATTTGGGGCAGGGTGATTAGAAAAGGTCTCTCTGACAGGGTGACAGCTGAGCAGAGACTTGAATGGAGCGAGGGAACAATCATCTGGGGGGGGGAAGCATTTCTGTCTAAGGAACAGCTCTAAGACGGGAACATGCTTGAGATGTCTGAGGCATCGCAAGGAGGCCAGAAGGTCTGCCGATGGCAAGGGGGAAGGTGGCGGGGACCTAGGCTGGAGATGTGACGGAGAGCACGGAGGCGAGAGATGATAGTGGCTTGGGCTTGAATCTGGGATGTGTTTGCATTTGCTGATGGATGAGGAGTGGGAAGTGTGAGCAAAAGAGAGACGTCAATAATGAGGTTTATCGTGGCTGTTGTGTTCTGGTTGTTTATTGCTGTATAACAAAACACCCTGAAACATAGTGGCTTAAAACAATCACGCGATCATTTATTCAGCTCACAAATCCTCAATTTGGGCAGCGTTCCATGAGGACAGCTCCTCTCTGCTCTACTTGGCATCAACCGGGGGGAGGGGGGAGCTCAGAGGGCCACTTGGATGCTAGAATCATCTGAAAACCCTTCACCCACATGCGTGATGGTTGGTGCTGGCCGTTCACTGGGACCTCACCTGGGGCTGTGGCCAGAACACCTACTCGGGCCCTCCGCATGTGGCCTGGCTTCCTCACAGCACAGTGGCAGTCTTCCCAAAACAGGTGTCCCAAGAGAAAGAGAGAGTCATGGGAAGCCCTACTACCTTTTTCTCCCCAGCTTGACTGAGATATTATTGAGATATAACATACAAAAGTTTAAGGTGGAGAAGTGATTAGATACGTGTATATATTGCAACATGATGACCACAATTAGGTTAGTTACCGCCTCTATCCCCTCACATAATTGTGTGTGTGTGTGTGTATAGTGATAATATTAAAGACCTACTCTCTTAGCAACTTTCAAGGATACAATACAGCATTGTTAACCGTACTCACCATGCTGTGCGTTCAATGCCCGGATCTGATTTATCTCAGAGCTGGGTGTTCGTGCTCTTTGACCAACATCTCCCACTTCCCCCACTCCCCCCAGCCCCAGGCAATCACCATTCTACTCTCTCTGTGTTCCACTTTTTTAGATTCAGCATGTAAATGAGAACATACAGTCTTTGTCCTTCTCTGTCTGACTTATTTCAGGCCAGGAGACAGTGAGATGGACTATCCTACCTTCTGAGACACGGCCTGGGGAGCCGCGTAGCGACTTCTGACGTGGTCATGGTCACACCCAGACTCAAGGGGCCGGAACCTGGATTCCATCTCTTGGTAGGGGAGTGGTAAGGTTCTAGAAGAGCAAATGGGACTGGAAATATTGTCATGGCCAATTTTGGAAAATACAGCCCATCATGTTGTGTTTCAGGTGCCATGAGATGCAGCCCACATACATAATTTCATCCAATCTGGCACTATTCTCACTTCACAGATGACACAACTGAGGCTCAGAGATGTCACTTGCCCGAGGTCACCCAGCTACTAAGGGGACAGACTGGGGTTTGACTCTAGGTAATAGGCAAGCACCAGCCAAGCCGACTTTGGAGCGGCAGGGAAGAGCCTTCGGAGGGGAACTCAGGGACAGTGTGGCCAACGTTGGGGAACTGGCTGTGTTGCACCTCCTTACAGCCCCTCTGGCCTCCCCAAGGTTGGCCTTTGTTTCCCAAATGGCTCTGAGGCCACAGTGTTCCTCTAATTACAGGGCTGTGGTGTGGGAGGAGATAAGCTTGGAACACACAAAGGCAGAAAAGACAATTTGCTCTGGGGCAGGCCCTGGGAGCCTGCTCTGGCTTGGCTCTGGAGGGCCCCAAAATCTGGACAGAGCTTCCTGGCCAGGCTGGGTGGAGGCCAACGTGTGGGCAGATGGAAAGGCTAGCGGAAAGCACTTATTCCAGAAACCGTCAATGTGTGGCTCAGCTTCTCATCAAGGGAGCTAGAGGGCCAGGCATACCAGGCCACACAAATTCGAGATCCACAGAAGGCTCTCTAAGCTAAGCCAGCAGCCCCTTAACTGCAGTCGATATTTTTTAGGAGAAGAAGCCAGGTTGGTGCTGAAACCAACACGGTCTCTCGGGAGCACTGGTTTCTTTGCCCAGGGCCCCATCTTCAACTCCCACAATGGGCTGCGTCCAGTGGTTTTCCAGCATGCTGGCAGGGAAGCATTGGCTTGCTGCTGGACCTGGGGTTGGACACCAGAAAAATTGCCAGAATAATATGAGGGGGAGGGGATGTCACAGAGTTTATTACGATTTTTTGTTCTTTGCATTTCCTTTTTCCTTAAAAAAAATTTTTTTTTTTTTAGTGTTTATTTTCTAGACAGAGACAGACAGAACATGAGTGAGGGAGGGGCAGAGAGAGAGGGAGACACAGACTCCAAAGCAGGCTCCGGGCTCCGAGCCGTCAGCACAGAGCCTGATGTGGGGCTCGAGTCCATGAACTGCAAGATTATGACCCGAGCTGAAGTCGGACGCATCTGAGCCACCCAGATGCCCCTCTTTTTCTTTCTTAAAAGCTTTCTCAGGAACCGAAGTCAGACACCCAACTGACTGAGCCACCCAGGCAGGCAACCCTGTTTTTGTTTGTTTGTTTGTTTGTTTGTTTGTTTGTTTGTTTGTTTTAAAAAAGATTTAGTGGGGCGCCTGGGTGGCGCAGTCGGTTGAGCGTCCGACTTGAGCCAGGTCACGAAGATCTCGCAGTAAGTGAGTTCGAGCCCCGCGTCGGGCTCTGGGCTGATGGCTCGGAGCCTGGAGCCTGTTTCCGATTCTGTGTCTCCCTCTCTCTCTGCCCCTCCCCCGTTCATGCTCTGTCTCTCTCTGTCCCAAAAATAAATAAACGTTGAAAAAAATAAATAAATAAAAATTAAAAAAAATAAAAAATAAAAAAGATTTAGTGATCAGGGAATTATGAAGTAACTGCAGTTCAGTCGGTTGGGTGTCTGACTTCGGCTCAGGTTTTGTGGGTTCAAGGCCCGCAACAGGCTCTGTGCTGACAGCTGGAGCCTGGAGCCTGCTTTGGATTCTGTGTCTCCCTCCCTCTCTGCCCCTCCCCCAGTTGTGCTCTATCTCTCTCTGTCTCTCAAAAATAAGTAAATGTTACAAAAAAAAATTTTTTTTAAACTATCTCAAATTGTATATTTATTTTTGGGGTGCCTGAGTGGGTTAGTTGGTAAGGCGTCCGACTCTTGATCTCAGCTCAGGTCTTAATCTCAGGGTCGTGAATCCAAGTCTAATGGGGGGCTCCATGCTGGGCATGAAGCCTACTTGTAAATAAATAAATAAATAAATAAATAAATAAATTTTTTAATGAACCATCTCAGGCATTTAAAAAATGATATTAAGTCCCCAGACTGGAAACAACCCAGGTGCCTCCCAACAGGTGAATGGATAAACATATTCTTATCTATTCATACTAGGGATACCACTCAGAACTAAAAAGAAATGGACTATTGACACACACAACAAGTATGAATCTTAAAACCATTATGCCGAGTGAAAGAAACCAGCCACAGAAAGAGCTCACTCTGTGTGATCCCATTCAGCTGAAATGCTAGAAAGATAAATCTAATCTATATGGTAGAAAGCAAATCAGTCCTTGCCAGGAACCGGAGTTCAGGGGTGGAGGCAGATTGACTACAAAAGGACATGGAGAAAATTTCAGGGGCAATGGAAATATTTTATATCTTACTGGGTGGTGGTTACATGGGTGTATTCACCGGTCAAAATTCATGGAACTATACATTTAAAAATGGGTGCATTTTACTGTACATAAGTTGTCCCTAAATGAAGTTGATTTTAAACAGTAATATATAACAAAATAAAATAAACACAGTAATATAACAAGCCCCCATGTACCATCTTCCCATTTAGGAAAGAAAACATTAGGGAGAAAATTGCACCCAATGTGGGCCCATCCCCAATTCCTTCCTTTCTCCTTTCCTCCTAAATATGATGCGTTTCATGAATGGGTCTTTATGGTTTTACCACATGGTAACACTTTCCTGAAGATATGTATGTTTCTCATGTATCTTTACCACATCGTGTTGTAAATTCCTAAACCACTGTTTTCAAACTGCAGGTTGCAACCCTTTAGTAGATTGTAAAATCAATTCAGCATTTTAAAAATTAGGATAGGCTAGGATAAGACAGGATTAAAAATAATAAGAGTGTATCATATGTACTAAGGCGAGTATTACTGTCTTGTGAAACTTTTCTTCCAGTTTTACATCTGTGTGTATGTGTACTGGATTGGGTTATAAAATACCTTTCTTATAGCACAATGTGGCCCCCCCTCAAAAGTTTGAAAAACACTGTCCTAAGTGTACAATATCGTTTTGTCATTTTATTTTTTTTTAATGTTGATTTTTGAGCAGAGAAGGGGGTGGGGGTGGGGGAGAGACAGAGAGACAGAGTGCGAGCCGGGGAGGGGCAGAGAGAAGGGGAGACACAGAATCAGAAGCAGACTCCAGGCTGTGAGCTGTCAGCACAGAGCCCGACGCGGGGCTTGAACTCACGAACCGTCTGATCATGACGTGAGCTGAAGTAGGACGCTCAACCGACTGGGCCACCCAGGCGCCCCAGTTTTGTCATTTTAAACTTTTGCGTAAATAGTAGCCTAATCCTACCCCAACTGGCTTTTGCTCTCTTGACATTACTTTCCAAATAGATCCATGTTGATCCATGTAGCTTGCTTTCATTCATTTCCACCACTGCATAAACATGCCCAAGTTATTTCTCCCCCCTCCCAGTATTGGATTTTCTTTCTTTTGCCAAATGGGACATTTAAAAAAGAGCTATCTGTCACTGTCACCATTTCATACTGGGAAGGACATTTCATACTGGGAAGGACATTCTAATATAAATAAAGTTGGAAAGCCCTATACTCCGAATCAAAGGCAATCTTTTAAATGGAATAAATCTGGTTTTATGAAAATACATTCCATTTGCCCTGGAGTCAAGATTATTGTTTTTCTTCCTTGTTGACTGTTAGTTTGCACATTGTAAACTGGTAAAAACATAGTCACCTACATACACAACCATCTTGGGCTAGCTACTTCTGGGGAGAGGAAGAAGGATTGAGAAGAATGGAGAAGGGGTTCCAAAGGAGTCTCAACTGTCATGTTTCGTTTCTTTTGTTACCTAAAAACAAGTCCAAATCAAAAATGGCCAAATGTTAACATTCATGAACTACAGAGTGTGAACAGAGTCACCCAACCTTTGCTCTAGGCTTTAAATAGTTCACTAAAACAAAAACAAAAAGAAAAAAAACAAAAACAAAAAACCCACCAAAAAAAACAAAACAAAAAAAAGTTTATCACCAAATTGTACTTTCTCTAAGCTTTAAATAGTTCTTTAAAAATATTTCATCACCAACCAGAGTTAGAAAATGTACAATACAGGTAAAACAGGTAAAAGACAGTTTGGTCTCCATGGTTTAAAATCCAGACCTGTCAGGGGCACCTGGGTGGCTCAGTCAGTTAGGTCATGTTCTCGTGGTTCGTGAGTTCGAACCCTGCATCTGGCTCTGTGCTGACCGCTCAGAGCCTGGAGCCTGCTTCAGATTCTGTGTCTCCCTCTCTCACTGCCCCTCTTCTTCTCGTTCTCTCTCTCTCTCTCTCTCTCTCTCTCTCTCTCTCTCTCTCTTTCTCTCTCTCTCTCTCTCTTTCTCAGAAATAAACATTAAAAACTTTAAAAATATAAAATAAAATCCAGACCTGCCAGCTTCTCTGTTTACTCTGTGATCTTGGTGAAGTCATTTAACTTTCCTGGGCCTCATGTCCCTCATCTGAAAAAAGAGGGCTGTGACAACCCAAAAGTCTGTCA
The DNA here is from genome assembly GCF_014898765.1 of Herpailurus yagouaroundi. Taxonomy (NCBI): domain Eukaryota; kingdom Metazoa; phylum Chordata; class Mammalia; order Carnivora; family Felidae; genus Herpailurus; species Herpailurus yagouaroundi. The sequence goes on from NW_024412422.1 coordinate 11,912,879, forward strand.
ATGGAGGAGTGGATAAACAAAAGTTGGCATATCCGTACAAGGGAACATTATTCAGTACTGACATCTGCTACAATGTCAATGAGCCTCAACAACACGATGCTCAGTGAAAGAAGCCAGACACAAAAGGTCACATAGCACTGGATTCCACTTAGATGCATTGTCCATGACGGGCAAAGACAGAGAGACAGGAAGCAGACTCATGGTGGCCAGGAGTTGAGAGGAAGGAGAAATGGGGAATGACTGCTAACAGGTACGGGCTTTCTCTTTGGGGTGATGGAAACATTTTGGAGCCAGATAGAGGTGATGTGATGTTTGTACAAGACAATGAATGTACAAAAGGCCACTGAATTGTACACTTTAAGATGGTTCATTTTATGTGAACTTCATCTCAATTTAAAAAGGAGGGAGGGCTGTGGCTCCCAGCATTATCGAGGCTGGAAGTAAACATGAACTTGTATGCAAGGGCCCGGCACTGCCTGGTCCTCAAAGGGCCATCTCGCCACGTGGGGGAAGGTGGGACTGGGCTGACGGAGCATGTCTCACCAAGGAAGTCAAGCTAGTGACTTGCCCAAAGCCGCACACATGTGCACTTTGCCCTAGAACTTGGCTTTTCCAATCCCTGAGTCCAACAAGTTCTCTCCATTCTGCTTCTCCGACTTGATACTAGCATGACATTTTATTGTTTAAAAAATATTTTTCTCCACGTGATTTTCGAACACCCTGTCTTCAGAGGCCCAGCGTGACAGAGTGGTTAGAGATTGTGGCCCTTCAAGTTGGACAAGTCTGGGTTCAAATCCAGGCTCTGTCATTTCTTAGCTGCGTGTCTTTGGGTGAGCCATCTAACCTCTCTGATCCTTGATTTCTCCATGTATCAAATGGAAATAATGACTTATTCTATGGATTAAGTGGGAAGGAAACCAGAAGATATGTATAACGCAAAAGTTAGGTCAATGCCTAATACGTAGTAAATTCTCAATAGCTGATGGCCGTTAGTAGTCAAAGAAGCTCGTCTGGCAAGGCACGTGACACATAGGGTTAAAAGTTACAGAATAACAAAACAATTTCAAAGCCACTTTGTCACAGGCTTCCAAATGCTTGAAAGCAGTGGTCCCCTATGAGGGGGATGGGAGAGGGAGTGATTTTGACTTTGCAGGGGACACATAGTGGTACCTGGAGACATTCTCGAATGTAACTATTGGGGAGGGGGGCATGTTTCTGGCATCTAGCAGGTAGAGGTCAGGGATGCTGCACAGGGCAGCCCCCGCAGCAGAGAATGATCTGGCCCAAAATGTCAATAGTGCCCAGGTTGCAAGACCCTACTCTCGAGTGAGCCTTCTTTTGCCAGACTTAGTTCCAGATGACGGTGCAGTCCACTCTCCAGAAACTGGGATAGCTTGCTATTTTGTGAAGCTAAGGAATGTTTAACCAGGTGATGATCATCCTAATTTCCCTGTGGAGTAAGTCCAGATGGAAGTACATCACCCAACATCCACATAAACTCCATGAGGGCCAAGGATGGTTCAAGAGATTTTGAAAGACCCATGTAAATCCCCCTCACCGGAGGCTTGTGGGAATATCCCAAAGAATCTGCTCTCCCTAATCATGCGTGAAAGGCCCCGAGCACAGGGACTAGCACAAAGTACTCAAAAAATATGCTATTATTATCAGCATCTTCATTGCCATCTTGTAACTATTGTCTCCCCAAGTACATTTGAAGGTACATTCTCACAACAACCTTCTGAGATGTGTGATATTGTCCCCATCTTGCAGATGAGGAAAAGGAGGCTCAGAGCAGTGATTCCATATTTTTCATCAGCCCCCTCCCTGATTTGCAGCGCCCACCCTTACCCCACTAGTCCATTATCCTCACAGACACCAAAGGGGTCTTTTTCAAATGAAGTCAGATCATATTTAGGAGAAAATGCTCTCTGGGTAATAATGTATGCAATATTTTTTTTTACGGATTTTATTTTTAAGTAATCTCTACATCCCAACGTGGGGCTTGAACTTACAACCCCAAGATCAAGAGTCACATGCTCTACCGACTGAGCCAGCCAGGCACCCCTGTTATATATTTTCTGATCCAACATTTCTTTATGGCATAGGTGTCTTAAAAAATTAAGAGCAATGCCATGGTTGGGTTAGATGTTAACATTAAGGGGAAACTGAGTGAAAGGTATACACGAACTCTGTACCATCTTGGCAACTCTCAGTAAATTCCAAATTATTTCAAAATAAAAAGCTTATTTTTAAAAATGAATTAGATCATGTTACTGCTCTCACTAAAACTCTACAGTGATTTCTCACTAGGCTTAGAATAAAATCTGAGTTTCTTTCCATGGCTTACTAAGCCCTGAGTGGTCTGGCCTTTGCCCATTTCTTCAACCTCCCTCCCAACATTCGCCCCTCACACTATCCTCCAGACCCTTTGACCATCTTTCAATCTTCCAAAGCTGGAAGATTGTTCCTGCCTCAGGACCTTTGTACTTGCTGTTCCCTCTGTTGAGAAAGCTCTCTTTCCCTGTGTAGTTCTTTCTTTGGAAAGAACTCTCTCTTATCCTTCAGATCTTGATTCAAATGTCAAATTCTAAGAGTCCCTCTCTTATGTAGTCACATGACTTCTTCTAATTATCTCACAAAATTCACCACCCTCTGAAATTACCTTCTTTGATTGGTTTCTCTGTTCCCGTCTATCTTCGCCATTAGACTGAGAATTCCATGAGGGGAGAGACTATGTTGGATTGCTTACTGCTGTGTCCCCCTGCTTCTCACACGGTGCCTGACACAGAGTAAGGCCCCAGTGAACATTTGCCAAAAAGAATACCAGTGTCTATTGGTAATACCACAGGATATTGAGACAAAACTGTGGACTTTGTCAAAGGTTTTCGCCCATATTTTTTCCTATGGTTCTTGACTTTGCACAAAACCTCCAGAATATCCAGGCGGGGGGTCCAGATGTACTGGCAAACCTCATCAACACTCTTTCTTTGTATCATTTAACAAGAATCCTAATGCTCATTAAATTGGGATAAGGGAGGGAAAAGAGTTCACCCCCAACATTCTAGAACAGAGTTCCAAATTATTGGCCAAGGGCCAAATGTAGTCCAGATAGGTTTTGTCAGTCTCATATAGTGTTTTAGGATTTGAGTTTATGACCAACCAATTTAAAAATTGGAACATTTCACATAAAAACCCATATGCCTAAATTCTCCTGAAAACTCAGAGGATCTGGCCACACTGGGCATGCTTCCCACATGGCCTCAACAGACTGAAAGTGAAAGTGGCTGCTCCTTAGGTGGATGGGGTATGGGCTCTCCAGTTCACCATGGTCCCCATCCACTTGGCTTAATTATTTCATGGTGCCTGAATTCTCCTCAAAGCTAAAGTATCCCTAGAAATACCATGGAGTTTTCAGACATTTTGGCCACAGCCCCTCTTACACGGAAACTCAATGTATAAAAGATAATAGTAGTGATACTTAACATTGATCGTTTAGCGTGTAGTGTGGTTCTGCTTTGGCTGATGCAAAGGATGAGGGACCAGAACCCCATCAGTTCCCCATCATTTCCAGCAGCTCCATAAAAAAAGCTCTGTGGACCCAAGGAAGAACACACAAAAAGCACATTTCAATCCACTATCTTCATTTTCTAGATAGGCAAAATGAGGCATAGAGAGGAGACTCCACCTATGAGACAGTAGCCTTTCAGGCAAATACTTGTCTGCTAGTCCTTTGGGAGACCATTAGTATCGATAATGGCAGAAAAAGGCCAATCAGCTCTTTCCTCCAAGAGCTGGTTTCTGGGAGTCATTCAGACCTATTTTGTGAGCTGATGCCACTCTTGGGCTCTAAGCCAGCTAATTTGCATAGACACTTGCCAGCAAAACTGGACTCCAGGGGGGTTGCCCAGTGAAGAATGGCATGTGGATAGAGGCCCTCCCTATGTCCCAGTCCAGTCCGAAGTCCTCCTCCTGCAGCCCTGATGATGTCAACAGATATTGACACACCTGCCATTTTGTGAGTGGAAAATCATGGCACTCTTGTTGTGGTAGAGACATGTTTAGATCATTTCACTGGGTTCCCCATTTATGTGTCAGGATTGTGCTTGGTGTGGTGCATTCACAATGGTGATTTGTTCCATATGAACAAGGGCTTTGGTTTTTAGCTGTCCTGAGTCCCAGCCCTGGCTCTGTAACTTACTAGCTGTGTGACCTTCAGAAGACAACCTAGCCTCTCTGTGTCTCACTTTCTTCACCTGTAAAATGGGGATGATTGTCCTGGGGATTTGATGAGATCATTTTTGGCACATACTAAGAAAATGAGTGCAGTGTTTGGTTTTTTTTTTTCTTTACTGCACTTATCAGAAACTGACATTTTTATTTGCATCTTTGTTTATTGTCTGTCTGGCTTACTAGATGACTCTCCATGAGAAGGGCCTTGTCTATCTTACTCACCCCTGCTTCCCAGCCTAGAACAATGCCTGGCACAGAGTAGGTGCTCCATAAATATTTGTCTGCTGAATGAATCGCTGTCTTTCATATTCTTGTGATAATTGCCATTGCCATGATGCACCCTGCCCCGGAGGAGCCCAAAGTCTCCTAGAATCCAGCAAGAGCCACCCTGACCTCAACAGCCAGCTGTTCACAACAGTGCTGGGCATCGACTCTGAATGTCACCAACTGGGCCCTGTGCCCTAGGCTGAAAAATGACACTTGTGTATCTTCTGGTGGACAGAGCTACAGCACGAGGGAATGAGTTTAAGACTGGGGAAAGTGGAGTTGGTAGCTGAGTCAAGCAGGGGGAACCCTGAACTTCAACACTCCACCCCCACACCCCCACCCCGCCAGCAGCAATGGGACCACAAGTCCACGTGCAAGAAGCCAGCCCAGGGAGGACACCCATACCTGCAAGGATTGATGCCCAGGTGGTGCAATAACCTCAGTGGCATTTGGGGATGGGATGTGCATCCCGAATGCCTTGGGAAACAAAATTAATTTCTCAGGGGTTGGGAAAGAGCTTTGCAAACTGTAAAATGCTGCGGGAGGAAACAGGCAAATGTAAAGGTCAGGAAAGAGCGTATGTTTTTGCTAAGTGTGGGCTGCACTTCCAAAGCTAGCTAAAGGCGACACGGAGCCCTCGGAGGAGGCATATTTTGGGGGCTTCCTGGAGAGGGGTGCACTTGGAAAGACTGGGAAGCCGAGGGGAACGGGGCAAAGTTTCCTAGGATGTCGGCAGAGGACAGGACTGACTGCACTGCCGGCCTCTGCAAACTCGCTCCTCTCTTCCGGCCTCGAGCTCCGACGCGGGAATTCTGTAACTTCTCCCTTTATCTGCTTGCACACGCTTGGTCACCTTCATTCTGGTTTACATCAGGGTAACCGTTCCGGTGATTATATAAGTTCCCGAGTTCAAGAAAGATAATCCAAAGACAGGAAAGATGAAAAATTTTTGAGTGGATTAAAAACATTTTCTCCCAAACGTAAAAGTTACAGAGCGCACACATACACAAAAATATACAAATACCCATAATCCCACCGCTCAGAATGAAAAACTGTTAACCTCTTGATTTATCTGGGAGACGACTTTTTAAATTAGTGGCCACATGAACCTGTCATTGCCCCCAAATCCCATCAAATTTGAATCCAAAATAAATCAACCTACTTCTCTTTAATGCGGTCTTCACCTCCACCCCAGATTTATTTTAGGAAGTAAATCCCAGGACCCCCGATTTCTCCCGGTGGGCTTCCACATGGCCAAGTCTGCAAACATCTAGCTTAATGAACAGTATCTGGCGGAGACTGCAAACTTAGGAGCGCACACCTGGGTCTACCGCCTCATCTCCAACTCGCGCGTGCAACTTTGCAGCTCCCGCTCCCGCCAGGGGGCCTATTTGCTCGGCCCGTTTGGCGGAGGGATCCCGCGCGGGAGCGCGGTTACGCTCAACCGTCCTCTCCGATTCCCGCGTTCTGGCCCCGCCCCCTTCCCGCGCTCTGGTCCCGCCCCCTCCCGCGCGCCCTATGGCCCATAAAGAAGTCCCGGCCGGGCCGCTGCACTCCGCCGCGCGCATCCGTGCGCCGACAGAGACTGGCTAAGGAGTCGGCGGCCATCTTGTTCTTCTCGTGGTTCCAGTGGGGAGAGAAGGAGGAAGCAGGGAGCGGGGCGGTTGGGGGGGGGGAACCCGCCGCGGCTGCTGCCACCGCCGCCACCGCCGCCTCTGTGCTCGTGGCGTGGGAAAGGAGGTGTGAGTCCCGGGCGCGAGCCGGCGGCGGCGCCGCTGCGGGAGGGTCGGCGGTGGGAAGGCGATGGCGGATATAGATAAACTCAACATCGACAGCATCATCCAACGGCTGCTGGAAGGTGAAGGGGTCGGCAGACGGGCTGAGGGGAGGCGGGCGCCCCGGGGGCTCGCGGGGGAGGGGGAGTTGGGAGGCCGGTTGGGCTTGCAGCGCCGAGGGGAGTGAGCCCCGCGAGTTGGCTCGTGGCGCCAAGGGTTTGCAGCCCGAGGGAGGCCGGCCGGGGTCCGGCACTCGGCCCACCCCGCAGACCCTCCCGGCCCCGTTCATTCATTGCTCAGAGGTGCAGCCTTCTTCCCAGAGATTTGAAAACTCCGCTCCCCACCCCCACGTTTCCGGTCCGTACCCCCTTGCGCCCCGCAAACGGGACCAGTCTTTGGAGGCGAGAGGGCTGGGGGACCCGGTCCGACCTGCAGGACGGCGTGTTCCTTACTTTCTGGTACTCGTCCTCTCGGAAGGGAATTTGGTGGGGCTGTGGGTTCCACCGTCTATGGGGGCTTCTTTCCTGTCTTGCTTATTTTTGTGTGGGGCTGGTGTCGGGCGGCCCATTTCTTATTACTTGGTGACGAATGTTCATATCTCCGGAGGATCTTGGAACCCATCCCCTCCTGCCCTCCCAAATACTCTTCTTAAGTTATCCTTATCTTGAAGAGGTCTCCGCGCTCTTTTCTGAACGTGCCACTGAACCTGAAACCAGCGATGGTGACAGTTTCGTTATCTTTCCGGTTGTGCCAGGCTGTGTATTAATGAGGCTTTGCATTCATCTCATAATTCCGTTCATAGCAATAGTCAGCGTTTCTAAAGCGCTTACTATGTGTCAGACATAGAGCAGTTTCATTCTCCCAACAACCTTGAGAGGTGGGTGCTGGTCTTTTTTCCTGTTTTTCAGAAGAAACTAAAACACAAGAGACATTAAGTCACTTGACCAAGGTCACACATTAGTGACAGTCGGGTTTCAAACCCAGGCAGCCAGGAGTTAGAACTTGCTACATTCAACCCACCTTGTGTCTGAAGGAAGGAGCTGCTCAGCGGTTAGGCAGAGGTTAAAAGAAAGCTTGGATTTTGGTTGACCTGAGACTCCTGAGGTGCCTGACAGTCGATTGATACTGACCTGGGAGACCGATGAAGTTTGGATTTCAAAGAGGGTCGTGGAGAATCCCCCCACCCCACTCCCTCCAGGTCTAATGCTAATGTCTTTTTCTGAGGCTTTGGGAGAATTCAAATCTCTTTCTTGATTTGGGCGCTGGATAATGTAGGTTTGGCTGAGTTTTCACTGCTTTTTTGCCTTTATACTGTCCTCTTAAAATAGTGCACTGTAAATGCTTGAGGGATGGAGTCCAGACTAAGAACAATTGGGGTAACTCTGGTTCTAGAATTTGCACGTCTTTTAAATAAGTCATTTAAAATGAAACCCCTGGGAATATCTTAATCCGTGCTGGGGTTTTTTGTTTGTTTTGTTTTTGTTTTGTTTTGTTTTTTTACTTTTATACCTTCTTAAAGGAAAACCTCACTGAATGTGTATAAGGATCCCTGAAATGTCAGTGCATTGTGTGAAAAACTTGTCACTCGTTAAGTATTTGACATTTATTATAAGAACTGTATTTTCATGCTAGTTAATATGGTCCCTTTGATTTATATAAGGCCACAGAAACCAATTAAAACTGTTTGTAGTAAGGAAGGAACTTTTTATTAAATATTTTCATTTTAAATCTAACTTCTGTCTGTGCAGGGTTATGTGTCTCTAGATTAGATAGGCTTTATTTCACGGAGGAAACAAAAATTGGAATCTGTGTTGATTAGAATCATCAGAACTTTAAAACCATTTAAGTCTTGTTAACTTAAGATCTATGTTGCCTGTAATTCTATTCACATAAGAGATTTGTTCATTTCAATCTTATTTTTAAAATCATGCTAAGAAATTTACCTTAATGAACTTAGATCATCTAAAATGAGATCAATCATTTCTTAATAGTTCCTCTTTACATGTTATGTTGCACTTGAAAACTGGATTTTTTTACTATTTCATTTTTCATTGAAATTAATATAAGAAAGCATTGTATCTTAATGCCTTCGGAATGGGCTACCTGCACAGTACTATATACTTAAATTCCCTTTTTTCTTATCAGTGTTAATTTGGCAGAGAAATGGTTGAAGATGATCCATTGAGGGAGGAGATTATATGTGTGTGAATATATACATATATGTATGTATGTATGTTAGAAGTTGATAATAAATTTTGTGATTTTGGGGGGTAATGCCCCCAAAACATTTTCCCCTAAGAATTTTAATTAAGGTGTAAGTATATCTGACAATGGAATAGGAGTTTTGTGATCTCTTTTTGTATGTTCATATAAGGTGGAAGATTGGGGGCGCTTGGGTGTCTCAGTTAAGCCTCTGACTCTAGACTCTAGCATTCGTGTCACTGTTCCTGAGATGGAGCCACACGTCGGGCTCTGCACTGGCAGTGTGGAGTCTGTGTGGGATTCTCTCTTTCTCTCTCTCTGCCCCTCCCCTGCGTGTTCTCTCTCTCTCTTTCTCAAAATAAATAAACTTAAAAAATAAAAAGGTCAAAGACTGTGCAAGCTTAGTTGAGAAGTGGCTCAGTAGTAGTACTGACAAGGCAACTCAAAGCGAGGTCTTATTTAAGAAAAAACAGCGTGTTGATTTAGAGTACAGCTTGGCAGTTGTTTTCTACTCTAAACCCTTAAGTTGTTTTTACTTAGCTGAGGCATCATTTATGTGATCCATCTCGGAAGCTTTATCCAGGCTGTTTGCCTTGCTGGTGATACAACTTGAAACTCGTAGTTTAACTAATGTTCAATTATTTAATTGCCTGTACCTTAAAACTTGGGAGATTTAGAGAGAAAATAAGCCAGGTGTTGGTTTGGTCTGATATTCCTACCATGTTAGAGAAAAGCGAGAGGGCAGAGTTTTAACTTTGTAAGTGAGCTGGTTCAGGGAGCAGTGATGGCTGGTACTTTTCTTACATAGCAGGCAGTGTAACATTTCACATCTTGATTTGCAAAAAGCATCTTGGCTCTGAAGATGGCCATTGTCAGACTGCAAGACTTTGTCAGGCTTTGCATAATTGCCCTACTTACTTTAGTGTTTAAATAATGACTTCTGCCCCAGCCCTCAGAAAGCGCCTACTACTTTAATCCTCGGATGTGTAAGAGTTCATCTGAAAATAGTGAGTGTTCAGATACTCTCTAAAATTCAGTGACCCGTGTGTTTAGCTCTTTGGTGTAATATGAAACATGTTTATACAGCTAGTAAAATTCTGATCAAAGAAAACAAAAGTAATCTTTTCTAATGAGACCTCTGCATTTATTATTTTTTAATAGGTCATGCTTTTAACGATACAGGTTTTTCTTGGAAGCAGTTACCATAGGGCGTTTTGTTGATAAAGACAGTGATACCCAAGTTTGTGTCACTAACTCCCTAATTTACAAGAAGTCTGTGTTGTGAGACCTCTGCTCTTCCCTGCTGTCCCCGCTACTGCGTGTCTGCAGTAAGCCTCACCCTCTCCTGTGAGGCAGGAGAGGAAAGATCTCTTGGAGACACGAACTGAAGCTTGCACCAGTCCTAACCCACAGCATGGAAAGGATTGCTCTCCTTATGCCTGAAGTGTCCCCTTGTTTGTCAGTAGCAGGAGGCATCAGTGAAATCTTAACAGGATGGTGTGCGTCATGATGTTGTGTTTGAGGGAATGTTAGCCACGGGAGCAAAGGCCAGGCTTTCCTTCTCCCAAACTGGTGAGGTGGAAAGAGTGCTGGGCCACGCATTAGTAATCTGTTGCCGAAGTAGAGTTTAGTTGGTGAGATTGTTTTATGTCTTTGACGCTGCAGTCCTATAATAATCTTTGACCTGTTCTGCAAAAATGTGTGCCAATGCCAGTTTACTTGAGGTAGGTAAGGATTACTGATCCTGAAGCAAGGCAGTGGTTGGTACTGATTTTATACCAACTTGACTATTTCATTCACTTCATTTACAAATCAGGGCTATTAGGAGACCTTAAAGATTGATATGTGGAGACCATATTCTGATGTGAATTGCTTCAAAACTGTGGAAAAATCTTATTCATGATGAATAAGGAAAGATTTCATAATTTTGGACTTTATGGAACTCTGGGATGAATTATTAAGTTTTAGGATCAGACCCCTGTATCCAAAGCATGTAGGAACAGATGATTTACCTGAAATCTCCCAAATTCTCCACTGCTCTAAGATTTGCAGGCATCCCTTGTGTAGAATGGAATGGGTGTCACTGATATTAAGACTTATGAAAATGAAAACCACTCATAAAATGTAGGGTCAGACCTCGAGTCCAGTTAGTAGTGTTTTATCAAGATGGGTTGTTAGACTGAAAAGATAAATGCTTTTCAATAAACTGGGTTCACTCTAGGTGTAGAAAACTCAAAATATTTTGAGAGCAAGTAGATAAGTGTTTTGCAACTATATCCTGATTATTTTGAGAAAATTGGTATCACCGCTAAATGCCCAAAGTATATACTAGTGTAACATTGTGTGTCACCTATACTTCAATAAAATAATTTTTTTAAAAAATGGCCAAAGTATAAGGGCAGCAGTTAGGAAAGTCAGTGAGGGGAGGGTATAGTGAGGAAACAGTTTTAAGATGGCCCGAAAGTGGGAAGTCTTCCTCCTGGTGACTTTGCAATAAAACCAAAGGATTCTTGATAACATTTTTGTCTTTTCTATTTTTTGCAGAAAAGAATTCAGTTGTTTGTGGGAAAGTTTTAATGTTGCAAATATTCCCTGTTTGTCTTGGTTTGAAGTCTTCCTTTCCTAAATCTGTCTTCTATTTAGTGAAGTTATTGATTCTGTCACTGCAGTGAATATGATTACCACCTGCTTTAATAAGATTATCTTAAAACAGCAAAATCTGTGTTGGCTTATTTTTCTGCTGGTTGTGTCATTCATAGATTCTAAAACTTCATTGTAATTCATCTGGGGCTTTTTTTGTGTATGCCGTTCCTTCAGTAAGACTTTGAATTAAGGGACTTCTTTTTTTTTTTTAATGTTTTTATTTATTTTTGAGGCAGAGAGAGACAGAGCATGAGCAGGGGAAGGGCAAAGAGAGAGAGCGAGACACAGAATCTGAAGCAGGCTCCAGGCTCTGAGCTGTGAGCACAGAGCCCGACGCAGGGTTCTTTCTAACTCACGGACTGTGAGATCATGACCTGAGCTAAGTCGGATGCTTAACCGACTGAGCCACCCAGGCGCCCCTCAACAATTAAGGGACTTCTATTAAAGAGCAAGAAGAATACTTTTTATTATTCATAAATAATCCCAAAGTAGTCTTAAATTTCCTTGCATAGTTTTCATCTCTACTTTGCTTGTTGGCAAGCTGTGAGAAAAGTTAGTGTTACTTGTAAGAAAAAGCTGGTGTTGCAAATAATCACTGAAAACATTCTTTTTATTATTTCAGGTTTTTGTCAGTTTGATAAAATTGCATGGAAGTTTTTATCATATGCTCATGTTAGTGATTTGCCAGATAAATAGATAAGTTTTTACAGAACAGCCTTTGCTGTTAACAGCCATGATGCATTTTTCAGAATTCTTTTTTTCTAGCCAGGTAAAGGGAAAAGTGTTTACAAAGTTGTATGTTTAAGGTCTAAATTAATGTATTTGGTCGCTAACCTATACATGTTCACAATACCTACTGATTTCCATGCAATACCTAGCATCTGTCTTTATGAGAAACACTCCATCTGGAAAGTGGAATTCTTATTTGTTGGAATATTTTGGATTCCTTTGGCAGTTGTTGAAATAATTTGATATTTACTACTTGAGCTTACCTTGGCTACTACTTAAGAAGGTGACATGGGGTGACAAGTCTTGAATTTTCCACCTAGGGTCTCTTTTTTTATGAACCTGTCTCCCACTATGCACAGAGTACAGTGAGGGCTTTAAACCTCAAGGTAAGTATCGACTGATGTTTATTGAGTAGAGCTGCTTTGTAATTCTCTTTGTAGCTACTAGTGATAAAATAGAGATATTTTTATTTAAAAAGCCTTTGTGTTTTTAATGATATTGAAGATCCCCTTAAGGTAAACCTTTTAGTTTTATAATCTTTATGGGGTGGGGGAGGGAGTTCTCATTGTAGCATTTATAACAAGATGCAGTTACCTAGTTGGTCTTATTTTTCATGTCCTCCACAAGAGAAAGGCTAAGGTTCCTGTCCATCCTGTTGCCAGGGTATCCCCAGCATCTGCCAGAGGGTCTGGCACATAGTAGATACTCTACACCTATTCTCTTGAATGTTTGAAGCATAGTTAATAAGTATTGACAGTTTTAACAGATTGCCTAATTTAGTTCTGATTTAATGCTTCTCATTTGTAAGGATGCCTTATGATTTTATATCCCATCTTGGAACTTTCTTAGGGAGCAGTGACCATATATTAGGGTTTTGATAGTTTGTCCTATAAAAGCTCCTTTGATTTGGAAGTTAAAGAAGAACAAATCCTCAGTTGGGAGGAAAGTAGTATGGTAGAAGCACCACTAGACCTAGAGTTCTTTGGGGCCCGGTGTGCTTAAAAGCTCTTGTGACCTTGGACCAAGTCACTAAACCTCTCCCAGGCTATAACAGAAGTGAGAGCCTAACTTCATAGGATTGCTGTGAGGATTAAATGGCAGCGTAAAGCCCTTTAGTGCAGTGCCCAGCACATGGTGAGTGCTTAGTAAATGTTATCTACAACTAGTAAGTAATTCTATTTGATGGATGTCGAAAATAATGAAGTAGATTTATGTGCTATTGGTCGATATGGCCATCTTTTTTTTTATTTTTAAAAAAAATCTTTTATTTTTGAGAGAGCGAGAGAGAGCAGGGGACAGAGAGCCCCTGACACGGGGCGCAAACTCAAAAACCAGTCCTCAAAAACTGCGAGACCATGACCTGAGTCAAAGTCAAAGCTCAACTGACTAAGCCCCCTGGGCGCCCCCCACCCCCTGCCATATGGCCATTTTTAAGAAATATCCAGTGTGCGTTTGGTTTGCTAAAACACATTTTGAAATCTTTATCTTCTAATTGTTATCATTTTCAACTTGAAGTTTAAGAGTAATCCTGGATTTTTACAACTAGAAAAATGCTCTATTAAAGGCTGATAGGGAAATGACTCTATTGATTTTTAACTTAAAGAACAGACACGGGTTGTTGGTTTTTTTTTTAACTAATCAAAAGTATGTAGTCTGGTACGCGTGTTTAATTCTGATACCACAAGTCATCAGCGCTTAGAGATTTATCCAGGTTTCATTCACACAACAAATTTTGAGCACCTGCCACATACTGGCTGTGGCATGTACACTGCTGAGCAAGTGGTGTGGTCTTGGGGCTTCTAGTCTGCCGGGAGGCTCAGATGAATAGGTGAAAGCGAAATGGCAATCACAGTACAAAGTACTAAGTATGACGTGTGCTGAGTGGTGCCCAGGTGTCATGAGAGCATTTCAGAAAGCAAGTAGGCTTATGAAGGGAGAGGAGGTAGACAGAAGAGGCTCTCCAGGGCGGTCCTTGAAGGATGAACAGGTATTTGCCAATTGGTAGATGGTGGTTTTGGCAGAGTTTCCGTTTTTATAATGTTATTCCTTGAGCTAATTGTAGGGAATTCAAGAAGCCTTGGGACCAGGTTATCTTTTTTAAATGTTTATTTATTTTTGAGAGAGACAGAGTGTGTTGGGGGCGGGGGCGCAGAGAGAGAGGGAGACACCATCTGAAGCAGGCTCCAGGCTCTGAGCTGTCAGCACAGCCTGATGCGGGGCTCAAACTCACCAACCGTGAGTTCAGTTGGCTTAGCCAGCTGAGCCACCCAGGCACCACAGGGCCATGTTATTTTTAATGAGCACTGTCCTTCAGATATAAATTCTTGATCTGTTCTGGAAAAAGTGCAGTTAATCCTTATTCACGTAGAGGATAATTTTTAAATGTCGGCATTATTGCTTTTTACTTATCTATACACTCTACTCATAGGACAAACAGGAAAACAGAACAAGAAAACTTAACATAAACTATGTCTGAAGGTTGTAGTGGGAAGCCTTCAAAACCAGTAAAATTTATATTAACAAGATTGATTTAATCTGATGGCACTGATTTATTATGATAGCATTCTCCTATTAAAAAGTATAGCTTTTGTTCCATATAGGTGTAAGTTATTATTGCATACTCTTCTGGAGGACTTAAAGGGCTCTGCTGGAAAGATTGAGGTTGAAAACCAGAAGCTTCTAGGAGTCCCCTCCTAGCCAAAAATAAAGTTTCCTGCTGGGCTGTCTGCCCAAACTTCTGGCTGACTTGTGGTATAATTGCTAATGATTGGGGTTTTCTGGCCAGTGAAACAGGAATCCCACCGTCTTTCCATCAGGAGCGTTTCTTGAGTTCTTCACTGTGTGTATCTAGAGAGAAAATTACTGTGGTTCTGGAAAAACCATTTTTTGTTGCTCAGTTGCTGTAGTATTATATGTGTGTCTATTCCATATCTTCCCTCAAACGTTATCATTACTGAGCTTTCCTCTTCGTTGCTTCTCATTTCGTAATATTTTTATCAGAAGGAGACTGGCAGTTGTTTACTTCAGTTACATATTTTGGGGTTCAAAGTAGTGATTTGTTCAGGCTCTAGAACTAATACAGAAACTTGGGGCCGGCTCCCAGTCCATTGCTCACCCTTAACGTTTTCTCTTCATTGTGTGCTTCAAGAGCTTGGCCCTTCCCTCTTGTCATCTTTTCTTGTTTACTGTCGTTCATTGAAAAAAATAAAACCCCCTCCACACAGTGTTCCATTTCTGCTCAAACTTGTTTCTTCAGAGAACTCAGGGTTTCAGTGGCTATTCAGGTTGAAGAATGGCTTTGCCTAGGACAGTATTTCTCAAACTTGGACATAGTCGTTTTTTTAAGTGTATCTATTTATTTTTGATAGAGGGAGAGAGAGAATCCCCAGTGGGCTCTGCACTGGCAGTGCAGAGCCCATTGCGGGGCTCAAACTCACCAACCGTGAGATCATGACCTGAGCCAGAGTACCCAATTAACACAGACATTTTTAATGGAAAAAAGTTCTCAACAGACAATCGGGTTTTTTACTTGTAATTTTTATCACTCTGTAACATCAGATATTTACAGAACAAAGCAGTTAAACTTACTGTTTTTATTCAGCTATTAGACTGAATGATTTTGTAATTGGAATATAAAGCCTCCAAAACTGATGAAATTTAAACTAGCAACCTTTATTTATTTATTTATAATTGTTTATTTTAAGAGAGAAAGCGGGGGGGGGGGGGTGTCAGTGGCAGAGAGAGACAGAAATAGGGGCTCCAAAGCAGGCTCCAGCCAACAGTGGGAAGCCCGACATGGGGCTTGATCTCTCACATAAACTGAGAGATCATGACCTGATCCGAAGTCAGACACTTAACTGACTGAGCCACCCAGGCACCCCTAAATTAGCAACAATAATGTAATCTGATGGGTTTTGTGGTTTTGCTAAAACTAAATCATTTTATACTGGGTTTAATGGTGGAGGGATGTGACGTAACATTCTATATTTAGTCTGGTCCTTTGTTTTTGCTTCGCTTGTAGTTCATAGAATGCCTGCTTTCATTAGTCTTTTATGCAAAACGAGTATTAGGACTGATTGCAAGTTGAGGATAATCAATCCCTGTATTTAACCAGGCCACTGGATAACTATAAAGTTAAGGTAAAATTAGCAATTCTTTAATCTGTAGTTAGTGACTGTCTAATCTGTTACAACTGAAATCAAAACAAAATTTCATTTCCTGCCCACTTGCTGATAAATTAACTGTTATGGAGCTGGAGTGCTCAACTTTGATAGTGAACAGAACTCCAACAAGAATGCCTGGATGTGGGCAACACCTAGTACTATACCATGTTTTCTTTTCTCCCTTTTCTTTTTATTTGTTCAGATTACTAGGAAACCTTCCTTACATCATTCATGGACATCCTTTGCCCTGTAAGGTCATGATTTTATTCACAGATGCAGGCTCCGAGGTTGCACGGCAAAATATGTACAATGAATATTAAAGTGTGTTTCAGTGAAATGCAAACAACACCTACATTTTTTCATAGAACTCTTAAGAAGATAGATTACCTATCACCCTTGAAAAGCACTGATGGGGGCAGGCTTCTGAGCATTACCGATCTCACATTTTAAAACAAGAAATTCTTAGAACCAACTCAGTAACATGACAATCTCTGAAACCCCCTGCTGTACACATACTGATTCATTTATAAGGCTGGAGAAGAGAAGACAAGATCGGAGGCAAAAAGCAATGGCCTGGTGGGCAGGCTGCAGGTGAACAAGCCACTTGTGTGGCTTGGATGCAAACGGAGGCCTCGAGCTGTGCCACAGGGAGTCTGATTTCTGCAAGGAAGACCTTTTCTAACAGTATTCATACAGAGCGTGGCTCCTTGTTCAGGACAGCATAAGAAGTCTTAACTTGGTATAGAAGATGTAACTAAATGATGAAATCCTGTCTAAGATTTTATAGTTGTAATTAATCATTAAAACCATGTTCTTTATAAGTGTTGAGAAAATAGAGTCAAGTCAGAAAGCCAGTTAAACTGTGTTTTTGACTCCTCATTAAAACTTGTGCCTTTTCAGATCATTGTAATTTTTCTGGTAAATTGGATTTTGACTTCATTTGACTAACTGGAGTTTTTCTTCTCTGCAGTGAGAGGGTCCAAGCCTGGTAAGAATGTCCAGCTACAGGAGAATGAAATCCGAGGACTGTGCTTAAAGTCCCGAGAGATCTTTCTCAGTCAGCCTATCCTACTAGAACTTGAAGCGCCACTCAAAATATGTGGTAGGTTTTGGCACATGAACAGCTTTTGGTTATATGATTGATTGACTCAAGGATATAGAGATGAGCTTGTATTACCCAGCAGAACCATTTGCTGTTTATGAATAACCTGGAACTACTTAAAATTAAATAATTTTAGCTTTTGAATAAATACCATTAATGGATTTAGTTTACTTAGATGTGCTTCAGATTTTCTAAAAACTATTTCACTAAAGGAATAGAAACAGAAAGGAGATGAAACTGAATAGAGAGCTAAGAAAAGGTCTGAACTATATGAATATATAGGAATTCTATTTAAGCTTAAAGTAAGACTGGTTATGCTTAAAAATAGACCTTCCTTGATGCCATTTGTCATCTGTTTCTACATGATAGATGCAGATAATCTGTATAAAAACTGAAGTTCGTCTGAGTAATGTTCTATATTCTAGCATATTTGACTACATTGATAAAGCTTATATGGATGTTTTTAAAGTAAAATGCTCTTTGGCGTTATCTAGCAGGGAGAAATTGAGAGCTGAATGAACAGAACTGGTGGGTGTTGTGTGTGTGCCTTTGTTCACACCGGTCCAGGGCTCAGCAGCAGTGCAGCAGTTCTGCTGACACAGTCCCTGCGGACCGAGTTGCCAGAGGTCTGATATCGATCAGCCAACCTGAAAGGAAAGCGATGTTACTTGGCAGAAAGGCCTGTCTGGGTATTGATAATTCTTTCCACAAAATTAATTCTTAATGAGTTGAGTTTTGTGTGAGACTCTGGACATATACGTATGCTTAAAATTTTCAGTAAAGCTCACTTGAACTGAAATGAACTGAAATATAATACAAGATTGGGAATTAGTGTTAGCCATCAAATTTAACTCTCATTATTACAGATCAATCCCATTATGCAGGGAGTGTTTAAAGATGGTCTCTCCAGAGCTTGTTAGTGGATTGAACAAGAAGTATGAAGTTACTGTGTAACACAATTCTTGTTTCTAGGTGATATCCATGGGCAATACTATGATTTGCTTCGACTTTTTGAGTACGGTGGTTTCCCGCCAGAAAGCAACTACCTGTTTCTTGGGGACTATGTGGACAGGGGGAAGCAGTCATTGGAAACTATCTGCCTCTTACTGGCTTACAAAATCAAATATCCCGAGAATTTTTTTCTTCTCAGAGGAAACCATGAATGTGCCAGCATCAATAGAATTTATGGATTTTATGATGAATGTAAGTACTTTCTACCTCTAAGGAAGAGTTACTTAAACTGGGATATTTGGTCATAAATTGAACTATCACATACTTCTGTTAGGATTTATGACTGTTTAGATGAAATGTTACAGTCTCTCGTGTTTTCTATTAATTGTTTTTATCGTAGTTTTTTCTTTCTTGGGGTAGAAAAATAACTGCTGCTGCAGTATAATAATGCCCTAGATTCTTTTATGATGTGATTATTAGATTAAGAAGTAATGGTCTCAGTGATGACTTCTTTAAGATCATTTTTTGTGAAAATTCACAGATAACTTAATTCTTAGTACAACTCTGAGAACCTGTCCAAATAGATAGTTTTGTTTTTAACAACTTTATTGAGATATAATTTCATTCCATAAAATCTGTCCTAGTGATTTGTAGTAAATTTATAAGGTTGTGCAACTATCAGCACAGCCTCAGGCAAGCACTGACCTGCTTTCTGTCTATAGATTTGCCTTTTCTGGATATTTCTTATAAATGGTATCTTGAAATACACAAATAGTTGCTTTTTATTTTTATTTTTTTAAGTTTATTTATTTATTTTTGAGAGTGGGGGAAGAAGGGCAGAGAGAGAATCCCAAGAAGGCTCTGTACCACCCACGTGAAGCCCAATGTGGGGCTCAGACTCACAAACCGTGAAATCATGACCCAAGCCAAAACCAAGAGTTGGACATTTAACCAATGGAGCCACCTAGGCGCCCCCAAATAATTGCTTTTTAAATTTTGTGATACTGTATTTGTTTTCCTTCTGGCACATGCGCACCCAGGAGAAATGCCAGTTACTATCCTAAAATGTGCTGAAAGGAGAAAGAAAAATTAGAAAACAAACAAAAATTTATTTGTGTAATATTTTACACATATTATCCATTTTGGATTGTTTAATTGAAGGTGCACTTTGAGTTGTAATTGACAAAAACCAAGATTCTTAAAGCCTTAAAAATTGCCAGTTTCGGTGGAGGTTTTTGTTGTAGTGTTAAGTATAAAATGTTTTTTTAAAAAATGTGTTGAGTCCTTACCCCATCCTCCTTTTGTGCTTATTTGTGCTAGGAGAGGCTTCAGGCTTGGACGAGAGAGGTGGTTGAGGAATTTGAGTTACTAGCATTTGCCAGTGATGATAACAAGATCAGTAAAGAATTGTCCCTGTGGCCCTCCCCTAGACTGTAGTCATAACCTGTAATGTGTTTTTCTATCTCAGTTCCACATAGCTCATTTGTTAGAAGTGCACTGCTGGAAAGATTACGTTTCTAGACTTAGCTCTCCTACTCCTGCCTACCCTCTCCCACAATTGTATACTTGCCTGGTGGTCTAAGGCCCTGAGACCCATCTGGTAAGATGAGGTGGGGAGGGATCACCAAAGAAAAATCTTGTGGGTTCTGAACTGACCAGGGCAACTGAGTCTGTGGCAAGGTTTATTGTTGTTATTTTAAGTAATCTCTGCACACAACATGGGGCTTGAACTCACCACCCTAAGATCCAGAGTCAGATGCTCTCCTGACTAAGCAGCCAGGTACCCAAGAAAGGTGTTTAATTTTGACAGTGAGTCTATCAGAGAAGTACTAGTAAAGCAGTCATTACTCCTAAGGTAGTGAGATGAGAGGCAGCGAGTTTTATAAATTGTGTTTTGGATATTTGCTATAGTTGCTACTTTTTAGAAAAGGTTCCTTTTAGGGGCACCTGAGTGGCTCAGTCAGTTAAGCATCCCACTCTTGGTTTTAGCTCAGGTCATGATCTCACAAGCTCTGCCCTGGGCATAGAGCCTGCTTAAGATTCTCTCTCCCTCTGCCCTTCCCCTGCTCATGCGCGCTCGCTCGCTCTCAAATTTAAAAAAAAAAAAAAAGGTTCCTTTTATACACTCTTCAGCAAGTACTTTGATGTTTTCATTGATGAAGTTCAAATCCAGATGATCTCTTTGTTGTGACATATATCCAAATGTGAGGATACTAGCTATGTCCTTTTCAGTTTCTATTTAATGCAGAGGACTTTAACAGTTATTTTAGATGGTTGGAATCAGTTTTGATTCTTGTTTGGTCAAGACTCATTGACTCTGTGCTCATGCTCCCCCCAGTCCCCCATCAGGCAGGTATAACTTGCCATCTAGTCTACTTGCAGGCACAAAAGTGTCCTTAGCATAGGTGGCCTTCAATTCATGGTTTGCAGACTTTAAAAAAACTCGATAATTTCATTAAAATTTTATTTTAAATTATAATGAAAAATTTTATTCAAATGTAGACTTTCATGGAACAATTTAAAACCACTGCTTTAAGTGCTAGGCTTATTTCACAAGTATAATAAGCGTTCTTCTATACTACGGTTTCTCCCCCTGACCCCCACCCCAGTTTTATGACTGCAGTCCTGGTATCTGTTGTTAGATAAGATATGAATGTGTGTTACCCTTTTCTGATACCAGAATGGTCTGATCTGTAGTAATTGGAAACTGCATTAGGGGTTCTGGCTCAGAATCCCCAGATTTGGAAGCCTGAAGAGACGTTGGCATTTATCCAGGCTAAGCCTTTCTGGAGCCAGATGTTCCTAGTGGTGTGAAGTAGCTTGAGAGAGGAAATGTAGAGAGAAGAGAAAACAGGGCCCCAGGACTTAGTTAAGATGCTCAGAGGCAATAGAAGGAAGAATCCTCGTTTTTGTTGAAGAAACCAACAAAGATAGCAAAGGACTCTGCAAGACAATCTGGAGTGTGTTGCATGAATAAAAAATCAGGGAGCAGAGCAGACTTTAAGAAGGGAGAGGGTTCGTCAGCACTGGCAGATGCGGCATATGGGCAAAGGAAAAATCCAAGTGAGCCATTGGATGGTCCTTCAGAGATACAGTGGAAAATGGGAGATAGAACCAAATCACTTTTATGAATGGAGGTCAGGACCAGCCCAGCCTTGTTCTTCCATTATTATCATTATTGGAAATTGGAGGTGGTGATTGTGAACAGGTTCCCTTTCAGCCTTTTGTAGAGAGGAATTCTATTCAGCTTTTGGAAACCTCCAATGAAGGAGGATAAGGCATAGGGAATTAGTGACCGCCCAAGAAATACAAACAGGGTAAACCATAGTGAGAGTTATACCCAGGTGCAGAGAAATAGACTATTATGAGAAAAAAGGGCAGTCCTCCTCTGTAGAGGGAGAAGTCAAGTATTTGTTGAATTTACATTACATTCCAAACTCTGCTAAATTCCATACCCAACTTGATTTGCACTAGAGTGGAAGGTGTGGTTCAGGAACCTGCTGCTTGGGCCAGTCTCTAATTTTCAAAGAACATTCAGCTTTAAACCTGTAGATGTCCCTAGAATAAGAAAGGAAAAAAGAGACGAAGGACAAACTTGGCTTTAGGAATGAACATTGTGCTTTGATCTTTGGTCTTTCTGGTATGGAGAGTACAGGAGACAAAGGCACCCAACAATTGGGCCATTCTCAATCCAGTTCTGACAGATTTGTGCTTCCAAGGTTTATGAGTAGGTCTTTAACTCAGAATATGATTTTCTTGTGGGAACAGTGCCTTAAAAGACATGCTCTGTCCAGATCACACTGTGACTCCAGTATGTATGGAATACAGGGCTGGTAGAGGGAATATAACCATCCTATAACATCGTGTCTATGGGGAACGTGAGCTTTTGTGGCAGTTGTAGGAACGGTTATCCTGGGGTGCCTGCAGTAAATCTGTATTCCCCTATAAGTCATTTGTGCCTGCTACTAGAGTATGTAGGACTAGGAATTGTCTGGTACCAGTAGGCTATTGATGATAGTGGGAGATAGGATGGGTGTTAATCCTCAGAAGCTTCCACAGAAGGAAGATGGTAATGACACGTGTGTGATCTGTTCATAATTACGTTTAGACACAGGAGCTACTTACGGGTTGAGATTGGACAAAACAGACTAGATTTCAAACAGAGTAGGTGCTACCAAATAATTATTGGGGGTTAATGATCTTTAATCGTTGCATCTGGGATTCTGATCTCAAACTTCTATGGAATTTTAAAGTGTATCTAGTTCTGCTAAAAACCTCCAATGGGGTTTTAATAAAAGCATAGTTTTTGTTTACTTAAAAGGTAATTAGCACCTTGCTTTGGGAGAAATGGTCCTGAGAGAATGAACGTATAGAACACCAATCTCTTTTTAACCATCCTAAAATTTTCACAGGTAAAAGAAGATATAACATTAAACTATGGAAAACTTTCACAGACTGCTTTAACTGTTTACCGATAGCAGCCATCGTGGATGAGAAGATATTCTGCTGTCATGGAGGTTCGTGGGCCGATTTTAGTTCCAGATAGATTTTGTTCCTTCTAAAGGGTGTGTGTACACTTTGACATTTATGAGTTGTCATTGGGATGACTTCCTCTGAACTCTCCTTTACTGATGTGTTGTATCATGGGTCCAGTCTGGCACATCCAGGATCATTTGGCTAGAAATCTAAAGTAAGAAATTGATTTGTTACAGGGAATTCTAGGCTCTGTAACAGTTTGACTTGAAAATAGAGCAGAAAGTGTTTTTAAATATAAAATGAAGTACGATTAATATGCTGTACTATAGATCCTCTAGAATACTGAAAATGTGAGTAGACTTTCCTTGGTCTGTTTTTGATCCTCCAGAAATTTTTATGACTTGGATTTTTATTTTATTATTATTATTATTATTATTATTATTATTATTATTATTTTAGTGTTTATTTATTTTTGAGAGAGAGTGCAAGCTGAGGGAGGGACAGAGAGAGAGAATCCCAAGCAAGCTCTGTGCTGAGAGCTCAGAGCCTGATATAAGGCTCAGCCTCACAGATCATGAGATCATGACCTGAGCCAAAATCAAGATTCGGATGCTTAGCCAACTGAGCCACCCATGTGCCCTGATTTGGATTTTAAAAGGATTTTGCTCAGTGGTTGTGCTCTGTGAAGTAGTAATTGCAAGAAGAATTTCTTTTCATCTATAGTCAGAAATTAGATAACCATCAGAGAGCCAAAACAATATATTTTAATAAAGCCATTATTCCTGCCCTCCTATACTTTAACTGGTTTTGGTAGAGCTGGACATATGGTTTTTAAATTTTTAAATTTTATTTTTTAAAGTAAACTCTATCCTCATGATGGGGCTCAAACTCACGACCCTAGATCAAGAGTCTCCTGCTTCACCCACTGAGCTAGCTGGGAGACCCTGGGCATATGATTTTAGACTCAGATGAAAGTCAGCTACATCTGAACTGGTCTGATAGATTCAATGGTCCTTGGACAGCACAGGTTCCCTGGAAAGCTTATCACACCTGAGTATCTGCACCTTCTACACCCAGTCCTTACTAATGGTCAGTAGTAAAATCTAGAATGTACACTGTTCACTACCATCATCAAAGGAGTTGAAGAGTAGTTGTTTTTAAATCACTGGATCTTAATTTTATACCATTTAAACATAATGTGCCCCACAGATTGGTGCATATAATAAATTCTAGTGCCTTTTCAGTTGAGTTGTTGTTTTTTTTTTTTTTTTTCTTAAACCAAAGCTAAATAAGAAAGCATAGCCATGAAAAAAATCCTAACCATAGATTTAATTTAAGCCTTCCAGGTAGAGTCATTGCATCTCTATGTAAGTAAATGGAACCGTTAAAGTGCAAACATCCTTTTTAAAGTTCTGTTTCCTTCAATTTTCATCTCATTGAATAGGTTTATCACCAGATCTTCAATCTATGGAGCAGATTCGGCGAATTATGCGACCAACTGATGTACCAGATCAAGGTCTTCTTTGTGATCTTTTGTGGTCTGACCCCGATAAAGATGTCTTAGGCTGGGGTGAAAATGACAGAGGAGTGTCCTTCACATTTGGTGCTGAAGTGGTTGCAAAATTTCTCCATAAGCATGATTTGGATCTTATATGTAGAGCCCATCAGGTATTGATTTTGAATTTTACATGTACACTTAACAGCATGTGTGTGAGCACAGATTCTCCTTGTTGATTTTAGTGGGTAGGTATTGCTTATTCATACAAAATGTCTCTGCAAGTGACCTAGAGGATATCAGACTCAATGGGAAACTGAAAAATGGTTTTACTCACCTACAATTTACACCTACTTATACTGAAAACATTTTCTCTCCAAGGTGGTTGAAGATGGATACGAATTTTTTGCAAAGAGGCAGTTGGTCACTCTGTTTTCTGCACCCAATTATTGTGGAGAATTTGACAATGCAGGTGCCATGATGAGTGTGGACGAAACTCTAATGTGTTCTTTTCAGGTAGAGGATGTTTTCAACATTGCTTCTTATTATGATGTCTGAATTTTACTGATTTAAAAAGACTACTTTCTGCCTACTGTTCATCTATGTTGAATAGACTCAATTTTTACTTTCCTGTAACCAGTGTTTGTCCTAACTCAGTAATGAGTGGACCCCTTTTAAGGGAAAAAAATTATCAGAGAACCTTTCCTGAGTGTTGAATTTAACGTTTTTGCATTATTTAAGTGGGGTAAAAAGAATTTCCTGTCTTCTTTACTATAAATCTGAAACTATAACATCAGTGTGTTCAGCTAAAATTAATCACCACTTGTACGTGAGAATAGAACTAACCGCCAGGTGCCAAATGTGCTGTGTGATTACTCCCTTCTCCCACCACTCTGCTCTCATTTCTACAAAACCTGTTGATTGTCCATGACATCATTTGGCCTTCACTTGGCGCAAAAGCATCGTTTACATGTAAAGTCTGCCTGAATCTTTTTCTCATTCACTGATTACGATTAAACTTATACAGCTTCAAGCTAGCCTAGCCCAATCATTAACACAAATAAAGCTGTTGAAGTCAAGTGGCAGTAAAATGTTGTTTTACCAATTAACTGGGAGAATTTGCAGCTCCCAGAGATTGAGAGACTCAAACATTGCTCTCTCTAAAGAACTTTCCTCCTTTGTGTGAGAAGGGATAGCCTGAAGGTACTTACAAGGTCTGACTTCAGAAAATTGTTATTTTATCCAGAGACAAAATAATTTGTCCATGCATTTAATGTGTTCATCATAACATTTTTAACCAAAATGTTCACGTCAGCTTGGCTTATATTAATATGTTAGTGGGGCCTTCAAAGTTTTGGGGGCAGTTTTAAATGGCCAAAAACGTTTCTGAACAAAGATTTGAGTGAGATTTAAGAATTAAGATGGGCGGTTGAGAATATTTCCTAAAATGCACCATATTTTGAATCTTTGCAGATTTTAAAGCCTGCAGAGAAAAAGAAGCCGAATGCCACGAGACCTGTAACACCTCCAAGGGGTATGATCACAAAGCAAGCAAAGAAATAGATGTCATTTTGACATTGCCTAGTTGGGACTTGTAACATATAGTATATAACCTTCATTTTTAAAACTGTAATGTGTATTGGTCAGCTTGCTCAAATAGTGTGTTTGTGGGCTCCCCCTTCCATTTTTTGAGTTAATGAATGGCATTTGCTGGTTATAACAGCAAATGAAAGACTCTCCACTCCCAAGAAAAAATGTTTTGTTTTTTAATTGTCTATTCCTTTTGCAAACAACTTTAATGATGGTGTTAAAGCTGTACACCCCAGGACAGTTTATCCTGTCTAAGGGGTCAGTGTACAATTGATCTTTTTAAAATTTAGTTCAATCCATGAATTATGTAAATGCTTGTTTTCTTTAGAATATAAAGAGAGCCCTAGGGTGCTCAGTCTGTACATGTTATTGTCATAAAATACATACTGTTGATACAAACCACTGTGAACATATTTTTTTTTTAATTTTGTTTCAAAGGGATTGCTTTTTTCTCTCATTGTCTTGTCGTGTACAAACTAGTTTTTATAGCTGTCATTAGGATTAACTCAACCTTGCCAGCATCACTGGTATGATGTATATTTAATTAAAGCACACTTTCCCCTACCGTATACTCAAAATGACAATTAAAGCCATTATTTTAAATGTTTGTGACTCTTTCCTAAAGCCAAAGTTTCTGTTGAAATGTGTACTGACACACCCCCTAAGTCCAAGGTGGCGTGGCTATGTACACACACCACACTTGGGATTCAAAAACAGGTTTTTGGTTTTGAATAGCAATTAGTAACATAGTGCTGTTTAAGCTATTAATGATTAAAGTTAATAACATTTTGTACAATTTCCATATAGTCTATTCATTAAGTAATCTTTTTACAGTTACATCAGGCCTGAACCCGTCCATTCAGAAAGCTTCAAATTATAGAAACAATACTGTTCTATACGAGTGACCGATTATGCTTTCTTTGGCCTGCATTCTTTATTCTGCGGTGAAGTTGAGGCTTATAAGTCAAAACAAAGGAACTAACTTACTATCCACCAATTTATACAGAACTCACAGTATCTATGACTTTTTTAAACTTAATCTGTTAAAAAGAAATCTGTTTCAACAGATGACCGTGTACAATACCATGTGGTGAAAATGAATTCAGACTTATTAAACGACGAACTTGTTAAATTCTCTCAGTGTCTATTTATCTGCACAATACACCCAGGAGAACTGTTGATGGCATATTGAATAGATTTTAATGAATAAATTGCTCTGGAAACCACACAGTTTCAATTTGGATTTGTTTTCCTTCAAATAGTCTGTTTTGCAAAGAGGGATTATAATACGGATGCTCATGTTTGTGGTGGTCTAACCTGGATGGAGCTACGTTTCTGAAGTGGGGTGATGAGATTGAGCCATCCTTCCGTGTTGTTCAGGAGGGGTGGGGCTTGGTGAGCTGCAGTGTCCCCTGCATCCATGGTTTTCCCTCGGCGTGGGCTCAGTTGAACAACTGTTTGCTTTCTCGGGCTCAACCACCAGTGTTAGCATGCACGGTAATTTGCTCTCCTCTCCCTTCCCTAATTCATAGGGAACACGGTGTTGTGTCATGTTACGTGTGTCACACGTGTGTCAAGTGGATATTAATTTCTTAAAGTACATTAGAAGTGGGTGAAGAGCACGTCATTTGCAAAGTGCTTTCTCCTATTAAAAACTGGTTCACCTCAGAATTGGAGGAAGAAGCTGTTTAAGCCAGTGCTGGCAAGTGGAGGGAAAAGCACAGGGCTGCTGGGGGCCAGTCTCCTCTCTACACTAACAAGCTTTGGTCCTGAGGCATTGGCCACATCTCATCTTCCCTCTCCTCCCACCCATGCTCCTCAGTCGGTGAGGGGGGTCAGACCCCCTGACCTCTTGTACTTTTCTATTCCACATTCTGTGACAGATCCAAATTTGTACTATTTTTAACTTCCTTGTCCTATTCTTCCAGGTCTCTTTAAAAAAAATTTTTTTTTAACGTTTATTTATTTTTGAGACAGAGAGAGACAGAGCATGAACGGGGGAGGGTCAGAGAGAGGGAGACACAGAATGTGAAACAGGCTCCAGGCTTCGAGCTGTCAGCACAGAGCCTGACGCGGGGCTTGAACTCACGGACCGTGAGATCGTAACCTGAGCCGAAGTCGGCCGCTTAACCGACTGAGCCACCCAGGCGCCCCTCTTCCAGGTCTCTTTAATTGTAGGAAGAAAGATGACCAGTAATTGATTATGTCAAAGGCAGATTTCATGTGTCCTTAATCTGTGCCCTGGACAGATTGTCGATTGTGTCCCTTCTAGGATTTCAGAATTCTACAGTTGTAAAATTGGGCTACTCTACTCAGGTTGTAGAATGTGGAGTGTGGTAGCCTCCTTAAAATTCTTTCAGAAAGAAAACGTAGCACCAGGTAAATAGGTAAGAAAGTCAATCTTTGTTTTAGGACATGAAATCTTAGGAGAGGCTCATAATTTGAAACTAGCATGTGCTAATAAAACTTGAGACCTTGCCTTACAAATCCCAGTCTGCTCTAACCTTACTTTCTCTTTTCTTACTTATCTTTATTTGCGCCTGAAGTCACATCTGCCTTTATAAACCATTGGTTACACTCCATCCAAGTCTGGCTCTCCTTCTCACTTTGAGTAAATGACTTAAATGCTGAGCAACAGTGTCTTATAAAACAGGGACAGTACCTGCCTCATGGTGAATCTTGAATGCAGTGATACGATACAGTAAGAATAATGCTTGACTCCTAATAGTATTCCTCACTCTCTCTTGCTTTATAATTAATCCCAGTTGTGTCGTGGTTGAGTGTCTCATCTGGCCAGCTGGGTTCTAAGTAGCAACCTGTATGTAATGACCTGATACTAAGCCATGGACAGCCAAGCAATTGAGCACTGACTGCACATAAAACACCTATAGATATTTTCAGCAAATACAAAGGAAACAACCAGGAAACATGAAGTTGCAATTAGTGTAATATTTTAAATTCTAGTTTGCTTCTGTGTGATTTTTAAGCATCCCATTACAATACCATTCAGAAAGGTAATAGCTATCCTTATGTAGCTAAATAGTCTATATAATATAATTGAAACCATCTTTTGAAATCACTGGTTTGTGCCTACTTGACTAGACCTGCCCATGTCTAGCTACAACGAACAGCACAGATGCTGATGTGGCATACTTTTCAAGTAACAGGCACATAAATGGGACACGGGACATGGGAACTAGGAACAAATGATTCAGTCCTGAGCCGTGAAGAAGACACAGGGTTTGGACTGAGGAAAGGGAAGGGAAATCACATAAGTTTCCCACTGTGGGACCATGGTGGGAGGTTTTGAAAGGAAACTGCTGGGAAGTGCAGATAAAAAGATAGCTGCGAAACTGAGGCAGGGTGGGCTGGAGCCTTTAGAAAAAGGTTTAAAGGTTTCAAGTTCTCTACGCCCATTTCTCCCACCTCTTAGAAAAAGACCCAAAGCCCATTCAGCCTTGCAAACCAGCTAGCTGGAATCTGCAAGGATCATGATCTGCTTTTTTGAGTTCTGCAAGTCAGATGTAGACATCAGCCCAGATGAGAAGGCTCAGACACCCCAGGCTTTGGTTTCCTAACCTGTAAGATAGATCCCTCAATGGGATTGTGAAGATTTAAAACCCACAGATGGTGTCTACAACTTGGCTTACATATAATGAGCACTCACTAGGCAGCTCTAAGATACCAAGGAATATAAGATTTACATCAATGGCAACAAAAAGGAAATTAGGAAAACTCAGCCCAGGCATAGGCAAAAAATCAATTTTCATTCATCCTTGCTGGATTACGTATGTGAGCTTCAGATGAAGAGTGAAAATGAAAACCTATCCATGCTTTCAACCTCATCCCAAAACCAGTGGAATGAATACTTAGAATTCCTGGTATCCCTGAACTGGCGTGTGATTAACGATTGGGTGGTCACAGAGATGACAGCTGTTGAACTTATCAGCCAATCCCTGCAGTAGCTTGAAAAGACATGGCATTTGGATTTATTCCATTTATCTGAATAATTTCAAATACAGGTAAGCTTTCCAATTGCGCAGATAGTCTTTTTTTTTTTTTTGACAGTTATTTGAAGTATAAATGTATGTTCTAGGATGAACACTTCAGTTAATTTTGAACACTTTTACAATCAAAAAATTAAAGAATGCAATAAATAGGAAAATAAATAAGTTCAGGAAGAACTTTATATTCTTTAAGCTAACAAAAGGCTTTAAGAATTTTTAAATAGGCACGCAAAATACTGGAAATTAATCAACATGGCAAAAACCTTAAGTGCTTCTGAAAATATTAGGAAAGCATCTTACAATAAAGCTTGAGATGGAGGGATTGTGTACAGTCAAATCATTGTCATCAGCCAGAATTTTTTAAAGTCTAGGAGCTGCGGAAGACCCAAGTCGTTATCTTACGATTAGGACACAACACTCAATTTGGTAGTAGGACCACTGGTGCTAAGAAAGTTTCATTCCTGCCCAACGTCAAACTTTGGAAAATACTGACAGTTTAAATAAAATATTTTTTTTTTAGCTGGAGGTCACATTCTTGTGTTACAACAGCCAGTTTCTTTAAAAGTGATATTTAATAGTGTATTTGGCTGTGACCAAATACAGAATTTTAATAATCATTCAGCCTAGATGTGGATTTGGTACAACTGTAGAAGAAATTCGAAGGAGCCATTTTAAAATGTATTCCCTTTTTCTTCTAGCCACCCAATTAGCACAGTATCAAATACTGTGTCTCCCAGAGAGGACCAGCCCACACACCAGTTGTTCAGGGCTGGTGTACAAGAGAACAGTAACCAGTCATTATGTTCTTGGACAGACTGGCTGCTTGACCTTTCCAGAAAAAGCCTGGCAAGTTAGGGAGGTGTGGCAGGAGAGCGGGTGGGATAAAGAGGTTTTCCCTGTGGTTGGCAGAAGTTCGTTTGCCATCTGCTGGGGATTTGCTCCATTCACCAAGTCACGAGCCTTTAGAGGAGTCAAATTCTATACCTGTTAGTTACCAAAATGAAATCCTGTCTTTCCAATTTTGGTAGTCCACCCACAAACACCAGTATCTTCCTTCGCATGTTTAGTGCTAACCCTCATGATAAAGGGGTAGCTGGAGTTGACTCAAATAATCGCCTAATTGGGAATCTGTGCAATCTAAGTGATAAGCTGTGTGGATCGGGGCATTTTGCCCACCAGCTTGGCTTAGATTGGTTTCAAGTCTGCCTCCTGTTCCTATCGCTCTTCTGGGGCCATTGGGTATTTCTCAAGGCAATGGGATAAGGACAAAAGGGGAGAGAGAGCCAGCTATCTCAAGATCTGCTGCAGCGCAAATTGCTTATTGGGTGTACGTTTTGGTCCCCTCTGCTTTTACATTTCTAGAGAGTTGAGAAAGGTGATTTGCATTGTTTTCCCAACTCCAGAATGCTAGCATTCCTCTAAAACAATGCTGTTCAAACTCTTTTGACAGGTGGAACCCTTCAAACAAAATCCTATCAAAGGCATACATAAAGTGAGTAAAATCAGAATGGCTCTGTAAAAGCAGAGGCTGGGGGCTCCTTGTCCCCCACCAGCTTCAGTCCCCAACGATTGAAACCACTGCTTTAAGAGAACTGCTTACAGGCCTGGGTTTGTAGACCAGCATCGGTAAGATACCAATACAACCTTACAGTCTTAGAACTTTCTCAGCTTTGTGATGCCTTGTCTAGTATCTAAGAAATTTAATCCAGGTACTGTCCTGAAAGAAAGTCAAACAGATTATCACTTTGGGGTTATTTAGCTTGCTTTCCCTTCTTAGCACTGCATTACAGGACACAGATCAGGAAAGCATTCTGCAGATCTGAACACAACATCCTTTAGGAGGCCAGGGTGTTTCATTGAGGGGGGTTCCAGGGCCATTTTCTTTGTTTCTTGATGTGTGTGTAATTTTAATTAAGTGTATTTTACTGTGTGTGTATATATTACCATTTTATGTGTTACATATTTTATATGCTGTAGATTTTTTAGTGTATTTTTTGTGAAATACCTGAATACAAATATGTGTGTGTGTGTATAAAACACCCACATACCCACCACCTGGGTTAAGAAACAGAATATTACCAATATCTTAGGAACCCCCTGGATGTACCTGCCCAATTACATATACTCCCTCCAGAGTGAAGCACTGTCTTGAATTTGAGATTAATCATTTCCTTGCTTTTTATTGTGTATGTCCCTAAACAATATATTGTTAAATTTTGCCAATTTTTGAACTTTATATATGCTGGGTGTATTCTTTTGTGAATGGCTTCTTTCAGCATTTTTTAATTAAAAAAAAATTTTTTTTTAAGTTTTATTTATTTAAGTAAATCTCTACACCCAATGTGGGGCTCGACCTCACCGCCCCAAGATCAAGAGTTGCATGCTCTTCCACCTGAGCCAACCAGATGCCCCTCAACATATTTTTTTTTAGAGATTTTTATCCATGTTGACATGCTCAATTCCCGTTTTAAGGTTTTTTGGGGTCTGGGGGGGTTCCCCTCCTTTCTTTTTTTTTCCCCTCTACTTTTTTTCTATTCGTTTGAAGTTATATTTTTTATGACTGCTCTTTTGGTAGTCACTCTAGTAATTCTAATATGCATTAATCGTGTTAAGAGTTACTATCTTTGCTCTTCTCATATTCTCTCTTTTGGAATTGAAGATAAGACAGGTGTTCGACCCCATTCTTCCATTTCCCGGCAACCTCTCTTTTCCATCTCTGTCCCTGTGATCTACATTCTCTATCTTCAACTCTAGCTTCTAGTTGACTAATTTTCTCCTCACTCATGCCTAATCTAATCCAGCCACTGCATTTTTAAATTTTAATTGCTATACTTTTATTTCAAGTTCTGTTTTTGTTTTATTTTCTAAAACCTGCTCGGTCATTCTTTGTTGTTATTTTTCCCCTGCTAATCTTTTTTTTTTTTTTTTTAAGTTTATTTATTTATTTTGAGAGAGAGAGAGAGAAAGAGCAAGCACAAGCTGGGGAGGGTCAGAGACAGAGGGAGAGAGGGAATCCCAAGCAGGCTCCACACCATCGGCACAGAGCCCCCGGTGGGGCTTGAACTCATGAACTGTGAGATCATGACCGGAGCTGAGATCAAGAGTCGGACGCTTAACCGACTGAGCCACCCAGGCGCCCCCCCCCCCCCCGCTGCTAATCTTTTAAAACTTTGGTTCTATTTCTCTAAGTATAATAACCATGGTTATTTTATATTCCATCTGATTATTCCAATATCTGAAGTCTCTGGGAATCTGTTTCTATCATTTGTTACTCCTCCTACTGGTTTTTCATTGTTGTTTGGTCTGTGCGTTTTGTGAGTTTTGAGTGGGAGTTGCCCATTTTCCTTGCATCTTTACCCATGGAGAGTCCCTGTGGCCTGGATTGAAGTTGAGTTCTGTCAGTCAATATTGAGTTTGCCTCTGCAGGTAGAGTGGGACAGGGATGGTGAAGAAATTTTAAATTCCTCACTTGACACTGTTCAGATCATGCAGGTATCACAAAATTAGGTCTCAAATTAGGTCCTAGTTGTGAATTCTCAGGAGAGCTTTTCGTTTCCCTCTACCCAGTGCCAGGGTCAAGACAGGCAGGTTTCTTTGCTGTCCCCTTACGTGTGGCAGGGTCATTTTTTCTTTTTCTTTATGCCATATACGCAGCTGTATTCACGGTCCACTGTAATTCAGTTGAACCACGGGAGGATGCCTACAGAATTCAGCAGTGTCATAGAAAATGGCAGCTTTCTAACGGATTCCCTTTCCCCCACCCTTTAGTAGGTTCTGGACTTTATCCCCTTCCCCACTGGCCCTAGAGAGTCGTAAGAACTGGAGCAGAAGGTCTCCAGGGTTTTGTAGAAGCCTTGAAGACAGAAACCATTTTGATGCTCACCTGCCTCCCCAAGCTCAAGTTTCTTATTTCTGCTTTGTTTAGGGATCAGTCTGTCAATCCCTTTAATGCCAACCCTGTAGTTTATTTTTTAAAAACCTAATTTTGGGGCGCCTGGGTGGCGCAGTCGGTTGAGCGTCCGACTTCAGCCAGGTCACGATCTCGCGGTCCGTGAGTTCGAGCCCCGCGTCGGGCTCTGGGCTGATGGCTCAGAGCCTGGAGCCTGTTTCTGATTCTGTGTCTCCCTCTCTCTCTGCCCCTCCCCCGTTCATGCTCTGTCTCTCTCTGTCCCAAAAATGAATAAACGTTGAAAAAAAAATTAAAAAAAAAAATAATAAAAAAAAAATAAAAACCTAATTTTTATATTTAACATTTTAGGTGTTTTAATCAGGAGGGTCTCTCAGGGTCTTTCTCCATACTTTGGTCTCCCCAAGTTTCTCTCAGCTCATTTCTAGTTCAGTAGTTGATATAATTAAGTTGAACCCTTGGCATTGTTTTTACCCTTGGCATTGTTGTTTCAGGAATTCAAACACCCCACCACTTAAACCCAGAGACTTTAGGGTCTTGGGTGCCTGTCAGATTTCTCTTTAATGGTTTCATCCTTTGATCCTGGATCCCACTTCAAATGGAAATTATTTTTTACTTCGTATTTAAATTGTTTGAAGTTACCACCTGCAGATCCGTTTAAGGTCAGAGTTTGGTGTAGAAAATAGTTTACTGGGTGGGTGTATTGCTACTGTTATTTCAAAAGCTCCTGTTGATTTGCTGTGCAGTGTTCCTCTGGTAAGAATTTTATACTACTTGACTTGCACACCCAGAAGTGAAGCTGCTGTCATGGAGAGGTGACTTATCAGGACTGACAGAGGCCAGACAGTGGATGTGGGTCCGTGAGCTCCCTGAAATTATATGCATCGTATTACCTGTGAGTGCCTGTGTGAATATTTCTAAGGAAAGGATTTATAGTTTTGTCAAGTTTGCATAATTAGAGGGCCTAAGTGGTGGTTTAAAATGAGTGAGTGGGCTTGGGTAGTACCTCAAACTTCATTTGACTTGAAGGTGGCCATTCTCATAATTACTACTTTAATTCTAGAGCGCTTCTAAAATACAAAGATAAATTCTTAGGCCTAGAATTGTAATTCTCTCTCTCTCCCCTCCCCCTCTTTGGTCTCATGTTTTAAAATGGTATTTATGCACTCTTGTTAGTAATTATCTCACTCATGGTTTCTTTGCCAAGTAACAGAGATCCCATTGGTAATAACTAGTATTTATGTTATAGTGCACATTTGTGTTCATTTTGATGAATAAATAGTAGAATCATACATCTTCCAGCCATAAGGGGACTTTCTGAATTATTAATAGTTTCTCAACAATATAGATGAGTGAGATTCAGTTTAAGCTTTCTATTCCTTTAGGAATCATTTGTTAGGGGGCGCTTGGCTGGCTGGCTTAGTCGGTTAAGTGTCAGACTTCGGCTCAGGTCATGATCTTGTGGTTCGTGAGTTTGAGCCCCGCATCACGTTCTGTGCTGGCAGCTTGGAGCCTAGAGCCTGCTTCCGATTCTGTCTCCTTTTCTCTCTACCCCTCCCCCATTCATTCTCTCTCTCTCTCTCTCTCTCTCTCTCTCTTTCTCTCTCTCTCCTCCCCCCACTCTCTCGAAAATAAACAAACATTAAAAAAATTTTTTAAGGAATCATTTCTTAGAAAGAAGTAGGAATGCAAACCCAGTATTATAAGGTTTTCTACAAAGTATGCTGCTCAAGCTACTTCCTACATAAACTGAGAGAGGTGCCCATTTTTGTAATGAGTTTGAATATATGTGGCCTTGGGCTGGTTACACTAGCTTCCCAGTCTAGGAAGCCCCCATGGGCAGCAGCCTGCAGCATTTCCTCCTCCTGTGTTGGGCAGTGGTTAGAGCACGGGCTTTACAGCCAAGGGCCTGAGTGGGGATGCTTACTGCCACTTCTGGTCGTGTGGCTTTGGGTGAGTCATTTAATCTCTCAGTGCCTCAGTGCTTCCCTTGGATAAAACAGGGATGATGACATCTACAGCAGTGAATGCTGGGAGATTAAAATTAAAAGCTAATACATGGAAAGACCTGAGACCTAGACCGATAATAGCTGTGCAATAAATATGATGCATTATTACTATTTTGTGACTATTTCCTGCCACCGAATCCAGGTAGCACTAAATGAATGGTATGAAACAGTTAAAGGAAAAACAAAAAACAAAAAACACCTTCATGCCCCTCCTCCCCTGACCTGCCCCCGTCGCCATCATGTACTTGATAACCAGACGTAGAATTCGTTTGTGAAAAGCACTGTTACAAAATTCCACTCCGCGAATATCCACAGGCTTCCTGTAAGTAACACCAAGCTAACCAGGAAACTGTGATTTTAATACAGTCTCAGCAAATCAGTTATAAATTAATCTTTTTAGCATTTTTAATCTTTTAAATTATTTTTGAGGCATAATATATGTAAATCATTTTCTAAAACTACAGACACCAGAAGGGTTAAAGTAAATCTTCCCTTCACCCCAACCCCCCAGATGAAGCTGTTCCTGGTTTTGGGGTACCGTTCAGGGATATGCCATATACATACACCAGCATGTATGAGTATACATCTCCTTTTTTTTTTTTTAACACAAATGGCACTGAAACATTGTTTTCATTACTTAACCATATAGTGTAGACACCCCATATTAGCATGTTATAGAACTAACTCATTCTTTCATCTCAACCGTTGATCCTAATTTTTCTTTTTTTTTTTTTTTAATTTTTTTTTTTTCAACGTTTATTTATTTTTGGGACAGAGAGAGACAGAGCATGAACGGGGGAGGGGCAGAGAGAGGGAGACACAGA
The DNA here is from genome assembly GCF_014898765.1 of Herpailurus yagouaroundi. Lineage (NCBI taxonomy): Eukaryota > Metazoa > Chordata > Mammalia > Carnivora > Felidae > Herpailurus > Herpailurus yagouaroundi. Next base: position 11,949,249 of record NW_024412422.1, read on the forward strand.
ATCGGAAACAGGCTCCAGGCTCCGAGCCATCAGCCCAGAGCCTGACGCGGGGCTCGAACTCACGGACCGCGAGATCATGACCTGGCTGAAGTCGGACGCTTAACCGACTGCGCCACCCAGGCGCCCCTGATCCTAATTTTTCAAAAAGCTTATTAGAAGAACATTCTTCCTTTTTTGGAAATAGGGAATTGTGAAGTCAGGAGTAACAATAGAAAAATGTGGGGGGTGGGGAGCCTTATCACGACCCAATAAGAGGACCTGTTTTATGCCAGCAGAACTAACAGTCTTTACCTAGAGACATTTGTTCTTGTAACAAGTCACATTTGTTCCCAACCCTGGTTCCTCAAGTACGGTTGAGGAATGTCTACTGAATTGTTGCCAGAAGAGGGAAATGAGCTCAATGGGCCTCACACAGCCCTGTGATTGTGCCAGAAGGAAGAGGCAGGGGCCACACTCTTGAAATCAAGCCAGGGCTGGACCTTGAGGGCTAGTAGGCCTGCCATGAGCGGCGGCTTGCTCAGTGCTTAGCTGCCCAGTGTTCATGTAGCCTGGGGGGCGAGTGTGGGTGTTTTCCACTCCACGGTAGCTAATGGTCATGCGTGGGACTGAAAAGTCGTTTTCAAGGATAGAAAAGGATAGACAGTGTAAGGTCCCCTAAGCTACCATTTTCTTCCCCAGAGACAAGGAATCCCTCATTCTGCACGTTTATAAGGATAAGTTGATCTTTTTTTTCCGTACACACTAATTTTTTGCACACTTCTACGTCTTGCTTTATGTGAGTCTACTAATAATAGCTCTTGGGGATCCTCCTATATTATGTGTACATGTTGCTGCCTTACGCATTTTAAGAACTGCACAGTATTCCTTTACATAGCTTTCCTTTTCTTAACCAGCTGCCCATGAATGGACTTGTAGGTTGTTTGCTACTATAAATAATGCTAGAATAAATATCGTTGCCAATACTGAGGTGTGCACGTGTTCAAATCAGGTGCTGTGTGTTGAATATATTCCATGAAATCAAATTGTGAATCAAAAGGGAAGTCGATTTTTTTAAAATTCTTTTTAACTCCTCACTCTGGAAAGATGTCAAATGCGTACACAAGTAGACAGAAGAGCACTGAAGTCCTCGGTCATCACCACCTCCCCCCATCGGTCACCAACTGAGAGCTGAGCTTATATCATCTTCCCTCCCCAACACGATCGTTGTGAAAGATGCCCTACATATCACTGTATCTATATGTATTTCAGTTTGTGCCTCTGAAAGATGGTTTTCAAAACCATAACTATAACACCATTATCCTACCTAATATCTAGTCAGCATTCAAATACTGAAATCCATGAGTTCATAATGATATGAAAATCTCAAGGATTGCACAATGTTCATACCCTGATTCTGTCCTGCCTTCTTTATTTGTCACCTAGAATGTGTCTCTGCCGGGGACGCCTGGGTGGCTCGGTTGGTCTTGATTTCAGCTCAGGTCGTGATCTCATGGTTTCTGGGTTTGAGTCCCATGTCAGGCTCTGTGCTGACAGAGTAGAGTCTGTCTGGGATTCAGTCTCCCTCTCTCTCTGCCTCTACCCTGCTCTCTGTCTCTCTCTTTCTCTCTCAAAAATAAAAAAATAAACATTAAAAAAAAAAAAAGTCTCTGCCAAGAAACTTCCCTTCACCTGCTACTTGATTACCCTGAATTATAATATGTACAGGAAAGTCAGGACATATGCTCGGCTCTTCCCTTTTACTAACTTTGAAAACAAATGCATCCCCCAGCATCCTCTCACAGGTGACTGGTGAGTTAGGATTTTGTTTTGTTTTGCTCTGTTTCCGTATCATGATGAACCCTTGGAATTCAGAGTATTTGAAATGTTTCAATCTGTCGTAATTAATAATTTTGCTCATGTTCACAGTCGCCATCCTTAGCCAATCAGAACCTCTTCACGTTCCCTGCGTCCTTTTTTTTACCCCGTGTCCTTTTGACATGACTCTCCTAGTCGGTGTCTTCGCCTTCCACTCTGATAAGAGGTTCTAGGTGCATCTTGAGGTTGTCTCCATCTCTCCAGAGAGCTATGACTCCCTTCAGAGGGAAGTGGCATTTAGTCTGGGTAATAAGGTCGATGTTCACTGCCACTGACCTGTTAGTGTCTAGGGCTTTTCAGTGAATAAAGCCAGGATATACATATTTTCAAAGAGAAAATAAGTCATTAGTTTTTGCTGATATTTCCCATCGTTATTTAGGATTACACAACTTTACTTTGATTTTACATTGTTATATCTCTTAAATAGTGAAAATCTTCGCTCCTAGCAATAGTAACATAATTATTTGCTTCATCCTATAGTACATATAATGGTTTCAGAATAACACTATATGAATATTATTAACATTACGACTCCTCTAATTTTTTTCCTAAAGTTCTTTTTGTCCTTAGTGTCATTTCTAGTCCTTCCAGGTGCACCAATTGCTGTTTTAAAGTCACCTGAGATGATTCTTTTTAAGTTCTATTTATTTAATTTTGCTTTTGTACGTAAGGATAAAATATTTACATGGGCCCAAAGTCAAATACACGGAGCAAGGTATATTCAAAGAAGTCTAGCTTCTCTCCCTGCCCTCTCCATCCTGTCCTTACCTCACTCTGTTTATCCTAAGTGCGTGTGCATGTGTGTGTGCACGTGTGCGCATGTCGAATATAAGGAACACATCTGTATATTCCTAGGCCCCCTTTTTCTTACAGAATGGAGGAATGTCACACACTTGACTACGTCTTGCATTTTTCCTTAACAGTTTCTCGTGGAGACCATTCCATGGCAGTATTTGAGTTCTTCTTGCCCTTTTCCAGCTTCGCGATGCTCCAGGGTGGGGTGTACCATAGCTCATTCGACCAGGTCTCCACCAGTGGCCACTGGGGCAGTTCCTACCCCGTGCTCTCACGGCTGCGGTAAGCAACTGGCATATACACCTTTCCATGTCGCTGGCCCGGTGTCGCCGGGATGGTCCAGAGGAGAGGTATTGCTGGGTCAGAGGGCAAATCTACATGCTTTTTGTTAAGTTTGCTATATTCACTTGCCCGCCTGCCTTCCAGCAGCAGCGTTTGAGGGCAGTACACTGGTCATTTGAAATGCGCGTTTGCAAGACAGTGGCACCCAGTTTGGTAGCCCTGTGTGTTACAGATGTCCTTGCTTGACCCTTGAGCCCCTGGCTAGTAACTGGCCACAGGAGTTAGACGCGGGGCCTCACTGAAGGGATGGAACTGTGCTGAGTTAGAACCAGGAACCAGGGCCATTCTGATGCCAAGTCTCCCCTTGGTCTTTTCATTTCTTCTGTGTTCTTGTAAGTCATTTCTTTAAATTTATGAGCACCTGGCTGTTGTGTCAGACATCGAGTCTCAATAACCTGTCAGTAAGTGTCTTCCGATTACCGGTCAACACACCCTCAGCTCCCCCCTTCAAAGACAAATATTTATTAAATGCTGATATGTCCTGAGTGGACATTAGAGGTAGCAGAACAAGCTCTTCGCCCTTCCTGGCCTCCAGGGTTATTTCTACAAGGGCGAAGCTGGAAATGATTAGGAAAATACAGGGCCTCCCACAGGTGCTGTGGATGGGAATTTCAGGCTGAGGAAGGGATGCATCCCTGGGCTCAGGTATCCCTTTTCCTCTCAGATCTACTTGGGGAGGCTCCGTTGCTCACAGTTAAATATTCCCCCAACTTTTTAGATGTAAATAATCCAAGCCTGTTGTTGTGGACACTTGAGACAGAACAGTTGCCTCTCTAACTTGCTCCCTACCCACTCCTGGTATATAGAGCCCAAGTTGAATGGAATTAACCCATTCCTTGGCAGAGACATTGGTTTAACAATGGTCAGCCCCCGGGCACCTGGGTGACTCAGTCGGTTAAGCTTCTGACTTCAGCTCAGGTCATGATCTCACGGCTCGTGGGTTCGAGCCTCGCGTCGGGCTCTGTGCTGACAGCTCTGAGCCTGGAGCCTGCTTCGGATTTTGTGTCTCCCTCTCTCTCTGTCCCTCCCCACTCACACTCTGTCTCTCTTTCTCTCAAAAATAAATAAACATTAAAAAAAAAAAAAAGAAAGAAAACAATGGTCAGTCTAGCCCACACCCCCTAGCATACAGTACTCCCCTGGCTAGAGTGTACTTTGAGGTGGAAAGATAATCCAGATTGATCTAATCATAACAAAGGGAAGCCCAGGACCATCCTTTGGTTGGGGGTTGGGGGCAGCACCAAGAAGGCCCTCTCCTCTAGAAGTTATGGTATGCCAGTGTGAAGCCTAGAACTGCTACGTTTTACAACAAGGGAGGAAACTAGTCTGAGGACAAAACCAATCCCAGGGAAATAGCAGGGCCAAGAGAACAGCAGAGATACTGCCAAAGCCTTGATCAGACCATACCTGAAACCTATCCTACCATTGGACTTCCAATAAAGAAACAAATTTCCTTTATTATATAGGTTAGTTTTCTGTTACGTATAGCCAAAATGGACTTCTTACTGAGTGAGTGATAGGAAGAAAAGCAGCTTCTCAACAAAATGGTTTAACATTACTACCAAATATCAACAGTTCTATCATTCAAGTACCTATATCCTTGTGTTTCGCGGGAGAAGTCTTCACAGATCGCCTTTGTGCTCCAGCCTAGCCCACACCATCTGGCTGCAGATGGGGTGGACTTGTAGGAGAGGTAGCTTTCGTGTGCTCATTTCCCCCCTGCTTCCTTCCCTAACTGCTAGAAGTAACAACCAGCAGAGGAGTGAATTCCCCCACACTTATAGGAAGTCACATTCAAGTGCTTTTGTAATCCCTGTAGATGAGCATTCACAGCCTAAAGTTGGAGGGGCGGGGGGAGGTTGTGGAGAAGGAATGGTGTTGCCGGCACAAGTGGGGTGATGCCCGTGTTCTGTTTGGTGTAAAACCCGGTGCCTGTCCTGACGTTGGCCCTATACCTCCCACCTTACAGTGACGCCAGGCCCCACGCTGAGCCCTGTCCCTGTGTCGGCTCATTCAGTCTTCCCAAGCACAAGGTAGGTACTCTGATCCCCATTTTACTGAATAATGAGGAAGCGAAGGCAGATGGCTATTCCTAAGGCAAACGAAGCGTTTTTAAAATTAAATGTTAGCCCAGCACACAGTAGGCACTCCAGAAATATTTGTCAAGTGAATGAATGTTGTGTATTTTACTGAGATTGCAAAAGCTGATACCTCATTAGCACCGTTATTTATGGCAGCTACTCTGCTCTAAGCCCTGGGGAGACAGGGGTCCTGCCCTCATGGGACTCAGTCTAGTGGGAGAGACAGGCAGTAAGCCAAGAATTAAACATTGTGGGTAGGTGTGCATGAGGCAATCACCTGGGGCGACCTGGTCTGGGGTTGTTGGAGGACCCCGCCTAAGGAAATGCCATTACAGTGGAGACGGGAGCCTGAGAAGGAGCAGCCGGACCCAGCCGGTGGGCCCAGCGTTTCAGAAAGAACATCGGGTGTGCCAGCCCTGAGGGAGGAGGCTGAGAGACAGTCCAGGCCAGCACAGCAGGAGCAAAGGCGTGTGGGCCGGGTGTAGAGGAGCAGGGTCCAGATAGGGTCTCCTTGGCCACAGGTAGCATTTCAATCCCAAGAGCAAGGGGAAGCCAAGGAAGGTTCCTGAGCTTTGTGATTCAAGAAAACAAGTACTTTATTCCTTAACCTGGTGGTAAAGACATGGGTATTCCGCATAATTATTTGAGTGTCTGTGATATTTCTTAACAAAGCAGTGAGATTATGTAAAAATGCTCTCGGTACTGCGGGGAACACATCTGAGGAAGACAAGAGTGGAAGTGGAGAGACTATTACAGCAAGAGACAGTGGTGACAAGGCCCAGGGTAGTTGCAGTAAAGACCAGAGAGGATGTACCCCGGCGACATCAGGAGGCGGAATCATGGGGCTTCGAGTCGGTCACCAGGTGGGGGGTAGGGAAGAATCAAGATCCTTTCCTAACATGAAAAGTCCACATGCCTAACGAGTAAGAAGTTCTGTTTTCATTCTAAAGACAACAGGCAGTGAAGCATGGTGCTGGCTACTGGGAATTTGGGGACAGACAGAAGTGGTTTCCAATCCACCAGCAGTGACATTAGACAAGTCAGTCAGCCTCTCTGAACCTCCGTTTCTTTCCTTAAAAGAGATATTCAGCGGATGTGAGGATTAAGTAAGGGCGGGCACATTAAGCATTTCCTCACACGGGCCCAGGCGTCTGTGAAACAGCCAGTCAGTGGAAGGGCTCTGTTCGGTTGTTGGGAAAGCCTAGAGAGACCTCGAACACCCAAGCTGGCAGCAGGATCTGGGTTGGATCCCAGGTCACCTAGTTCAGCCGCCAGTTCTCCTATTGGGTGCCAGTGGAATCCCCTACAGTGCTTGACAGGAATGCAGAGTTGCAGCCTCACCTCCAGAGATTCTGATTTGGAAGTTGGGGCCCAGTAATGTGTGGTTTTACGGAGTTCGGTATCAGGGTGGTGCAGACACCGGGTTCGTGGATCACACTTGGCATTCACATTGCACCAGGCCTCACTGTAATGAAACACACAGATACTCCCCAACCCCCCTGCCCGGGTGGTGATAAAAAGAGGCCTGGGGCGTCTGGGTGGCTTAGTCGGTTAAGTGACTGACTCTTGATTTCGTCTCAGGGCATGACCTCATGGTTCATGAGATCGAGACCCCCACGTTGGGCTTTGCACCGGCAGCGCGGAGCCTGCTTGGGATATTCTCTCTCTCTCTCTCTCTCTCTCCCTCTCTCCCTCCCTCCCTCTCTCTCTCTTTCTCTCAAAATAAATAAGCGAACAAAACAAAAAAGGCCTGACATCTCTACCTCTGTTAGTTGGCATTCTTCACTGACAGTGACAGGAACACCAATCAAACTGGCTGCGGCAAAAAGGGAATTTATTGGCTTGTGGAAACTCACAGGTGCAGGGTAGCTCGGAGCACAGCAGGATGCAGCCCCCCATTTAGCCATCAGATAGATGCCTCTGCTCTTGTCTGTGTTGGCCTAACACCCAAGCAGGCCTTCTCCACATGACGCCCCCCAGGTCCAGGCTCACCCGTCCTTGCAAATGGCAGTCCCAACAGCAGAACTGTCGGCAAAGAGTCCCCGCCGGAGCCTCCTGTGGAGCCCCACTGGCCTGGTTGGGTCAGCCACTCTGGAGCCACTTGGACTGGAATTAGGGGACAGCTGCCATTCCCAGGAGAAGGGACACAGATGCCAAGCAGGGAAAAACTAGAGATGGCCATCACACTCCAAAGGAGAGCTCTGAGGAGAAATATGCATAAACACAATGATCTCTCACAGGCGTGAGCCCCCTCTTGCTGGAGATGATCTGGGCTATGGCCAGAGAGCATTTGTAAGGGGCTACCCCAAGAAGAGAAATTTTCTTCCAAATAGTTATGCCTCTAGACCTCAGCTCCCACAGTGTCCTTCTTCCACCTTTTCCTAACCCAGGAGACCCAGCTGAAATCTCCCTTTGCCCAAGAAGCCTCCTCCCCCAGCTGCCCTGTGGCCTTGAGGTCTTCCTCGTCTCCTGTGGACAGGGGGCTCAGGTCCTGCCCTGCCACTTCACAGCTGGGTGACCTTGAACAAGTGACTTCATTCTCTGAGCCTTGTCAGTCTCATCTGTATAGTACCTGGCATTTTCTCAGAGTTCTCTCTGCACTTCCTCAACCATCATACACTTTCTAGCTGGGCACACGGTGCCCTGAATAACAGCCACATTTCCCGTGTTCCCTTGCAGCTAAGTGTCCTGGGAGTAAGGGCTCCCCATGGGGTGGGGACAGCAGTTTCAGAGGCTGCTCTGAAGAGACAGCCTGGCAAGCATCAACTGTCTCTTCCTGGTCTACACCCTCCTCAGGCCTGCTGCTGGAAACACGGATGCTGCCATCTTTGACCAGGAGGAAGGCCCTGGGAGTGCTCTGTGGAACGGAGGCACCCTACCTGCCCTGGAACTCACGCCTCCGGCCTTTGGCATGAAGACAATTTGTGGTTTGTTTAAACCACTCGTGATTCGGGGACTTCTGCTACAGCAGAACCTCACCTGAACCCATCAGGGTCCCTGCCTCCCAGGGGCTGACGTGGAGACTAAATGAGAGAGGATGTGCTCGGCGTGCCCGGCCCAGGGCCTGGTGGGCAGGAGGCGCTCCCTCGATGCGCGTGGCTGCTCCTTTCTCCCAGTGTGGTTACTCCTGTCCACTCCCTTCTGCCTCACATTTGAATGGCTTGTTCACAGTCTGCCTCCTGCACTAAGGCCACGCAACTCCACGGCAGGGATTTTGTCTTCCGTCTGTCTCCCTCTGGCCTGGGTTCCTTGGATGCAAACAATGGAAACCAGCTGAGGGTCACTGCGGCAGCTTGCTGAGAGACCGCCAGGCACCCACAGGACGGCAGGGGCGGCCGACACCGAGGCGGGGCACTGACGGGCACCAGCAGCCGCACATCCCACCCTGATGTGAGCAGATGCCAACTGGCCGCCGTCTCCCTGTGCGTCTCCCACTGGCTCCATCTGGGTCACATGCCCACCTCTCAGCTAGAAGGTAGGGACGCCTTGGTGAACACTCCCACTGGACTGGACCCAACGGGGGTAAATGCGTTCCCCAAACGGAAAGAGGACGCTGTTACCAAGAGAAAGCGAAATGGCCCCTGAGCAGCAAATGCCCAAGTATGAATGGGGTCTGTATGCTCCTGGAAGTGAGGAACAAAGATCCTGCCCCAAACAAGAGTCACCTCTCAAAGTCACCCCCACCTACATGAGGGGGTCGGTGACTCGGCTGCAGCCGCATCAGAGCCCAGGTGCTTTCCACCCCTGGCCCTGCCCTCAGGCTTCAAGCAGGAGCTGCAGACCTGACGAGGAAGGTGAGAGGAAGGCCACTCCTGGGAGGAGGACACTTCCGCAGACAATCCCCCGGGGTCTCAGTGGCCAGGGCATGGCATCACACGCCCTTTCCGGAAACATAATGGCAAGGAGGGATGGGTTTAGACTAATCTCCCGGGTGCAGAGAAGGTGGGGGGAGTCTATCCCAGTTCTGCTCTGGGCCGATGTGGGACCCATCTGGTCGAACCTTCTTCTCCAGCTGGCCAGGAAGGCTGAACCACATTGTTGAGTAGTTGCCGTGAGTAACCAGCAGGTGGAACAAGGCTGTGCTGCTGGATCCTTTAGTTTGAGGTTCTGCTCGTCCACGTGAGAGTCAGGAAATACTTCCAGGGTCCTCTGCCCGCCTCTCCCCAACGTTAAGCCTCACCGACATCAATAGGCGGGAAAGATTCCAGAGAACTGTTGAACTGACCCCACAAACATCAGCACCCACTGCTCCTGCCGCAGGCAGGGAAGGAGTCCATTGAGAAGCCTGCACGGAGCAGCTTCCTGTTCCAGCTCTGCCGCTTACCCGCTGTGTGGCCTTGTAGTTAACTGTCAGGGTCTGGCCTCTCCATGATGTGGGGACTGGATGCTCAGCACGCCTCGGTCTGAGGTTCTTACATTCCAGGTACCATCTAGGCTGGGGGCTCTGTGTGGGCCCTGCCAGCCCTCCCCCTGTTGTCCCACCTCTTGGCTCCCTTTCATGAGCAGCCATTGTCCCGTGAGCGGTTCCTGTGTCTCCCCTCCACGTCCCTCCTCCGCACCGTCCCTTCCTGTCCAGCCCATTCCCATCAGCTTCTGACCCCCTCACACTTCTGTCTTCCTGGACCACTGGCTCCCTGGCCTCCAGGACCCACATGCCATTGTCTTTCCCTTTGACCTCTGCTTACTCTTTGTGGTCCCTCTATAGGCTCTTCCTCGCCTGCTTGACCTCTAGCTCAGCCCTGGACCCTCTGTCTACACCCCACGAAGGAGGAGGATCTCAGCCTGGTCCAGGGTTTTCAAGACCAGCTATGTGCTGATGATCTTCTCAAAGAAAAACTCCATGTGTTTCTCTACATTCCATACTTTTGTTTCAACGAATGTGTGGGTTTTCCACACCCAGGAGTTGGACACTAACTGCCTGGAGTTAGCACAGACCTCACAGCTTAAGTGCTCAGTCCCACAAGACCCCACCCCCACCCCCACCCACCCCCGCCACTTCAGACACCAATCGCATAGGTTGTCACCTATGTCCCTCTTATAAATCAGAGGTTCCCGTGACCCCTCCTCAGTTTTGATAATTTGCTAGGATGGTTCACAGAGCTCAGGAAAATAGTTTACTTATAATTTAGGATTTATTCTAGAAGGACCCAACTTAAAAACAGCCAGGCGGAAAAGATGCATAGGGCAAGGTATTGGGGGGTGGCATAGAGAACTTCATGCCCCCTCCAGGGACGCCACCTTCCCAGCACCTCCACGTGGTCACCAACCAGGAAGCTCTCTGACCTGTCTTCCACTTAGAGTTTTTCACAGAGATTCCATTATGCAGGCACCGTTGATTCCGTCACCGGCTACTGGTGACTAAGGCAGCCCCCACCTCCTCTCCCCTCCCCTGGGGCTGGGTGGGGTGGGAGGATGGGGGTGGGGGGGGATGGTAGAGGTGGGACTGAAAGTTCTAACCCCTGGCAACCGGCCCCCCATCCTTAGGAGCTCGCAAATATTCTAAGGTGCTCCCTGTGCTCTTACCACTTAGGATATTACAAGGGTTTTAGGAGCTCTGGCCCGGAGCCGTGGATGAAGACCAAAATGTCTGTTTCTTCTATCACAACATCACACCCCAAAACTCTCTGCCGAGTTCCAGACTCAAATCCTACTGCCCACATGACGCCTCCACTTTGACAATTCAAACCAAACATTATCACAAACAGCTGGGATCTCCCTTCTCAGGGTTTTCCATCTCGGGGATGGCACCACAGGGTACTCTGACGTGTCTTCCTCCCCCTCCACGTCCAGTCCACACACTTCTCTTGTATCTGCTCTACCTCCCGAGTCCACACCTGCTTTTCCTTTCCCACTCCCAGCATACTAGTCCAAACCATTCTCTGGCCTGCACTCCCACTCCTGCCTTCCCTAAGATCTACTCCGTACCCAGCAACCAGAGTTAACTGCAGTGAAAGCAAACTCTATCAATGGGTGAAAGAATGAAAATATATATGGCTGCAGCCACACAATGGATGTTCAGCCACAACGGGAACCAGATACTGATACATACTTGAACATGAAGGAGCCTCAAAAACATGCTGAGTGAAATAAGCCAGTCATGAAAGGCTACATGTTGTATGATTCCATGTATAAAAATGTCCAAAATAGGCAAATCTATAGGGATGGAAAGCAAGTCAGTGGGTGCTTTGGGCTGGAGAGGAGTTGCGAATGGAGACCAACCACTTAATGGGTACAGGGTTCCCTTTTAGGATAATGGAGGGGCGCCTGGGTGGCTCAGTCAGTTAGGCGTCCGACTTTGGCTCAGGTCATGATCTCGCGGTCCGTGAGTTCGAGCCCCACGTCGGGCTGTGTGCTGACAGCTCAGAGCCTGGAGCCTGTTTCAGATTCTGTGTCTCCCTGTCTCTCTGACCTTCCCCCATTCATGCTGTGTCTCTCTCTGTCTCAAAAATGAATAAACGTTAAAAAAATTTTTTTAGGGGCGCCTGGGTGGCTCAGTAGGTTAAGCGGCCAACTTCGGCTCAGGTCATGATCTCACGGTCGGTGAGTTCAAGCCCCGTGTTGGGCTCTGTGCTGACAGTTCAGAGCCTGGATCCTGTTTCAGATTCTGTGTCTCCCTCTCTCTGACCCTCCCCTGTTCATGCTCTGTCTCTCTCTGTCTCAAAAATTAAAAAAAATAAAATAAAAAATAATAAATAAATAAATAATTAATTAAAAAAAATTTTTTTTAAAAGATAATGGAAAAGTTCTGGAACTGAGCAGTGCTAAAGGTTGAACAACATTGTGAATGGAGCAAATGCCCCTGATTGTATACTCTGTAATGGTTAAAGTGGTAAAGTTTTTGTTATGTGTTATTTGACAATAATTTAAAAAAAAATCAAACTATGTCCCTCCCCTGCTTAAAATTCCCATGGCTTCTTGCACTTTACATGAATCCAGCACTTCCTATTGGCCTCTGCTCCCCTCTCTGGCCTACTCTCTTTCCCTCCTACCATGTTTGGATAATTCTGGCCTCCTTTCGGTTTCTCACCAGGCCAAGCTCTTTCCCACCTCAGGCTCTTTGCACATACTGTTCCTACTGCTAGGAAGGCTTTCCCCTCCCTTCACGATTGGCTCCACCTCAGTTTTCAGTATTAATTTCAATGCCACAGAGAGGCCTTCCCCAACCACCCTACCTTGGTGGGACCTCATCTCTATCCCCACCACTCTAATTGTCTGCCATAACCGCCTGGCCATTTCTTTCATAACCACCATTGGGCCTTTGTGTGCATCCCTATGGAGAGTGAGTTCCATGAGAGGAGGTGGGACCTGTCCGTCCGTCCTGTTCATCTCTGTTCTCAGTGCCTGGCACGTGGTTGGCCCTCAGAGGCTTATTTCCTTAATTAATGAAAGATCACCTGGCTATCAAGGGAAAGGATGGAGGCAGGACTTAAACCCAGGTCTCTTTGACGCCAACTTCTATGCTCTTTCTACTCCTCCACATGATTCTCAACTATGTATGATGCAGAAGCTTGAACCAAGTATCAGAGAAGGGGATCAGAGTTAGCTATGACCTTTTAAAACAACATTTTTTTGAGAGAGAGAGAGCACAAGCAGGGGAGAAGGGGAGAGAGAGAGAGAGACAGAGAGAAAATCCCAAGCAGGCTCCATGCTGTTAGCCCAGAGCCCAACACAGGGCTGTTTCATGAACCCCGAGATCATGACCTGAGCCAAAATCAGGAGTCGGACACTTACCTGACTGAGGCACCCAGGGGTCCCTAGCCCTGACCTGGTAATGTAGCTACATTATCGTGTCTAGGAATGCAAGACTTGTGTGGCTGTCACTGCTATAGATGAATCCTATCTGCTGGCAAGACAGCCTCTGGACCCAGACGCAGACGTAGCTCTGGGAAATCCAAACAGGGCCCCTGCCGAGGTCTCATGGACCTTTCTCTCCTCCTTTCTGTTTTCTCACGTTCTCCTGGAATCGGGACCTGGGTTTTGCCCTAGGAAGGGAAGTGGTCAACTGCAGCAGCTGAAGACACTGGCCTGGAGGAACCAAAACCGGCCGAGCCAACCCTCTCTCTTCCCACTGGGTAAAGCCGGAACTGGCCAATGCCTCGGCCCAGTGCCAGCCAGCCCAGGGCACAAGCAGACCCAGACCCAGGGGCTGTGTTTGGACCTTCCTCAGAATGCCCCATGAACATCAAAAGGCAGACACCCAGAAAGCTCTTGAGACTGACAGACACATACTTGAGCAAGCTGGGCTTACTGCTTGGTATGAAATGTGAAGGTGGGGCAGGGACTCCCTTGTGCAAGAGAACTGTGTTAGCGTTGCCCAAGCCAAGTCCTTCCTCTAAAGCTGGAGTTCCTGGTCCTTTTTTGTGCCATGAGTCCTCCCCTCAGGGTAATGTCTTTAAATGCATAGTATAGAATACATTCCATTACAAAAGACCCATTGTCTTGAAATGCAGCTATTGAATTATTTTTTTAAATGTGATGAATATATGAAGTTATTTGCTAACACAATAAACTATGAGAACTAACAGCTGGTTTAGTTACTTCAGTAATTTTGCAGTAGTGGTGAAGGGTAAGTTATATTTTAAGGTGTCTAACTATCTTGTGATTTGGAGACATCTGTGATCTCGATGGATGACAAAATCGTGGGTACTGCTAATACAAGTGTGATCTGTTACCTATATTCATAATGGAAGGAAATTGCTCAATTTCAGTTAGAGGTTATTGAAAATAAAGTAATTTTTTCCCATCCTAGAATACTAGCCTCTTAGACCCTTTGGAGCATAGAGGAATGTGCCCCACTCTTGCCTCCCCAACTCAAATGGGAGCTCTCTGAGGACAAAGCTGTTCCTTCATCTTATATTAAGTGTCTAGAAAGGGCCTGCCTGCCACACGGTGGGCATCCAACACCACTCTGTTGAGTCTCTTGGATTTTCTAGGTAGACAATCACATAGATTGCAGACCAGAGGTTTTCAATCTTTGTCCTTCTCGTCTCCTCTCTTGTCTCGCTGCATTAGCTGGGGTCCCGGTACAATGTTGAATAGAAGCACTGATGGTGGGCACCCTTATCTTACTATGCTCAGTATTCACTTATTAATTTATGCAGCAGAAATGTAGAGCACCTACTATGTGCCAAACTCTGAGCTGGGGATGAAGATGTAACAAAATTGACATCTTTTCCTGTCCAACTGAGAAGATTGAGTAATAGAGGCATTTCTGTGGACAGAAATCTTGAGAACATTACTAAATTCTCCAGACTTGCCGACCTGCTGTCTCAGGATCCTGATTCTTAAAAGGTATGGAAATAAGTCCCTGCTGGTGGTCCCAGTCTCCGGAGCCTAGGTAAGGCTGGCAGCTGCGGGCTTCCCCAGGCCCCCTGCAGAGCTGGGCCAGGAGGCAGCACACGGGAGGGATGGAGGGATAATGAGAGATGTCTCCAGCAGGGGTCAGCCAGAAGATCAAGGCTGGGGTGAGGTTTGAGCCTTGGCTTCCTAGGGCCTGTTGAGGCCACCACCTGTCTGCACTTTGCTTGTAACTATAGGCAGGACCAATTGTTAAAGCCTATGGAAAGAGGATTGCAGCTTCCAGGTGGGCAGTAAGGTGGAGAGATACCTGATACCTGTTCTCTCCACCTCTTCCCTTCCCAGACCCTGAGGGAGTGAATGCACAGACCAGTTTAGTGCACACATCCTTTCCATTCTGTCCAGCTGGCACTGGTAGGGGAGGGGCATTTTTAATAGAATAGAAGGTTGAGGGGCGCTTGGGTGGCTCAGTCGGTTAGGTGTCCGACTTCGGTTCAGGTCATGATCTCACTGTGAGTTTGAGCCCCGTGTTGGGCTCTGTGCTGACAGGAGCCTGGAGCCTGCTTTGGATTCTGGGTCTCCCTCTCTCTCTGCCCCTTTTCCACTCATTCTCTCTCTCTCTCGCGCGCGCGCGCTGTCTCTATCTCTGTGTCTCTCAAAAAATAAAGAAAATTTTTAAAAACTTAAAAAAAAAAAAGAAAGAAGAAGGTTGAAGTTTAAAATGGACCAGACTATGGCTTAGGGACCAGAATAGGAATGTTGTAACAACAAAAATGTGACTGAGAAGTCAGATCAGACTGAGATGTTTTTAAGAAAGCCTACTTACTACCCAGCAAGAGGTTGGGGGCAGGATTGGGAAGAGCAGACTCAGTGGAAGCCAATGGAAACCATGCCCCTGAGGATTACAGCCCCCCCCCCCCCAGATGTCCCCATTTTAAGCCCCAAGACCTGTGGATACAGTACCTGTTGAAAGAGTGTGATTAAGTCAAGGGTGTTGAGGATGGGCCACATGTAATCAAGAGGGTCTTTTTTAGGAGGGAAGGAGAAAGGTCAGATCTAGAGGAGATGGGATGATGAAAACACAGGTCAAAGTGAAGCCACCACCTGGAAAAGGCAAGGAATGAGTTCCCCACTAGAGCCTCCAAAAGAAACACAGCCCTCCCAACACCTTGATTGTAGCCCTATTAAGACCATTTGGGCCACTGACCTCCACAGCTGTTAAGATAACAGATTCGTGTTGTTTTAAGCCACTGGGTTTGTGGTAACCTGTTACAGCTGCAATGGGAAACTCCCAGAACTCCCAGGATTGAGACTCCTCCCACCCCCAATTAAACCAGAAGCAGGGAGGTGCGTGGGAGAGAGCCTCTGCCCAGAGGCGTTTGGGGCAAGTGGTCTTTTTTGGAAGACGGAAACTAACAGAAACCCATTCCAGAGCAGTGCCAGAATGAAGTGCGTGCAGAGTGCTGGGGAAGCCCTGGGCGGGGAGGGACGTTGGAGCTGCGCGGGAAGGTGAGTAGGAGTCAGCCTGGCCAGGGGGCTCAGCCTCCTGGCAGGAAGGCGCCCTCCTCCTTGCCAATACCAGCCCCCGGCAAGGACCCCTCGCCACTGCCAGACACAGCCCCCCCCCCCCCCCCCCCGGGTGTCCGGACCACCTCAAGGTTGGCCATCCCCTGAGGGCATTCTGCCCTCTCTCCAACCCCTACGTGGCAGATGCAATGCAGGGGACCCTCAAAGCCGCTCGGAGCCACCCCCAAGTAATGAGGACAGGGGTGCTGCCAGAAGTCAGGCCCAGCTTCCCCGAGCGTGTGCGGTGGGGAGGGGAGCGTTTCCGCCCCCACGCCATCCCGCAGGAGGAAGGAAGTGGTTCCCTCCTCCCACCCCTTCCCTCAGGCTCGCCTGGGACAGGATTCTCGTGATTCGCGATTGGCTCCCACGGGCGGACCTTTGTCCATCCGCGGGACCGCGAGAGGCCCAGGCCAGGCTCGGGGCTGCGGGGCGGGAGGCGGCCGGGTGGGGGACAAGCCGGAGACCACAGGGGAGACAGGCAGGCCAGGGCAAGGGGACTGAGACACAGGCGGGAGCCAGGGACCGAGACGCGAAAGGGTGAGAGGGCGGGCGGGTCGCGAGGAGGGTGGGTCGGAAGGGGCGGGCGGGGCGGCCCGGCGGGCGCAGAGCTCGCAGTCGCTGCGGTGGCCGCGGGCGGGAGGGGCGCAGGGTAAGTGCTCCGGCGCTGGGACGGGGGGGCGCGCGGCCCCCATTCCGAGCCCTCCCAGCCGGCGCCCTCCGAGGAGCGGACCCTCATCCCCGTCGCCGCTCCCCCGCCAGCCTGCCTGGGACCCCGCCCCCAGTTGCCCTCTGTTCTAGCGTTTACCAGGGCGGACGGTCATTCCCCGGGGGACCCCTCCCCCAGCCCTTGTCCAGAGGGTACTAGAGTCAGGTGGGGGGGGGGGGGGGGGCAGGAGACAGTATGCCACGCGACATGGGAGGGAAGTCCCTCTTGGCCTCAGTTACCTCCCCTTGAAAAACGGGAGCCTTGATAAGAACTGCCCTTTTGCACGGCGTGCTTAACGTGGGGACAGGTGCCTTCATTCATCACACGCTGAGCGCAGCAACAGGTGAGGTAAGTACCCTCCTTGTCTCCCTCTCACAGGTGAAGAAACCGACACTCGGGCCAAGCCACCCTGCCAAAGGAGGCAGAGCCAGAACTCACACCCAGGTCCGTGTGAACCCCTAAATCCTTTTATTCCTCGTCCTTGCCTCTCGCTGCCCCGCCAGGGAGACTGCAGAGAGAGGAGTGGTAAACGTAGTACTGGGGACCCCGGGGGGAGGCTGAAATGAGGGAACCTCCAGGGCAGCAAATCCTTCACCTGGAAATACTGGAAACACCTCTTGGGGCAGGGTGTGCTGAGGAACTAGAAGGGTAGGCTGGGGACAGGTTAAACTCCAGGACATGGAGGTACAGCCAGCCCCCTGCAGGAACTCAGAGACCTTTACACCCCAGCCCCGCGCCTCTGCTGAGTGCAGGGGCTCCTGCAGGCTTAGGCATGGGACTCCACCTCTCCATGCCTCATTCCCTCGACCGTTCCGTGGGGTTGAGCATGGTACTTCCCTCACAGGAGTGCTGAGAGTTAAGTGAGATGGTTGGTATAAAAGCTTAGCCCAGCCTCTGGCCCAAGGTTGCTACCGAGCTGTGTCCCCCTCCAGCCTCACCCGCCCCTCTGAAAGCACTCCTCTGTCCTGGTCACCTTAAACCTAAGGTCAGTCAGGGCCACCTGAGACCTGCAGTGTTTCTGGAAAGGCCCAACATCGGCTGGAAGCTTCTGATAAGACGAAAGCTGGCAGTGGTAACTTCTCACCCTCCGAGTACCTGGGGGGAAGTAGGGGCAGGGTTTTGAAAATCTTTGGGCTGAGGCTCGCACAATTCCAGAGTTGCTCTGCAGCCCCCAAGCCCTCCCCATCCCTGGTTTAGAGTGAAGGAGGAAGTCCAGAGTGTTCTTGCCCCAAAACCTGGTCTTCATCTCCTCTCCAGCATGTAAGCCGGCAGCAGGTTCTACTTCTCGGCATGTTCTGTATCCGGCCATTGCTCTGCATCCCCGTATCGTTTGCCTCCTCTTGGCCTCCCTGCCACCACTCTTGACCCCCAAATGTTCAGAGTTGTTTACCACGCCCTCTATGAGATCAGACCCTTGTCTCCTGCCACCACCCCCTTACTGCAGCCACACTGACCTCCTCTTTCTTCGTTGGACTTGCTGAAGGTTTTTTGTGTTTTTCTGTGGGTTTTTTTTTGTTTTTGTTTTTGTTTTGCCCTCTGAGGGCCAGTGCACATGGTCTTCCAGCCATCTTCTTGTGACTTAACCTCTCT
Source organism: Herpailurus yagouaroundi (assembly GCF_014898765.1). NCBI lineage: Eukaryota > Metazoa > Chordata > Mammalia > Carnivora > Felidae > Herpailurus > Herpailurus yagouaroundi. The sequence continues at coordinate 11,967,480 of NW_024412422.1, forward strand.
GCAATTCAGGGACCACTATGCAAGTCTCCTACTCAAGTCTTCCCCCACTATTCCACCTGCAGGAGCCACGCTGGCCTGGTCCCTTCTTGCATTACTGTTTTTCCTTCTTCGCATGCTTAGTCTTGGGTGGTGTTACCTTGCTTATGTGTTTCCCTGGTTCCTTGTCTGTCCGTCCAGCTGAAGTATCAGTCTGTCAGGGCCATGGCCTTTATCTTCTTGGCTTTGGATTCCCCGGAACTCAGCACAGCGCTTGGCACATAGTGAATGTTCCAATTATATTGTACAATTGCAAGCAAGTGTGTGCAACCATTCAGGGTTCTTCTTCTCATTACTTAACAGAATTCTTTCTGTATTTCGACATGACACCCCAGAGTTGTCATTGCTTCTGTCAGCCCATAGCCTTTCTCGGCTTTTCTCAAAAGCAGGGCTTGTGGGGTCTTTCCAGCTTCTAGGCATCATATCCAGCTTAGCTTGTCCACACTGTACATGTTTTTTGCTATCAAATTATTTCTTTGAGATAATAGTTCCCAAACTGTTGTGTTCAAGTCAAGAGTATGATTATTTTGAAGGCACTTGCCACTTATCACCAGATGGCTGTTGAGGAAAAACTATGCCTGGCAATATGTGCAAGTTTCCCTACAGCCCCACAAGCATTGAGTTTTATCACTTTTGTCTGTTTTTTTTTTTAATTTTTTTTCAACGTTTATTTATTTTTGGGGGGACAGAGAGAGACAGAGCATGAACGGGCGAGGGGCAGAGAGAGAGGGAGACACAGAATCGGAAACAGGCTCCAGGCTCTGAGCCATCAGCCCAGAGCCCGACGCGGGGCTCGAACTCACGGACCGCGAGATCGTGACCTGGCTGAAGTCGGACGCTTAACCGACTGCGCCACCCAGGCGCCCCAACTTTTGTCTGTTTTAATGGGCAGTTGGTAGTAGGTTGAAATTTTCTGTTGCTTGAATTAGTGAACCTGGGGTTTTGTTTTTTTTTTTTTTTTTATATATGTGCTGGTTCTATTTCCTGTCTTGTGAAGGAAGGAAATCTCCGGGCGCCTTAACTGCCCCCTTCACCTTTGCTTGTGCTAATGGTTCCATTTCAGCCCATCTCCTGAGAGCAGGTCGAGGGACCCAAGGGGCTAGAACAGGAACACACTGAGCTGAACTCTGCTGGTTACAGAAGCTGTTCTGTCAGTCAACCAAGAAGAAATTCTCTAAGAGTCCCTTATGCCCCCAGCATGGTACTAAGGAGAAGAACTTTTTTTTCTAAGTCTATGTGAACATTTTTTTTTCAGAATGATCATTTTTTCCCCCAATTATAAAATCACACAGTGTGCAGTGTTATTGGAACATTGGGGCAGGAAAAGATGGGGAAATAATCTCAACACTGATCACTAGTGGGACTACATACATTCCTACAGGGAAGTCTTGGGCTGTCATTCCAAGGAGTGCACTTGATTTAGCACACATCGATCTAGGACAATCTGAAACAGTGTATTATTTTCCTGTGGCTGCTGTAACAAGTCACCACACATTTGAGCCTTCAAACAACATAAATTTATTACCTTGCAGTGCTGAGGGCATCAGACGTACAAAATCAATCCATTGGGTCCAAATCAAGGCCTTGGCGGGGCCGCATTCCTTTTGGAGGCTCTAAAGGAGGATCTGTTTCTTTGCAACTTTTAGAGGCTGTCTGCATTCCTTGGATTGCAATCCCTTCCCTCTATCTTCAAAGCCAGTTGCATAACATCCTCAAATCTCTGGCTCCAACTTCTGGGTCTGTACTCACCTGTCCTTCTGTGTCTGATTCTCCTGCTCTACTCTATTCATAAAGACCCTTCTGATTACATCGGACCCACCTGAATATGGATAATCCCCGTCTTGGGATCCTTAATGTAACCATATCTGCAAAGTCCCTTTTGCCATGTAAAGTGACATATTCACAGGTTCTGGGGATTAGGACATGTATATCTTTGGGGGTGGGTCATCACTGAGCCTGCCACACCCTAAACGGAAACAAGCGAGATTCACGCAGTATGCGTGGGCTCACATTTGTTTAAGTTTTAAAAAAAAGAGTAAATACGGGTGTGTTGCTGAAGGCCTAGAACACCACTGAAGGCCACAAAGAGACTGGTAAGAGTGGCTGCTTCTGGGGCATCTGGATGGTTTAGTCAGTTGAGTGTCTGACTTCAGCTCAGTCTGTGAGCACAGAACCTGCTTCAGATCTTCTGTCCCCCTCTCTGCCCCTCCCCTACTTGCGCTCTCCCCAAGTGGCTGCTTCTGGGGAGAATGGGTAGAAAGGAGGTTTTTTTGTCATATTTTTTTGTGTTCTTTCGCTTTTTAAAGTTTATTTTGAGAGGGCAAGCAAGGGAGAGGGAGAGAGAGAGAATCCCAAGAAATCAAGAGTTGGATGCTCAACCGACTGAGCTGTCCTGGCGTTCCTATTTCCCTTTAGTATATGCATATGTCACCTACACTAAAAATAAAATTTTTTAATGTTTGTTTAATTTTGAGAGAGAGAGTGCACGTGAGTGGGGGGGGGGGAGAGGAGCGCAGAGAGGAGGAGACCCCAAATCCAAAGCAGGCTCCAGCTCTAGGCTCTGTGCTGTAAGCACTATAGGGCTCGAACTCAACAAACCGTGAGATCATGACCTGAGCCAAAAAGTCAGCTTAACAGCCTGAGCCACCCAGATGCCCAGAAATAAATTTTAAGAAGTAACACAAACTCACTGTAAAAGTTCAGACCTTCTAGAAGTCAGTAGAAGGAAATACCCACACTCCCTTTTTGTCCAGCAATAACCACTGTAAAGAGTTTGGCTGTATTCTTGCAGATGTATTTTTTAAAATGCATGCGTAGGGGCACCTGGGTGGCTCAGGCAGTTAAGTGTCTGACTCTTGATTTCAGCTCAGGCCATGATCTCATGGTTCATGGGATCAAGCCCTGCGTTGGGCTCTGCGCTGGCAGCACAGAACCTGCTTGGGATTTTGTCTCCCTCTCTCTCTCTGCTCCTCCCCTGCATTTGCTCTCTCTCTCTCGAATAAGTAATAATAAAATAAAAATGCATATGTAATTTTTCATGTAGATGGAGTCATACTGTATACACTATGCTGTAATATGAATTTTTATTTATTTTTCTTTTTTTTTCGTTTTCAACCTTTTTTTTTTGTTTTGTTTTGGTTTTTTTATTTATTTTTGGGACAGAGAGGGACAGAGCATGAACGGGGGAGGGGCAGAGAGAGAGGGAGACACAGAATAGGAAACAGGCTCCAAGCCATCAGCCCAGAGCCTGACGCGGGGCTCAAACTCACGGACCGCGAGATCGTGACCTGGCTGAAGTCGGACGCTTAACCGACTGCGCCACCCAGGCGCCCCCAGAACCTCATTGGTGGACATATAGATACTTTGTTGCTTTCCAAGGCATTCCCAGCACTGGAGTGTATGTCTGTTTTTTTTTTTTTTTTTTTTTTTTTTAAGTGTAAACTGAAGTGAAAGTCACATAACATGAAATTAACCATTTTACGATTTGGTGAACATTTAGCAAACGATCCCATGACATTTAGTGCATTCCCAATATCATGCAACCGTCACCTCTATCCAGTTCCAGAACATTTTCATCAAATCAAAAAGAAACCCTGCACCCTAAACAGTCACCCTCTGCCTCCCATCACCCTACTCCCCAGCAGCCACCAATCTTTCTGTCTCTGTGGATTTGCGTGTTCTGGGTATTACAGATCAGTGGAATCATGTAATGTGTGATGTTTTGTGTGTGGTTTATTTGACTTAGTATAAATCACTCATGTTGTAGCATGGATCAGTACTTGATTTCTTTTTATGACTGGATAACATTCCATTGTATGGATATGACATCTTTGATATATCCGTTCATCCCTTAATGGATACTTGAGTTATTTCTACCTTTTGGCAGTGACTGTTTGTGTACATGTATTTGTTTGAGTGCCTGTTTTCAATTCCTTTGGGTATATGCCAAGGATGTGCATCCTTCCACATACACTTTGAGCTTTATGCTATTTTCAGAGGCTGTTAAGGTAAGCAAGTTAAAAATAATTTGTAACAAAGTGTTGCAAAGCACATACTAAGATAAAGGAGAGCAGAATGTCAGATCCAGACAAATGTTTTCTTACTTTCCAGATCCAGAGAGGACAGGAAAATGGCCACCTGGGATGAAAAGGTAAATTAATTCTGGCAGACCAGCAGCATTAAAGGACTTCCTGGCATTGAAGACAGTTCTGCTTGGTGTTACAAACAAGATAAAAGGAAAACACCTGTTTGGGGTGTTTCTGCCTTACCAAAGTGTTTCGTCACAAAGGTGAAAACTGTAGCAGGAAGTCACAAACCTCAAGATGGCCTAATAACCTGAATCAGACCATTCAAACACCACCTCTGCATTTTTTTTTAATGTTTCTTTATTTTTGAGAGAGCGCATGTGTGCAAGCAGGGGAGGGGCAGAGAGAGAGAGGAAGAGAGAAGGATCTCAAGCAGGATGCACACTGTTGGCACAGAGCCCGACACGGGGCTCAAACTCACGAACTGTGAGATCGTGACCTGATCTGAAGTCAGACGCTTAACCGACTGAGCCACCCAGACACCCCTCACCTCTGCATTTTAATAACCATGTGTCATAGGCCAAGACTTTCACCTCCCTGAGTCTCTGTGTCCTTATCTGGAAAAGGGAGCTAAAATTACCCTTGTTCCTGAAGGTTGGGAGGAGTTGAAGAGACAGTGGTCTCAGAATGCTAGGCTGATACTGAGCCCATACGGGGCTTTTCCCTACTGCCCATTTTACCATCTTACAGATAAAGACACTTGCACAAGATCACACAGGTAGGAAGTGGCCGAAGTAGGATTTTACCCTGGCCTCTCTCCAGAGAGAATGCTTTGCTTCCTGTTGCATGAGACCATCCCAAGCAGAGCCATTAAACCCTGTTCTTGATATCTGGATGCAGGTTTGTTGGGTTTGAGGGGACATCAGTTGTGAATAGTGAGGACAAGGCAGAAGGGAAACATTGGCTTCCGTTTCACCTGTTCACTAGGAGGTTCTGGCCAGGTAGAGCCATCAGGGCAGCGTTAGAAGCTCAGGGTGGCAGCAGGGTGAGGAGGGCGGGGTCCAAGAAGCAGGGCCATGGGATGATAATGATGAGCATCCTGTATGTCATCAAATTGATGACCCCTTTAACTGTAAGAGTCCTTTGGATTTTAGGTCTGTTAACAGTGTGGTGGGGTAAATGGCCAGTGGATGCCACCAACTCTGATTTCAGAAATGTTGAAATCTGGGGACATGTTTGTCTTTGAATTAATGAACTAAGGTGCAGAAGTTGTAATAATAACTCAAGCAATGTCTCTGGAGCACTCACTGCTGTGCCAGGCATGTGCTAAGGGCTTTCTGTGTATTTGATTATTTAATGCTCACAACAGCCCTGTGCGCTAAGTACTGTTCTTTCCCTTATCTTCCAGGTAGGGAAATTGAAGCCCAGCAAGGTTTAGCAATTTGCTCAAGGTCACACAGCTGGCAAGGGGTTCAAACCCACGCTGTCTGGCTTCCATGTCCTGATTACTGACTAGTGATTGTGCCCTGTCTGCTTTTCAGACACAGTCTAGCCCAAAGACAGGTCTCCAGAAGGAAGAGACCAAGGAAGAGCTCACCCCTGGCAGGAAGGGAGCCGGGAGTGGGGAGCACAGGGGCAGCACCGGCTCTCTGGGGAGGATTCCTTCCCTCATTCATTCATTCATTCATTCAGCCACAAATGTTTATATCAACACCAGCCATGTCCTGGAACCAACTACAGCTCTCAGGCCATAGCTACCAAACTGAAGGCATTGGTCTCTGCCTGCTGGTGACTTCCTCTCTAGCTGCGAGACCGGTCTCAAGTCACAACACTGAATGTGTGAAGGTGCACATGGGGTGCGCAGTAAAGGAGAAGCCATGGTTAGTGTGGGCCCCTCACAAGGGCCACTGAGACCTTCAGACCTTCAGATCAGAGGGCTCCCCGACCTGACACCTGTGGGGCCTGAGGAGGAAGCCAGGTAGAGGATGAAGACTGTGAGTCTTGGCAGAGGAAGCGACCTATGCCACGGACAGAAGGCGGATGGCCAGGGTAGGGCAGCGTGGTGGGGGCCAGGACGTGCTCAATCTGAAGAGACAAGGCCAGGCAGGGCCCAGGGGACACTGAAGGTTCTGGTGGTGGTGCTAGGAACAGTGGGCAGGCCACTGGTGGGCAGGGCAGCCCCTGATCAGGCCTGGACTTTGAAAAGCCCTCTCTGGTGTCCTGTGGAGATGGGTGGAAATGCCAGAAAGCACATGGGGGGCAAGCAAGGTGGGAGCCCTCCTGCAGGGGAGCAGGGAGCGAGGCGCTGGCACTGGAGAGAAGCGAGCAGTTGGGAGGGATTTACGAGTTCGGTGCCCAGAATCTGGGGAGGATGACACGGAACGTGGGGCTCATGTTCAGAGGAGGAAGACCCCTTTCCTTTGGAGGGTCGTGGAGGGTTCTACAGAAAAGGCAACCTTTGAGCTGGGCCTTGGGATTTGAACTTACGGGATCCAAGAGAAGGGCATTTCCAGCAGAGGGAACAGCATGGAGAAAGGCCTGGAGGCAGGCTCATGTAAAGTTCTACAGAGCAGAGGGGAGTTGAGGGGTGAGGTGATGGTGAAGGTGAAGGTCCCTGTATGCCCGGCTGAGGAATCTGCTCTTTGACCATGGAGAACCCTAGTTCTGGAGATTACCTTCTGGTCTGGGAGGCGCTAGTTTCCCCCCTGTGCAAGCCGGCCTTGGGTTGCTCCGTGGCTCCAGCGGGTCAGCCCCAGCTCAGGGCCGGACAGCCTGGGTTCCAGTGCTACATCTGTCCCTTGTGGGCTGTGTGACCAGCTTCCAAGCCACCCTGAGCTTGGAACGTATTAAATCAGGCAAACCAAAAGAGCATGTGGAAATGCTCAATGCTGGTTATAGAAGCAGCCCATGTTGTTCTGGACAAAATTCGATAGCGTGTGTTGAGCATCATGAAAATGTTCCTAATCAAACATGGGCATCTCACTTAAAAGGAGATAACCCATGAAAAGAAAACTGACTGACAGCACCGTATTTCTTGTCACATGAGGTACCATTGATTATAGATGCGCCATTATTTTATATATCACAAAGAACATAATACTGTCATTTACTGTGACCTTATGTTGCATAATGTTAACACTGGTCAGTTGTGAGACATTCAGATTTCAAGAGTGTCAAAATATGAGGAAATGTGGCCTTTGAATTGGCGATAAAAGTGCTAAAAATGAACAGTCAGTAAATGCAATAGTGAGAGCATTAACTTCTTGGTGAAGTTTCTTGGCCATTAAAACATATATCTGCGGCGCCCGGGTGGCTCAGTCCGTTAAGCCACTGGCTCTTGATTTCAACTCAGGTCACGCACGATCTTACAGTTGTGGGATCTAGCCCCGCGTCAGGCTTTAGCTGGGTGTGGTACCTTCTTAAGATTCTCTTTTGTCTCTTTCTCTGCCCTGCACACACTCGCTCAGTCTCTTTAAAAAAAAAAAAGGGGGGGGGGTTGGGGAACCAAAAATCTAGTGGGAAAAATAACATATGAGATTGTGTGTGGTCTTTGATTACAATTGTAAAAGAGACCTTAGGTGGATGATAAGTCTGTTGTATTAGGAGTATCCTGAATTTACTTCCTTTTGCTCATGTTGCTGAAAGATGCTGAAAGAAATAGATCTAGAATAAAGGTCTGTTCGTCGGGGTGAATGACAGCAGGTAAAGTGGGGGTGGGGAGTGTCCAGGGGAGTCTGAATGAAACCAGGGAGCTGGTGGGGTGGGGTGAGGGTCGAAGGCACAGAAGCACAGGATAGAGATGAGGAACCAAGGAGACATGCTGAGGGCAATGGCAACAGTTGTTGGGGGGGGGGGGAAATGACCCCTGAGAGGGGGGACGCAGGAGCCTTTTTGTCATGCCACAGAGGCCAGTACAAGGGCTGGAGCTGGAGAAGATTGGGCCAGGATCACTTGTAGCACCTGAGCCTCTCTTGATTCAGAGAACAAGTTCCTTTTAGTAATTTATCCTTGTGCAGTTAATTGTGTGGGTTTGTTTTTCTTTCTTGAGTTTGTTTATTTTGAGAGAGAAGGGGGGGGAGGGGAAGAGAGGGAGAATCCCAAGCAGGCTCCGCACTGTCAGCACGGAGCCCAATGTGGGGTTCGAACCCACAAACCATGAGATCATGACTTCAGTTGAAGTCGGACACTTAACTGACTGAGCCACCCAGGCACCTCAGTTGTGGGTTTTTTTTGTTTTGTTTTAATTTTCAAGTTAGTTAACATACAGTGTAGTCTTGGCCTCAGGAGTAGAACCCAATGATTCGTCCCAGTGAGACACCCAGTGCTCATCCCAACAAGTGCCCTCCTTAATGCCCGTCACCCATTTAACCCACGCCTCAACTGTGTTTTTAAAAAAATGTTGTCCTAGAAATGCTTTTAGCAGCTCTTTATTGTCCGGCTGCCCTAGTGTTTGAGGGGAAGATGATGGTGTTGCAGGAGAAACTGGCGGGGGTTTTAGCCCTGGTTCAGAGAGAGAGGGGCCGTGGACTCTGCCCCTTCCCACCACCCTGCAACTCAGAGTTCCTCTTCTGTGAAATGGGAACGGAAACACTCCGTCTACAGTGGTGGGGCCCAAAGAAGCTCGTGCGTGAGAAGCACTGAGCAGGGCCGCACAGACTCAACCCACGGGAGCTGTTCCCTGGGTCATGAGGACGAGCTGGGTTTCCAACCAGCAGCTGACCTCCTCTTCCTCTCAGGGGATTGCGTGTCGCCAGCCACACGGGGCACCTGGGAGCCAGGGTGCTTAGAAATCACTATAGCCCTTTGCTCATTTCTCATGAGCTGGAGGCGCCAGGTTTATTTATGGTGCACGTTCTCAACTTTGGCTGCAGATGGAGATCCCAACACCCAGGCCACCCCCAGACCAATCACAGTCTTGGGGCCTGAGACCCAGGTATTGGGTTTTTTGGTTTTTTGGTTTTGGTTTTTTAAAGCTTCCAGGTGGTTCCAAAGTGCAGCCAGGGCTGAGAGCCACTGGTTAGACTATGGCAGGGTAGGTCCTCTCTCCATGGGCTACTTCACAGTGAGGCAGGGAGAGCGTGCTCTGTTCCAGGGCCAAAGCATTGCTAAGATGTTGGAGCTGGAAATTCCCTGGATGCCTCGGTCTCACATTGGTGATAGGTCTTAATTTCTGGCTGAAAAACGGTTTGTTTTTTTCTTTCTATGCTTTCATTTTGTTATGTTTTTGTAAACAACCTGACTTCTGCTTCCCAGTGAACATGGCTGACGTCACACGCTTTAGACGGGACTGTCTCCTCTCTGGCAATCCTCATTTCCTTACCCCTGGGAAATAGACTGGGCACGTCCTCCCATATCTGCATCTTTAAAACTCAACCTGTTGGTGACTCCTGCAGTCAGTCATTTAAGCAATGAACTAGAATAAAACGGAAAATACAAGAGTTCTCGCACTTAGAAACTTGAGTGTTGGTTGTGGAACACGTGTATGTATGTCAGAGTGTACTAAAAGGCAGCATGTAAAGTGTATTTTTCTCACTGAGTAACACTCGGCTGAGCTCCCTGCACGGCCTTGAGCTCCTCACAGCTGTGAGCCTGGTCCAGGGCGGCATTCAAGGAGGTTGTGCAAGAGGAAGGGGCTCTGGGCCAGGCAGCCTGCGTCTCACTCTCGCTGGCCGTGTGACCTGGGAAAAGTTGTTGGCCTGTCCGTTCCCAGTTTCCTCGCCTGTCGATGGAGATGTCTCCACTCCCCACCTCACGAGGCTGTTGCAATGTGTTATTAGAGGACTTTGTACGGAGCTCAGAAATGGCAGGTGCCCGGGAGGTAGTTGACGCTCACTGTGGCTCCTGCTACTGGATGTTATTGCCCGCATCATCTCCACCCAGCCTCACCCTCATCTTGCCAGCGGACCACTCTGTCAAGACGGGAGGGATCCTGACCCCACAGGAAAAGGAGAGAAGTGTTGCAGCATTTCTGGGGGGGGGGACGTGGGCCACCGGTCGGGCTCATTGGCCCATAAGCAGCGGCCCCCGCAAGCCAGTCAGCCATCAGTGGTGGTTGTTTTTGCCAACCTCAGACTTCCTCCCCACCCTAGAGAAGGAAAAGCTGCCACGCTTATTTAAAGACTTCCCTGATTTTAAAAATAGGCATTCCTCAGAACACCAATCCCCGGGGGGCTGGGGGCGCGGCCCTGGGGTAGGTGACCGTGCACCTGGAGGCCCTCCCGCCTCCCTCCTGCCAGAGGAGAGGTTTGCTCCAGGGATTCATTCCACCATCCAGGTATGTTCAGTGGGGAACTGCCAGCTGCCAAGCGTGGAGGGCCCTCATGGTGGCTGACGGTCTCTAACAGAGGACTCAGTTCCTCTGGTGGGGACACCGCGAAGTGACGTGTCCACTGGGAAGCCTGTTAGAGACTCGGGGCTCAAGGTTGCTGCTGGGGGCTGGTCAAGGAGGTACTTTCTGTACAGCACTTAGAAAATTCCAGGCTCCCTGAAGGAAAGCAAGTGTTCGACATAAACTGAATTGTGTACACACACACGGTCTGGGCCCACTGAGCTGTTCTTACCAGTAAATGGTGGAACCCTCCAGATGCCAGCCAAGGACCAAGCAGGCCTTTTCTAAGAACAGCAGCCTCAAGCCTGTTCTGCAGAGAGAGTGACGGGACTATGTTCTGAGAAGTGCTGTCTGGCCGCAGATAGAGTGCCAGAGAGTAGTGAAGAGCTGCCGTATCCTCCACGTGAGAGGTAGAGGTGGGGCCACGGTGGTGGCAGAGGGCCTAGTGCCGAGTGGGCCCTGGGGGTGGGGGAAGGAAGGTAGGCACTGGGGACAACTTCTCTGATCTTCCCTGAGTGTGTTTTCCGTGTTCTGGACCCAAAAACCAGAGACCCAGGTACCTGTCCGGGACTATCCGTTGACTGGTAGCATTTGCCTTGTTGCAGGGCCTCAGTTTCCCCATCTGCTAAGGGAGGGAAGACAGCATCTCAGAACCTGATTTCTACCTCTTAGAAAATCATCATTTTGTTGCTTTAAAACAAATACACTTTTTCTGCCATATTTTCCCCTTGTTTTATAAGGAGCAAAGCTGGTAGACTTGAGTTCATTTTGCCGGCTTTATCAGTCACTGTTTGTTTTTAGGTATTTGTTCCATTCTTTTTTTTTTTTTTTTTAAGAGTGAGTAGGAGAGAAGGGGTGGGGCGAGGGAGGGAGAGACAGACAGACAGACCGACCATCTTAAGCAGGCTCCACGCTCAACATGGAGCTTGAAGCAGAGCTCAATCCCACCACCTGGGATCAGGACCTGAGCCTAAATCAAGAGTCAGTCATTCAACCAGCTGAGCCACCCAGGCATCTGTTTTGATTTTCTTATTCAGGGATTTCAGTTGTGTGTGTGTGTGTGTGTGTGTGTGTGTGTGTGTGTGTGTATGTGTGTATGTGTGTTCATCCTCCTTCCCCCCTTACCCTCAATACTTCATTCACTACTCAATTCTCTGTAGGCGGGAGGATCTCCCTCCAAGAATGGCAATTTCTTATGATTAAATCTAATAGAATAAAATTTGAAAGTTTCTTTTCACCCTCCAACCCAATTGAACTCCTTTCCCAGAGGGAACCATTTAGTTTGGGGTATTGATTTTGTCTGTTTTTAACAAAGGTGGCATTATATGATATAATCTGGTCCCCAACGTGCTGCTTTTCACCTAGATTTCATATAGACCAAGAACACCTTTCTGTGTCAGCGCCTACAGGTACACGGGCTTGCTGCCTTCTTAACAGCTGCCTAGTATTGTCTAGTGTGGGTCTCCCATAGCGTGTTTAATGATGGACTTTGAGGTCATTTCCAGGTTTGAGCTGTTGTAGCAGGACTTTAGGAAGCATCCGTGTGCTTATGTGTGAGTCCCTTGTCATGTCAAAGGATAGGGACATTTTCAATTTTGACAGAAACCGGTTAAGGCTGATCCCCTCCTTCGCTCCCATGCCTGGCATATTGGAGCCGCTCAAACATCTTTTCGAAAGATGAAAGGAACTGTCCCGCTGCCCTCCTGAGAAGGGCGTATCCGTTTACATGCCCCCGTCCCTTGCCTCTGTCATCCTGCCATGCCATGCGACTCTGAGCAGTTGGCCTCTCCTCCCCGCACCTCAGTTTCCCTTTCTGTGGATTGGAGAGCCTGCCCCTCCCTGCCCTGCCTCCCTCCCAGGATTGTGACAAGCATGAAGAGCCGAAGGGGGTGGAGGTGGCCTGTAAGCTGTGAGCAAAAGGAAGCCGCTGCTGCCAGGACTGGCTGCAGAAACAGGCTTTTCCAAGTGGTTTGTGACCTCTGAAGGAGCCCGCTTTCTCCTGCTTTCTCCCGCTTTCTCCTTGGAGTCCGGGGTTGGGGTGTGGCCCACAAGATACAGGGAGGGGGCACACCGTCCGTGGCCACCCGTCGTAGGCTGATTCGAGCACAGGCTCTGCATTAGCTTCCTGGATCTGCCGTGATGATAACCACACACTGGGTGGCTTAACGCAGCAGAGACACCTTCTCTCCGTTCTGAAGGCTCCGAGTCTAAAATCAAGGTGTCGGCAGGGTCGGTTCCTTCTGGAAGCGTTGAGGGAGCATCTGTTCCATGACTTCCTCCCAGCTGCTGGTGGTTGCTGGCTGTCTGGCGTCCTTGGCTGGTTAGATGCAGCCCTCCGGTCTCTGCCTCCACCCTCACACGGCCCCTCCTCCTCTTGTAAGGACATCAGGGCCCACCCTAAATTCTGGATGATTTCATCTCAAGCCCCTTCACTAGTTAAACCTGCAAAGACCCATAGTCCAAGTAAGGTTGTGTTCTGAGGTTCCAGGTGGACAGGAATTCGGGGGCAGCCACTGTTCAAACCCCACTACACGGTCCTAGAAGGCAGATCTCCAGTCATTGGCTGCCTGCCTTTTTCTCAGCCGTGTGTTCTAAAACAAGGGCTCCGAGTCGTAACAGCCCAGGGGCAGATCGTGGCTCTGCCATTTCCTAAGTTGTGACTTGGGACAAGCCACCTTCTTCACTAAGACCCAAAATGATGGTCTTAACCTCAGAGGGTTGCTAGGAATAAAATTCAATAGCTCATTTAAGGAACTTTAGTGGTATATTAATATAATAAAACAACATAATAGTAGATGTCACTGCTATTGTGTCTTATTGGAGTTTGGGGGCAGGAGATGTTGAATAATATGCAAATCAGGTCCCCAAAGTAGACTCTGGGAGGAAGCAGGGAAATGGGGACTTAAGGGACATTGGGAATCCCCTGAATTTCTTTTTTTTTTTTTAAGTGCCTTTTTCTGTGATTGTTGGATGACCGTGAAATAGGGACTCCCCCTCCTATAGATGGCAGCTTCAACACCTGTAAAACTAAATGTTCACAAGAACATTTTTTTTCTCTGTCTCTTCTAGGTCTGTTTTTCTCATTTCTCCTCCCTCTCCCAGGTAGCAATCTTTTTGGTATGATACTTGACATGTGTAGAAAATAAGTAGGCGATACATTTACCTTTGAGGAGGTAGCTCCTGTGGTTTGCTGTTAATTCGTTTATTAAATAGTTTTCATACCCCTCCCTGTGAGAGCGGGGAAGAGTCTGCCCTCCCAGAGTTTGCAGACCAGGGCAGGACACAGACGATACTGAGATGGCACAGCACAAGTTAGCAAATGGTAAGACATGGAAACAGGAGGGACACTCACCCAGCAGGTGGCGGCTAAGGAAGACCTCCCTGGGGTGGTACAGTCTAGACACATCTGTAAAATCGTGTGCGACAGGCAAAAGATAATTCAGATAGCAGGCGCAGGCATGTGGAGTTCTAGAGCAAGAGAGAGAGAGGTTTATTCTAGAACCACAAGACATTGGGTGCAGCTGGGGTATGGCGGAGGTAGGGGACCTGCGGAGACCAAGAGAGCTTTGTGCCTTTGTTCTGAAGGCAGTGGTTGGCAGGAGGTAGGGTGGAGGACTAAAGGTCATGGGGGAGGAGGCAGGTGAGGCTAGGGACACAGCCAGGTTGTCGCCACAGAAGGGGGACCCTGGCCACCGCTGTGTGGAGAAAGGACCAGGCAGAAGGCCAAGTGAGCAAGGAGGCCAGTGCAGGTGTCTAGGCAAGAGGTGATGGCAGTTGGAAAGGGGAAGAGGGAGAAGAAAAAGGGGCATGAGCCATTTTTAGGAGGTCAGATTGCCAAGGCTCAAGGGAGAGAGAGGAGCCCAAGATGATCTTTGGCTCTTGGCTTGGGCAGCAGGGTGGGTATGATGCCATGCCTTAGGGGAAGGAGTAGTGGATGGGGGGCAGGGAAGATAAATGGATTCAGTTCAGGTCACAGCAAACAGATGACCTGGCAGGATACCACACATCATGCTGGAGGCTGATTTGCACATGAGACTGATCTGCACGTGTTCTCAGTGTTGAGAGCCCAGGTGTGCTGAGACTGCCAAAGGGGGAGGCTGGCCCTGCACCAGCACAGGGTCACCAGCACTGGGGGACCTGGTGGCACGGGGGCAGGGACATGGAGGCTGAGGAGGGTGGCCGGACATGGGAGAAAAATCAAGAGGCAAGATTGTCAAACAGAACCGAGTCAACGGTGTGAGAGGATGCGGTCGAGTCCAGGTGGCAACCACAGTTGTGGGCTTTGCTCCAGGTGACCCTGGAGAGAGTAGTGTCAGGATATAAGGGGACGGCGAAGGTTAACGCAGGGGAGGTAGAGATGGGCGTGTCCAGTGAGTGCCGGGGACCCTACAAGTCTGGATTCCTGGCGTTGTCAGTGACAAAACTCAATCTAGCGTAAGCCTCAAAGGGAATCTGTCAGTTCGCGTGACTGCGAAGTCTGGGGGTTGCAGGGGCAGGCAGTGGGCCAGCTAGCAGAGAAGCGAACTGTCCCCGGCCGGGGATGATGTCCGAGGAGCAGAAATGAGAGTTTGCGCTGCTGAAGAGGAAGGATAGCAGGCGCTCACGGAGGGCTGCTCCAGGCTGAGGCCCTGAGGCTGGTGCTCCGAGTAGCTCACTGAGTCAATCCTCCCATTTGCCTGGGCAGGGAGGAGGAAGCTGAGAGCCCCAAGTGGGTGGTGAAAAGTTGCCGAAGCCCACAGCATTTTCATGATCAGCTATATCTTTGACCTTTTCTGAAACTCCTCTGCTTTTGGTATGTCATATTTTTGACTTAAAACCAGAGTTGTTTTCTGCTCTGCTGGGTGCCATAAATATTTTCATCCCAAATTACAGAAAGTTGCTTTTTACTGGTCACAAGGTTTCAGAAAGAAAAATTCCCTCTCCTGTAAAATATAAATGTGGTTTTTACAAAGCACCCCAAGGCTCCCATCATGCTGAGAAAACCAGCCCAGGAGGCTTCCGTCTGCCAGGTGAGGCGTTTTAGGGGAGAATTATGGCCAGTAGCTGCCCAGAGGGCTTTGGGACAGCCATGGAGCTCGCCCTTGGCAACGGAGGGAGGGTCCAGCCTGAGACCAGCTATAGCCCAGCCATGGAAGACAGTACCAGTGCCCTCAGCCAGCAGGTGGTGGGCTTCTGCTCCCGGTCAGGTGTCACATGAGACTCTGGGGACACAGGCCTTGCGTTCATAGAGCTTAACTGCTAGTGTGGAAAGAGAAGTCATAAGTAAATGGCCATACACACAAAATTCTGATTAGAAACTGTCATGAGGATCTCTCAAAAGAAAAGAATACACAGATTACAAACCTGAGAAGGGGTCTGATTTAGGTTTTAGGGGTCAAGGAGGGCCTCTCTGAAGAAGGGACATTTCAGCTGAGGCTCCAAGCTTGAGTGAAAGTGAGCCAAGCTCAGAGTTGGAAGAAGAGTAGTCCAGGTTGAGGGAAGATGCCATGTGAAGACCAGGTGTGGGGAGAATGCAGAGGGCTGGAGGAACAGAAGGGCCACAGGGCTGTGTATATAATAGGAAGGATCTTGGATTTTGTTTAAAAATTCTTTTATCTTTTTTATTCATTTATTTTTAATGTTTATTAAGAGAGACAGAGCATGAGTCGGGGAGGGGCGGAGAGAGGGAGACACAGAATCTGAAGCAGGCTCCAGGCTCTGTCAGCACAGAGCCTGATGTGGGGCTTGAACTCACAAACCATGAGATCATGACCTGAGCTGAAGTCAGATGCTTAACTGACTGAGCCACCCAGGCACCCCTGTTTTAAAAAAATTTTTGTGTGCATTTTTTATTTATTTTTGAGAGACGGAGCACAAGTGGGGGAGGGGCAGAGAGAGAGGGAGACCCAGAACCCGAAGCAGGCTCCAGGCTCTGAGCTGTCAGCACAGAGCCCGACGTGGGGCTCGAACTCACAAACTGTGAGATCATGACCTGAGCTGAAGTCGGACACTTAACCGACTGAGCCACCCAGGCGCCCCTAAAATTTTTTTAATGTTTATTTTTAAGAGATAAAGAGAGCAGGTTGGGGGGTAGGCAGAGAAAGAGGGAGACACAGCATCTGAAGCAGGCTTCAGACTCTGAGCTGTCAGCACAGAGCCCGAAGACCTGAGTTGAGGTCAAACGCTTAACCGACTGAGCCACCCAGGCGCCCCTGGTGTTTATTTTGAGAGAGAATGTGAGCCAGGGAGGGGCAGAGAGAAAGAGAGAGAGAATACCAAGCAGGCTTCACACTGTCACCACAGAGCCATATATGAGGCTCAGTCTCACGAACTGTGAGATCATGACCTGAGCCAAAATCAAGAGTCAGACACCTAACCAAGTGAACCATCCAGGCACCCCAGGATCTTGGATTTTTATCCAAAAAACAGGGGACAGTGATAGGATCAGATACTATGATCAGAGGTGAGGGTTTATGAGGCCTGCTTGGGCTGCTGGTTGGAAAATGCACTGGAAGAACCAAGTCCTGGGAGAGAAATCTATAAGGAAACAGTTGCAATCTTTGGGATGAAGACTTGGACTGGGGAGGAGGAAGAAATGAACAGCATACGTGGGGAGATGAGAGCCAAACAGGCTCCAGGATTGTGGATGCGGAAAAAATCAGAAGGTTTACTCTCAGGTGGTCATAAGCTCTCCTTGGACCTCTTCGTATCTCGTACCTCTTCTGTTTGAGGAAATCTCAAACTGGGAGCTCCTAAGGCACCTGAACCATATGGGAGACTGGGCAGAGGAGGCCACCTGGAATCAGAGAGGGGAGATCACCGTAGTTAATCCCTTTGGACTCTAACCTTTTCTGAGCTCGTGAAACCGTTTATGAAAAAAGTCTGAATATGCATCAAAGGTGTACTGTTGGAGAAAGATCATTTTATTTTACTTTGAAAAGTATAAAAATATAAAAGAATAAAAATACTATCGAGTACTTCTATAATCATCACCCTGAATTGACAGCTGTTAACATTCTGTCATACTTTCCTCAAATTTTTTTGTAATTTAAAAAGGTGTTCGGGGGCCCCTGGTGACTCAGTCGGTTGAGCATCTAACTCTTGATTTTGGTCATGATCCCGGGGTCAGGGATCAATCTCCATATCAGGCTTCACTCTGAGCATGGAGCCTGCTTAAGTCTGTCTCCCTCCCTCCCTCCCTTCCTCCCTCTCTCTCCTTCTCTCCCTCCCCGCCTCCCTCTGCCCCTCTCCCCTGCTTGCTCAATTTCTAAAATAAAAAAATTTAAAATAATAAAAAGATGTTTTTCAGAGAGCATTCAAGTGCTTTTTGAACCCTTCTGTTTTTAACCTTTATGACTCCCCGAGGGCAGCCACCATCATGAATTTGGTATCTCCTTCTAGTTCATTCATTTTTGTTTGTCCTCCTAAGTGTTCATTAAGCTTCTTGGATCTACATGTTTATATTTTTCTGTCAAATTTGGAAATTTTTTCAGTCATTTTTTCTCCAAATATTTTTCTGCCCTAATCTCTCTCTCATCTTCTTTTGGGGCTGTAGGTACGTGCATATTAGACCACTTGATATTGTCCCTGAGGCTCTGGGTTTTTATCCCTGCCTTTTTTTCTCCCCACATTTCTGCTTGATATTTTCTATTGCTCTGTCTTTAAATTCACTAATCTTTCATCCTGCATTATCTAATCAGATTTGAGCCCATTTGAATTTTTTAAAAATAGTTTCCATTTCTCTATTAAGATTCTATATTTGGGGGCGCCTGGGTGGCTCAGTCAGTTAAGTGTCTGACTTTTGATTTCAGCCTGGGTCATGATCTCGTAGTTTTCGTGAGATAGAGCCCTGTGTCAGGCTCCGTACTGACAGCTCGGAGCCTGCTTGGGATTCTCTCTCCCTCCCTCTCTCTCTCCCCCTTCCCTACTCTCACTTGCATGTGGGATCGTGCTCTCTCCCTCCTCTCTCAAAGTAAACTGGAAAAAAAAAAAGATTCTATGTTTCTTCATTAAGCTCCTATTTTCTTTGAAATCCTTGAACATATTTATAATAGCTATTTATAAGTCTTTGTTGGCCAATTCTATTATCTCTGTCCATTTTGAGCTAATCTAATGTTTCTACTGGTTACGGGCCACATTTTTCTATAATTTTTTACTGTGTGCTATCCTTTTATGAATGCTGCCTTGTTGAGTGTATTTTGTTGTCCTCCCTAATAGAATCTGAGTTTTGTCCCAATAGGCAGTCAGTTTACCTGGGGATCTGCTTGATCTTTTCAAGGCTTCTTTTTAAGTGTATCTGGGACAGGTCTAAGGTAGTTCTCACTACAGAACTAGATCATGACTCCTATGACTACGTATAAGGCATGGCTTTTCTGGAATTTCTACTGAATGCCCCCAGGGTGTTCAGCAAGATTGGTACTAGGGATGTTTGGAACTCACACATCTCCCAGCCCAGCGTTGTATCATCTCTGGCAGCTTTTTAGCTGTTTACAGTTCAGCCAAAGTTGGATTTTTGGAGCTCCTTCTCTGTAGAGCTTCCTTTCCTTGGGTATTTTGCCATGTAAATTCTTGAGGCGGTGGGGGGGGGGGGGCGCGGGGAGAGGGGGAGAGGCCTTGAACTATAATGTTTGCTGCCACGGTCCAGAAAGTAATTCTAGGCAGAAAGCCAGGTGATTGTGGGGTTCACCTCATCTGTTTCTCTTCTCTCAGGGATCACAGTAAATTTCATGTGTTTCATCCAGTTTTACAGTTTTGTTTGTTTGTTTGTTTGTTTGTTTGTTTTTATGGCAAGAGGCCTAATCTGGTACTAGTTACTCTATCATGACCCGAAGCAGAAATCCCATTCTTTTGTATGCTTACACTCCCATTTTTTTAAATGTTTATTTTTGAGAGAGAGAGAGACAGAGTATGAACAGGGGAGGGGCAGAGAGAGAGGGAGACAGACAATCTGAAGCAGGCTCCAGGCTCTGAGCTGTCAGCTTAGAGCCCAACGCAGGGCTCAGATCTAAGAATTGCAAGATCATGACCTGAGCCCAAGTCAGACACTTAACCTACTGAGCCACCCAGGAGCCTCTACACTCCCATTTTTACACACTCCCAAAAACGCATATAGTAATATTTTGCATATATTTTTACATGTTTATATAAGTGGTTTATATTCATAGTCTATATTTTTCTTTTAAACTCAACATGTTTTTAAAGACCTATCCACATTTGTGTATTCAGTCACTTAAACATTTGAGTGTATTAAGTGCAAGACACTGGGTATGTCATTTGCACAAGATGGAAAAAGTTCCACTTCCGTGGAGCTCAGAGTCTGGGAAGGTAGGAAGATAATACACAGACAGCCAGGTACACACATAATGTCGCCAGTAAGCACAATAAAGGAAAGTGAAGCAGAGTAAGTGGACACAGTGTGAGTGGGCAAGAGCGACCAGACAAAGCCTCAGTGGAGGTGATATTTGAGTAGAAGCCTGACTAAGTGAAGGTGTGAGCCATGCAGATGTCTAGGGGAAGACAGTTCCCAGAAGAGGGCCTGAGTGTGATGAAAGAAGCATTTGAGAGTTTTAAGGAAGGGCATGAAGTGATCTCATTTATGTTTGAGAAAGTTCTTTCTCGCTGCTGTGCGGAGAATGGATATGGGGAGGAGGTGGGAGGCTGCTGCAGTAATCTAGGCAAGAGATGGCAAGATATGGTGGGGAGAGGTGGTCTTCCTTGGGAAGTTAGCTTACAGGCAGTGCCAACAATTTGCTGTTAGGTAAGTATTGAATGAGGAAGAAGACATTTAAAGAATGATGCCAATGGTATTGGCCTAAGGAATTAGACAAATGGAATGCCATAAACTGAGATGGGGACTTTTGGGTGGCAAATGAATAATTCTGCCTTGAACTTGCTAGGTATAAGATAGCTCTCAGATAACTAAGGGTGATGCCCTTAGTTGAGATGGGGATTGGAGCTGGGGTTTATGTATAATCGGTGTACAGATGGCTTTTAATGCTGTGCCGCTAAACGAGAACCCCTAGGAACTGAGCGTGGAGAAGAGAGGTGATCATAGGCCTGAGCCCTAGGAATGTCAATTCTTAAATGTAAGGTCTTCCTCTTAGGGAATCCAGCAGAAGAGACTGGTAAGAAGTAATCATTGGGGTGGGAGGAAAACCAGGAGAATATGGAATCCCAGAAGCCAGTGAAACAAGTGTGTGAGCGAAGGAGTGACCTATTGTGTTCAGTGCCGCCAAGTGGGTATATGGACGTCATCAGAGACCTAGAGCCACGCGGTCCGTTCGTGTGAACTGCTGTATAGTATGCCATCGTGTGAATAGAAAAGGCTCATTCCTCTCTCTCCCACCATTTACATGAACATTTGCAGCGAACGTTCTTGAACATATCACTGATTTGAGCACATGGGGGGGGGGTTCTCTTTGGAGTCTTTCTAGGGATGGAATCACTAGTTATTAAGGAAGATATGCACCCCTTCAACTTGACAAAACGATGCCAGATTGTTTCCCAGAACAGTGGTACCAGAGTCCATGCCTGTGCTCAGTGTTCAAGAGATGGCCCACATCTTTGCCAACATTTGCTGTTGCAGACTTTAGAATTCTTGCCACTCACATTTTCCTGAGTACTAGTGAGGTGGTGGGTCTCTGCCACTTGGGTTTCCTTTCATGTGACCTGCCTGTTAATATCAGGCAGTTTTCAATGGAGTTGTCTTTTTTTTTTTTTTTTAAGTTGTATGATTTCTTTATATATATTCTGGACACTAAACCTCCATTAAATACATTGCAAATAATGTGTGTGTCACACCCAGTCTGTGGTATGTCTTAACTTGGTAGGGTTGTGGGTATGTGTGTGTATGTGATATAAAAGCTTTTTGCTTTTCTTGTCGATGATGTTTTTAGAGAGAGCACCAGCAGGGAAGAGGGGCAGAGGGAGAGAGAGAATCCCAAGCAGGCTTCACACACAGCATGGAGCCTGACACAGGGCTTGATCCCACACCCTGGGATCATGAACTGAGCTGCAAGCAAGAGTTGGACACTCAACTGACTGAGACACCCAGGCACCCCAAAATAGATTTGAGTTTTGATGAATCAAATCTATGTGTTTGCTTTGTTTTGTGTCTTATTTAATCAACCTTTCCCTATTTGAAGGTCATAAAAACACTTGCCAATATTTTTTTTCTAAGACTTTAAAGTTTTTTTTGTTTTTTTTTTAATTATAAATGTTACGGTTAATGCATTGGAGATTCTGTGTAGGGTGTGAGGTAGGGATCTTTTATGTTTGCTTCCTCTTGTGAAGGCCAGGTCTTCTGACCTCTCCAGCCTCTTCCCACTGATCTGCATTGCCACCACCATCACACACATTTCCTACAGGGGAATAGGTCTGGTTGGGGCTTTTTTTCCCTAATCCACTGATCATATTGCCCATTCTTGGACTCATGCCTAGAAGTTTTCATTATTGAACTTCATAAGAAACCTGCTATCTGGCAGGGCAAGGTGGGCAAAGGGAGGAGGATTATTTGTTTTTTGCTCTGAAGTCATTTGTCTTTAAACAGCTATCCATAGTGTACTTAAAACAGCACTGGCCGAACTTGGGAAAAAGCTATTTGCCACTCACATATCAAGAACTAATTTGTGGCATAAAGAGGGGGGCCTCACTTTTCCGTGAAACTCTGGGTACTTTTACTTTTGACTTTCCACACCCTTGCCCCGCCAACTCTCACCTCCGGTTTTTCAGGTTGTGATGTCTCTGAACCATGGGGCCACTCTTCCGGTATTTACACGTGGTGGGTATTTTGTGACTGAGCTGTGGTACCAATTTCATTGGTTATTGCCAACCAGACCATAGTGACAGGCCTGACGGGTTCTGGGGTTTCCTGTTGCCTCATTGGCACTGAGACCCCGGATTCCAAAAATAAAAGCACAAGAAACCACCGTGACCTCACGGTCTCTGCTTGCACGGTCCTCTGAACGCCAGGGCTGTTTCCCCCCCCCCCCCCCCCACGGCCTGGCCCGGCCTGGACCCTGCTCCCTGCCAGAGCAACGTGGGGTCTGAGTGGCCTGGACAGGCTCTGAGGGCCGTCCCCCCCACCTGAGAACTTGCTCGCTGTCCCCCCTCTTCAGGCTGGCTCCCGCAGGGCCAAAGTGGCTCCGGCAGAGAGGATGAGCAAGTTCTTGAAGCATTTCACTGTCGTTGGGGACGATTACCATGCCTGGAACATCAACTACAAGAAATGGGAGAATGAGGAGGATGAGGAGGACGAGGAGGAACAGCCGCCACCAACACCTGCCTCCGGTGAGGAAGGCAGAGCTGCCGACCCGGCTGCGGCCCCTGTCCCTGCGCCCAGGCCCCCCCTAGACTTCAGGACCACATTGAGGAAGCTGTTCAGCTCCCACAGGTTTCAGGTAGGTGGGCAGAGGCCCAAGATGCCCAGGGTGGGGCAGAGCTGTCAGCCAAGAGTCACGAGGCCAAGGTGGGAGCCCGTCTCTGCCACTGTATGCCTACTGAATGCTAACCGTGTGTCAGGTGCCCCGTCCAGCACTGGGCAGATCCCGTGTTGTCAGGGATAAAATAAGTCACAATCCAAAGTCAGTTAAAGGTCTAGCACCTGATGAGTGAATAAACAAAATGTAGTCTGTCCATGCTCGGCCAGGAGGAGGAAGGAGGCACGGACACCTGCTACAAAGTGGAGGAGGCTTGACAACGTGGTACTCCATGAAAGGAGCCAGACACAAAGACCACAGAGCGTATGATTCCATTTATATGAAATGTTCAAAATCGGCAAATCCGTAGAGACAGACAGCAGATTGGTGGTAACAAGTTGGAGGGAGGGTAGAATGGCAATGGGCTGCTTACCGGATACGGGTTTCCATTTGGAGTGATGAAAACGTTCCAGAACTACATAGTGGTGATGATTGTACCACCCTGTGAATGTGCTAAATGCCCCTGAACTATAAGCCAACTTAAAAATGATTCAAATGTCTTATGGTAGATTTTAGGTTATGCAGATTTTATGACACACAAAAAGTAAACTGAAGGGTAAACACTGGAGCCAGAAAAAGATGTTCCTGCATTCATTCAGCAAACACTGAGTGCGTGCCCTGAGTTGAACAAAGCCAAGATGAGTCCCGTGTCCCAGACACATCACCGTGGGGGCTTCAGTCTCTAATGTTGTAGAGCGATCTGCATAGTGTAGCCCACGGCTGACCTTGGGGTGCAGTTAGGGGAGAACACGAGAGGGACATGTGGAGTTGAGAGAATAGCGAAGCGTCTGTTGGCATCTTCTGACTTCGAAAGACAAGCGCAGGTCGAGTCTGGTCTGGCTGGCCCCGCAGTGTCTGGAAACTTGTTCTGAGAGCCCCAGGAGAATTCGGGAGGCCCAGGGATACTAAGGAAGCATGCAGCCCCCCAGGTCCTGTAATGGAGCCATTTTGGGGACCCTGTTGCTGGCGTCCTCCTAAAGCAAAATAAACCAGCGCCTCCCAAAGCTGACTTCCCTTCTGGAAGCAGAAACAGCCCTTGCCTCTCCCATCACTTTGTTCCAGGGTAAAATAGAAAAAAAAAAAAAAAATTTTTTTTTTAATTTTGGTCTTTTTCTCATTCTTGCATAGCTTAGAGAAATGAAGCAGGCCAAACAGCCCAACAAGCCTTGCAGCTCAGCACTTTCCTCTGCGGCTGTGACAGGAAAGGAAACGTGGTATTAAGTTGTTGGGGTTGAAATCCCAAACCCTCAATTTCAGGAGCAGAAGGAAGGCATCAGTTTCCCTCCAGCTGCAAGGGAAACCCTGGACCTCCCAGCTCTGGGAGGTCCTCCCGAGGGGGCACAGGGCTGGCCCCCTGCGCCAGGACCCCTAAGGACACTCCTACTGGATAAGCCTGACTGTGGAAACATAAGTAGAGATGCTTAGTCATTCACTTGACAGTCACTTCTCAAGCACACACTGCGTGCCAGGGGTACAGCAGCAGGCATGGCAGATGTGTCCCTGTCCTTATTCTTGAAGGACCCACGGTCTATGGAGAGGCAGGCACTCCAGGAACCACCACCCAGACTGATGCTGGTTATGAGTGAAGGGAAGCCCTCTGTAAGAAAACAGAAGGGGGCTCCCAGCGATCCTGGGGGCAGGGAGCCACATGACCCAGGATTGGGTGTCATAAGACATGTAGTGGAGGAGGTGACATTTCACCTGACACCTGAAGCTTAGGCAGGGCTGAGCTCTGTGAATGGGGAGGGGAGGAGCTTTCCAGGCAGAGGGACTGTGTTTGCAAAGGGCCGAAATAGGAAAGGACCTGTCATATTCCTGGAATTGGGAAGGGTCCACATCGGCTTCCGTGTAGCAAGTAAAGGGATAACTTGGCAAGAGAGGAGGTGCTAGAAGGTCACCTGTGGGCAGTGGGCAGCCATGGAAAGTCTAAATGCGTGGGTGGGAGGGAGTGACACAACTAGATTTGTAGAGAGGCTCAGGGAGACCACCTCGGAGTGGGGATACCAGTGCAGGGGTTTGATCTCTGCCGGTAGAATCAGCATGCAAAAGGATTCTGGAATCCCTTTCTTGGATGCGTTCTCTACCTGTTCCCGTGGTTTGAGGCAGCCTAGGTGACCAGATATATAGTTAATTGCCATCACTTCTCACACAGGATGGTACAAGCAAGGGAAAGAATATAGGGCGTGTTGGGCCTCTGTGGAATCCATGGGTGGACAGGGCTGAGCTGGGGAGGACAATTGTGAAGGTCAAGGAGCTTCACTTTATTACCTGCTCACTACAGCCGGGCCCTGTGCCTTATAAGCACCCTTCACACATTACCTCATGTAATGCTCCCTGTGTCATTCTAGGGTGTAAAATGTGGTCAACCGCATTTTCTCCAAGAGTACGCTGAAGCTTGGAGTTAACACTTGAGAGACGTGCCCAAGGTCTAGGCCAACGCAGGAGCCGGCCCGGTGCTGGTGGCCCCATAGCCTTCGCTCTCACCATGGCCGTCTTTGCCCCATCTGGGTTTGGAATTAACCGGCTTCCCTGAATTCTCAGCTTTTCTCTTTGTGACATGACTCCCCTCAGAAATAGCACTGCCTTGTGAAGTGGCAGTTTCAGGGTCTGGGGATTTTTTCACAGCGGTCAGGATTGGAGCCCAGACATTGTAGTTTTATGACCTTCGGTCTGTCTCACCTTTTTTAATTGAAGAGAAATTCACATAATCATTTTATTACAATTATTTAAGAGAGAGCGAGAGAGTGCACATGGGATAGGGACAAAGAGGGGGAGAGAGAGACTTCCGAGCAGGCTCCACACTGGCACAGTGTAGAGCCCAATGTGAGGCTCGAACTTACAAACCGTGAGATCGTGACCCGAGGCGAAATCAGGAGTCATTCCCTTACCTGACTTGACTGAACCAGCCAGGTGCCCCTAAAGTTAATCATTTTAAAGTGAACAATTCAGTGGCATTTTGTACATTCACAGTGTTGTGCCACCCCCACCACGGTCTAGTTCCAGAATGTTTTCATCACCCCAAAAGGAGATCCAATACCCATTAAACAATAACCCTCGGGCCCCCGGGGACCACTAATCTGCTTTCTCTCTGTACGGATTTGCCCGTTCGGGACTTCATAGGAAAGGAATCAGACAACGCGTGGTCTGGACGCCCGGCTTCTTCCTCCGCGTCACGTCTTCCCCATCACTCATGCTGTAGTGTGCCAGTGCCGCTTCCGTTTTACAGCTGAATATTCAGTCTGCTTTTAATGTCTCTGTGCCTTGGTTTTAGACCAGACAAAGCTCTCACATCCCTTCAGCTCTAAAATAAAACCAAGGATGAAGAAAGAAAGAAAAGGAAAAACAACCTGCCAGAGGCTGGAATCTTTGAGCTACTGAATTTGAATATGTGTGAAAACTTCATTACAGAGCAATTTGGCATGCAATTTTCACAGTAAACCATGTCACTGAACACTGTAATTACTGAAATAATTAGCTACGGGCTGAAATGGTCAAAGGGTTTACTAGTCCATCCTCACACAGGCCTGTTGGGTTCCAGCCCTAAACTGCAGGCACTGCCAAGAAAATGGCAGATGAACTTGCGGAATCTACCCCGGAGTGTTGGCTGTAGGAAGGGCCCTGAGGGAGGCGAGGGAGGGTCCACAGTTCCCGAGGGAAGAGAGGGGTTACACGGCGTCCTTTGGGTCTCCTCCCATCGCTGCCATTTCCACCGCCGGACACCGTCACCCCCACCCTGCCATTATAGAGGCCTCACCAGCATCGTCACTGTCACCATGCCCCCCCCACCCCCGTTGGTGAGAGCACGCCCTCACTGCACCCCACTCTCACGGAGCCCGCAAGATGGTCCTCCTCCCACCACTCTCTTCAGTCCCCAGCAGACCCAGGACTCCCTCTGCCCTTGGCCCCCTAACGAGCATGCGTGAGCTGGGCAAATATTCGCGGCTCTGGACGGAAGCGATTTCGTGTGTCCCGTGGACATCACTGTAATCCGGCTGCCTGAAGCAGGCAGTCCCTGGAGGCCTTCCATGACTCAGATCTGTGAGACAGATCTTTTTAATTATTTACCGAACATCTGTTCTGGGCGTACCCTGGCAAGAAGATCTCCAGAAACAGAAAAATTAAAACTTAAAAAACATTTTCTTGCCATCTAGGAATCGGCAGTTTGGCTTGAGAGATGCTGAGACACAGTGAATAAATACGAAGACTGGTGGTGACAGAGTGTCACTCAACCACACAGAGAAGCTCCAGGGGGACAGACACTTCCCAGTGGGTGGGGGCAGCGCAGGCAACAGGCCTGGAAGGCGCTCTACTGTGGGCCGCGGCCTCCCATCCTTGGCATCTTTACCCAGGATGGTTTCCCCTAGATGTTTCTGGCCTAATGTTTCTTGTGCCTTCCCTTGGTCTGCAGGTTATCATCATTTGCCTGGTCATTCTGGATGCCCTCCTGGTGCTCGCTGAGCTCATTCTGGACCTGAAGATCATCAAGGCTGACAAGAACGCCGTCAAGGTAGTGTGTCAGCAGCCCTTTAATACGGCTCAGTTCTGTTATCTTTCCTGAGGCGGGCAGAGTGGGGCAGACGGCACCCGCCTGGGAGTCGCAAGTCCTTAACAGAGTAGGTTGACTGGGTGCTTTTAACCAACGAGCAGAGAAAATGTCTTTCTTTCCAAACTGTAGATAAGCATTTACTACAAACAAGAAACCTTCTCATTTCGTGTGATGGCTCGAATCTCAAGTGGTGCTAGACCGCAGAGCTGGAGCCTGCTGCTGCTTCTAGAGGATCTGACCGAGAGAGGGCTACTGTCCCATCTTTAGGGGCAGATGAGCTATTTCTCTGCCTGTCAACATTCTGATGTGGTCCCCATGTCGGAGATGTGCCCACTGTTTATCCCCCAGTTCACAGCTGCTGCCTGAGCCTGCCCCAGACGTTTGTCCAGCCTTCCCAAGACAGCTGCTAGCTTTTATTCTGCGGCCAGCCCGAGTCCTTCTGGAATATTTTTCCTCTCTCTCTAAACTTAATCACGGACATACCTGCTGTACTCACTCTCTTGTGCCTTTTTCTTCAACTTTTTATTATGAAAAATGGCAAATAAACATTTGCTGTATTTGCTTTCTCTATATCCACAAACACACCCATGTATTTTTGACCATTTGAAAGTAAGTTAGACATTAGGACACAAATATTTCAACTTGCTTAAGTATAAGGTCCTTCTGGGGCGCCTGGGTGGCTCAGTCGGTTGAGTGTCCAACTTCGGCTCAGGTCATGATTTTACAGCTTGTGAGTTCAAGCCTTGCATCGGGCTCTGTGTTGACAGTGCAGAGCCTGGAACCTGCTTCTGCCCCTCTCTGCCCCCACCCTGTTCTCTCTTTTTCTCTCAAAATAAACATTAAAAATTTTTTTTAATAAAATTTTAAAAAAAGGTCTTTCTCCTATAGAACCACAATATTATCAATTCCTGAAAAGTTATCAATGATTCTATAATAACCAGTTTATATTCAAATGTCCTCATTTGTCCCAAGAGTATCTGTTATAATGTTTTTGTTATTTTTTCAAACTAGGATCCAGACATCTGATATTATACTCGGTCATATCTCCACAGGCTCTTTTAATCTAGAAGAGTCCTCCCACCTTTAATTTTTTCCCCTTAGGACACTGACTTTTTGGAGTCCAGCCAGTCATCTTGTTAAGTGTCCCGTGTTCTGGATTTGCCTGTTTCCACAGAGGTCCTTCCAGCTTGTTCCCCTATCCCCTGTACACCATAGGTGAGGTCCGGAGGCACAATTAGCAAGAGTTCTTGGCTGGTGGGGTGTTTTCTTTATAGCACAGCACATCGCTACCGGTGATCCTGAGACCACTTAAGGCAGTAATTGCTGAGCTGTTCCACTGTCCAGGGACACTTTCCCTTTTCATTTATAGATAATCTGCAGTGACACTTGACTGCCATGCAAAAATCCTCTTCTCCAATTAGCGTCCACCTGATGGTCACTATCTGAGTCGGTGAATACATTGGGGGATGCGAACTCAGATTTCCATCATTCATTTTACATCTAGTAGGTGGTAATTTATTTATATATATATATATATATAAAGAAGAGCTTTCCTTTCTCCCCATGTGTGCATACATATCACTATGGGGGACTCGTGGATTTTTTGGGTGTATTCAGTGTATGATAATCATAGTCCTTCTGTTCACTGTTCAAATTGTCCCAAATTTGGTCACTGTGAGCCTCTTCAAACTGACTATATCTTTTTAACATAACTCCATAGGCTCTGAGCATTTCTCGTTCTCTGGCGCAAGACGACGTCCCAGCTGAGTTTGTACTTTCCCTGTCCTAGAATGGAAATGGTTACTTTAAGGAAACGTAGTATTTATAAATAAAGATCTAGCAATCCTCTTCAGTTACCGTCTACCTGGGAGATCATTTCTCGTCAGTACGTAGGAGTCAGCCTTGGTCCTTTGCCCAGTGCTCCATATGGAGGTGCCATAATGCATCTGCCAGATGCCCTCTAATATTTCTATACTGCAAAGAATATAGATCTTTTGTCTGTAAATGATGCTGCAGCGAATATTCCTACAACATGCCTTTGTGCACGTGTCAGCTTGGCTGTAGGATAGATTCCTAGCATTGGAGTCACCGGGCCAAAGGACATGGTTTTCAAATCCTGCCATTGCCCAACTGCCTGTCAGAGGGCAGGCAGGGCAGAGCCCCGGTCTGTGGTGTTCCGGCCGTATTCCCAGGCCAAGAACTGAGCCCGTGGAGTTTGGGGTCAAATCAATGAGTTCACTCTCCGGTGCCCGGGCAGGTGCACTCAAGGCCAGCTCGTCTGTGTGCCCTGCCCCAGCCTGTGACCAGCCCTGGATCTGCACTCACTGTGCTGCCTCTGTCCTCTCCAGGTGTTTCACTGCATGAGCATTGCCATCTTGACCTTCTTTATGATGGAGATTTTTCTAAAATTATATGTCTTCCGCTTGGAGTTCTTTCACCACAAGTTTGAAATCCTGGACACCATCGTGGTGGTGATTTCCTTTATCCTTGACATCGTCCTCCTGTTCCATGAGCACCAGTTTGAGGCTCTTGGCCTACTGATTCTGCTCCGGCTGTGGCGGGTGGCCCGGATCATCAACGGTATGTTCCCTGCACTCCCGGGCTGCAGAGGGAATTGGAGGGTGGGCACAGCCTGAGAGTGGACCCAGAGGCCATGGTTCCTCCTCCTTCTGGCTAGCATTTTCTAGGGAAAAAGGGGGTGACCTGAGTTTGTAGCCTCTGTGGCTACAAATCGACACGGCGTCACATGCTCAAAGAGGAACCACATTTCTCCTGTAGGCCTTGTTTTCATGATAATTAGAAGATATTTATAGAAGGGGTCAGACGAATGCCTCATTGGTCCCTACAGCTTGGTCCCCAGAGCACCTTTGTTGTTTGGTGTTTTCCCGAAGATTGTTCCACCGCACCCCACCCACTGGGAGGGGTACCATCCAGAAGGGGTGCAAGTAAGCTGACAAACCCTGCACCCTAGATTCTGGCCCTTTGAGGAAGTCACAGCACTTGTTAACATGAGGAAGACTTTGAGAACTGTTTCCCAAACTGACAAACTGGACAGTTTGGGGGGAGATAACACCTCTTAACATGACGCAGCCTTTGGCTCTAGAGAACACGCTTGGGGAAAGAATGCTCTACCATATTCCTCATACACACCCTGTTGGTGCAGGGAGGCTGTTTCAGAGAAGCCATGTTTGTGCTGTTATTG
Organism: Herpailurus yagouaroundi; assembly: GCF_014898765.1. Classification (NCBI taxonomy): domain Eukaryota; kingdom Metazoa; phylum Chordata; class Mammalia; order Carnivora; family Felidae; genus Herpailurus; species Herpailurus yagouaroundi. Next base: position 11,998,072 of record NW_024412422.1, read on the forward strand.
GGTGGGCACAGTGATCACCAACTGGTTCAGCTCTCCCTGAACGAGTCAGGGTTGTTCTGAAGCCTGTCTGTAGACCCACCGCACCAGAATCCCCTTCAGGGCTCTTGTTTTTTCACTGGAGAGTCTGATGGCGACGTCTGGGTGGACCCTCGTGGGGTGTCTGTTTTTGAAGTGCTACCAGGTGACCTGGGCGTCCAGACAGGCTTGGGAATCCCTAGACAAGCGTCCAGCCCGACAGACTGTAGGTCAATGCCAGGAGAGTGAGGCAGGCCCGTCCTAGGATGTGCAGCTCCTTCACTGGGCAGCAAGAGTCCCACCCCGGCCTTCCGTGCTGGCGGGGAGGGGTCACGTCTGCTCCGATGCGGGGCTCTGCCTGTGGGCACTGCGGGCTCCCACAGGCTTTAGGAGCCAGTTCAGATCTGATTAAAGTTTATTAAGAATATTCACTTGGGGGGCTGAGTGGGTTAAACATCCGACTCTTGATTTCGGCTCAGGTCATGATCTCACGGTTTGTGAGATTGAGCCCTGTGTCAGGCTCTGCACTGATAGCAAGGATACTTGCTTGGGACTCTCTCCCATTCTCTCTCACAAAATAAGCAGACATTTAAAAAAAAAAAATTAATTTGGGCTCCATCAAAGGAAATAAAGGAAGTTTTCCACTTTACTGAATACGCTTATGCTGATTATTTCATTCATCAAACAGAAATACTCTGTGCAAAGGTTAGCACAATTGAAATGGATCAACCATTACAAACTATGAATGACTCCGGAATAGTTACTACCCATTACTCTCCTATCACACCACTGTGAGATGTGCTTTTACAGATAAAACCAAAAGCCTGAGCTCTGTTCATTCTCTTGGTCCAAATGGTAGCAGGGCACAGGACTGCCTAATAATGCGCACTATTGCATCGCTATCAAATTTAGGGGCAGGACATGAAAGGTCTGAGAAAGCAACACAAGCTTCAACTGGATTCAGACAATCAAGAATGCTGGGGACCGGGGGCCAGTGCTCCCCGACCTATGGCTACCGAGTCCACACATGGTCACTCTTAGTTGGAAGGCACAGAGCATCCCCAGTTGCTGCACAGTCTTTTGAGGTCATGTCCCCACTGTGGCATGGGCATTTGGGAGCCACCAGATAAGGCCGATGACCCCCCCCTGTCAGCCAAGGCTTTGTTGATGGCCTGATAGCTGAATTGGCCATAGCTGTGGGAGGCGGAAAGTCAGGACAGTGACAATTCCAAGGCCAAGCTTGAGCATTTCCAGGCTTGTACTTTCGTGTCTTTTGTGTAGAGTGCTAATAAGCCACGCCGTCATGAACACGCTCTGTGTTAAGGAGCTTAACACTCACGTGGTCAGGGACTATTAAGGACTTCTTAGCCCATGTGGGCTAAAGGGAAATCTTTAGGAGCCAGTTCAGGTCTGATTAAAGTTCCTTAAGAATATTCATTTGGGGAGCACCTGGGTACTGAGTAGCTCAGAGATAAACTCTGACCCTCCTAGTTCTGATGTCTTTAAGGGACTGACCATGCTGTCACCAGCTGGACACAGTTATAAATAATACAGGGCTTTTTCCAAGTGGTTAAACTAGAAACCTATATCACTGAGACCCTTAATTATTTTACAGGAATAATTATCTCCGTTAAGACACGTTCAGAACGGCAACTACTGAGGTTAAAACAGATGAATATACAGTTGGCCGCCAAGATCCAACACCTTGAATTCAGCTGCTCTGAGAAGGTAAGACCACAGTTGTGGGAAAATGCCACCTGTCTGCCTTCAGTTCTGCACTTCTCCCTGCCAGGCCCTTGCTCGGACACAGCCCTCGACTAAGTCTTCCTTGTTCTTTCAGACTCAGGTTAGGCATCGCCTCCTTCCCCAGAGCTATGTCAGGTGTCTCTCCTCTGAGTACCTCCTGTCACTGGAGTCGCCCACTGGACCCCATCTGACTGAGGCAGGCTCCACTGGCAGACTCCAGTAGGAGTGTAGCATTCATTCGGCTGTGCATCCGGGGGACCCACTGAATGCTCGCCACATCTCTGGGGAGGCTCAGAAGGTAAACTGACTTGTTTGTCTGCTTTTGTAATGACAGGAACAAGAAATTGAAAGACTTAACAAGCTCTTGAGACAGCACGGACTTCTTGGTGAGGTCAACTAGATGTGCACCTGCTCCACCCCAAAGAGAAGACCCTGCTTCCACGGGCTTGTGTCTCTGAGAGAAAGACAGCTGCCTCTCCTGGGCCCGTTTCGGGGAGAGGTTTGGTTCGATGCCTTTGCCTCACCTCCACCCAGCTTGGATTCCGGGGTGGGCAGGTGGTAGGGGGAGGGGGGAAGGCGGGGGAAAGGCTTGCCCTTCCTTTCTTGGCGTGACCAAGAGCTTCCCATCCCGTCCTCACTCCACGTCACCATGTATCATAAACTATGTTCTCTCATGTTGACACTTTTGCTTGAAAATGAACGAAGCTGGACAACTACTAGTTGTATATAAAATTTTATCTCATCAGTGTACTTTTCACATTTCGCGTGTATATTGAGGAACCAGTGCATTCTTTCATATGGGCATTCTGAAAGACAAAGGAAAAAAGAAAGCTACCTTAGCTACCAGCCCATTCTAGAAAGTCTTCTCTTCCCAAGCTGTTCTCAACAGCTCCTCTTGGTGCATATTCCTCCAGGGAGGTTGTCCTCAGGTACCCAGCCCCTCCTCTGCCGCATCTAGCTTCTAACGGGCTCTACCCAGTTCCGCCACCTGACAACTTTTTTCTCAATTACTGTGCAATTAATGTATAAAAGCAACTCCTTCCCTCGGGACCTCCTACTCTATTCTTTCCAGCATCAACTGCTAGGAACTGCTCTGTGGTATTCCGTACAACCACCCGTTGGAGAGCTCCAGTGCCTGCCACCGAAATAGCAATTAGACCCAAGACTCCATGTAATGAAGGTGACACCGGGGAAAGATCCCCTCATGAGGCCCTGTGCTCTACTTGCATGATTTTGTACAATTTTGCTATTTTTGTATTCGTTTCCACGGGACCAGTAAAGGAAAGAAAACCTGGACTACAAACAATGAGTATTTTTTAAATAAGTCATGTTGAAGCAGAGGATGAATACACTGGATGAACCCTCGATGCCTGAGCTACTTCAGGGTCTGTCCCCTGTACCATCTTCCCAAAGCTGCAATTTGCTTTCCACACGTGACCTATGTGCCAACAGTACTGGAAATCACCAAGACCAGACGGTGCCCCATTCTAAGGTCACACTAAGTAGAATTTCCAAAAGGAAAAAGGAGGGAAGTGAACGGAGAGAGGAGATGTGTGGTTTGAGGGCAACCCCACAGGTCAGAGGTGTAACACCACAGGAGGTCTCCAAGGGAGCCCACACCCCACAGCACTTGATTCTAGAGGTGTGGTGTCATTTCCTTGATTAAAAACTTACGTCAAACAAAGGGGAAGAAGAAATTAAACGGCAGCTTGGCATTGATGGTTGGCCGAGTCCTGAAGCCCGCCTCTGCAGGTGCAGACACATCCACAAAAGTAACCGCAGTGGAAATAAGAACCGTTCTTTCATTTCCTGAGTTGGTCTGTAATAAAAAGAGCGATGCAAGCCCTGCCTTCCAGCGTGCTAACAAAGCTGGGACATGTTGTGTTCTTTTCGGCACGTGACCGTGGTCAGTGCATCTCATAGGTATGCGGAGGGCCCATCAGCCACTAACTTGGATGAAAGATACCACTTTTACCCAGGTTGTCCTACCCCATCAATGTCAATCGCAACTCAATTTTCAATGAATTTTAAGGATCAAATCTAAACAAGAACGCTAATGTGAATTCAACTGTTGTCAGAATTTTCTAACTAAATGACTGCTAAAGTGTTTAAATTTCAATAATTTTTTCACAGAATAAATTTTATTATCACACTTGAGTTTTGTCTGGACTTACATCTTAACCAATACCTTGATTTTTTTTAAGTTTGTTTGAGAAAAGTGTGGGAGGGGCAAAAGGAGAGAGAATCTTAAGCAGGCTCCATACTCAGCGTGGAGCCCAACACAGGGCTCAATCCCATGACCCTGGGATCGTGACCTGAGCTGCAATCAAGAGTCTTGACGCCCATCCAAGCCACCCAGGGGCCCCTTAACCAATACCTTTCTACTCAAGTTAGACGTACCTCGGGAAATGAGGATGCAATTAGATTTGCAGTGACATTAACTATTTTAGCCTGTGGGTTCAGTAAGGATCCGTACTTTGTCCACTTCACTTCTATAACCAAAGCCACTGGGAGCTGGCAGGAATCCTGCAAAACAAAATGCCATTCACCAGTCTGAACATTACACAACCTCATGTCAAACTTAATCTGCAGTTCAGTTTTAATTATAAAATGTTTCGCATATTACAAAATGTTCTGAACAAGAGAGTGAATAGACTCTAGAAGTTCAGACGAAAACAGCTGAGAGCACATATTTTAAAGTACTCAGTGCTCCAAAAATATTTTAACACCTAAAGCATCATTTTTCCCGTGCTCTCCCGCTTCTAGAAAGACGAGCCATTATTGGGAAGTTCTGGAGATCCCAACACCAAACTGGAACACGGGGCTTCAAATGCCCCAACTTCAGCTCAGGGATTCTTTAGGGGAGAAACTGGCATTGGGTGGGGAGAGAAGAGAGGATGGGGTCATTCACAGAAATTAAACCTAATTGCAGATCACGTTCCAGAACACACCTGGAAGAAATGCAGTTGCTCTCTTTCCATTTATTTAATCTCATCAGTTGGCGATCAAGGTGTTACACAGGAATGTATAGAAATGAGTCTGTAAGGGGTGCCTGGGTGGCTCAGTCGGTTAAGCGTCCGACTTCGGCTCAGGTCATGATCTCACGGTCTGTGAGTTCGAGCCCCACGTAGGGCTCTGTGCTGACAGCTCGGGCCTGGAGCCTGTTTCAGATTCTGTGTCTACCTCTCTTTCTGACCCTCCCCCGTTCATGCTCTGTCTCTCCCTGTCTCAAAAATAAATAAACGTTAAAAAAAAAAAAATTTTAAAAAAAATGAGTCTGTAAGTTGTCAAAGATACTAAGTCTCCTGTGGACTGAGAGCATTGCTCCCACAGTTGCGCCTCCTGAGGCCTCTGCCCCCGGGGCAGAACAGGCCAGCAGCCTCCCAACCTTTTTCTTGCCTTTACATCTGGTTTGTTGGCAAATGTGATAACCACTGAAGCTGCTTGACCGGTAGAAGGGATTCCATTGTAATACTCGACTTCTGTGTGTGTTTGACATTTTCCCCACAATAACAAGTTTTTAAAACTACGCCTCTTTAGGGCATGAAAAGCTACCAAGCCTGCTAAATTTGGTGCCTGCCAAAAAGGCACTGGTGGAACTCCTTAGCTTGGAACTGCCTTTTAAGAAGTTTGCAGGCAAAAAAATCCCTGTGACTATCCTGTTATTAGAAGATGCGATACACCACTGGCAGAAACTGAGCTTATTAGCACAAGCTCTCATGTCTGCTACTGGAGTTTCCTGGAAGGGGAGTACAAAACCCACTCCAGGCTCTCTGAGCTCCCTGGACCAGCAAAGCCCTGAAAACGCTAATGTCTGCACTGCCTCTCCTCCCAACCTGTTTTCCCCTCTGAGGGGTCCTAATAACTGGATGTCTCAACCCAACTGCCAGAAGCCAGAAGCAATTTGCCTCGCTCCGAGGTGGCAGACCCGAGCCAAGACATAGCAGCTGAACAGCAGGGACTGAGTAATCATGGGTCTCTGCCGGGGACTCAGGAGGAGGGCCGGATCAGAGCTAGAGAGCTAGTCCTCAGCCCCTTTGTCCCCACGCTATAAATACGCTAAGCAGAAAATGAGAGGCCCGAGAAGCTGCCACAAGCAAACGCTGGGCAATTAAAGGATAAGATGGAGAGCACGCCTCCGGTGATCGGGACCAGCCCACGCTCTGACGGCTGAGACAAAAGAAAAAGGTGGGCAGAGCAATCACATGTGATCAGGAACCTCTCTGTAGCATGTCAAGTTCCATTACACTCTTCAGGGAACTTTGGAACTGAAAGCTCTCACGTGTGGGCTGCCTTTATAGACCAGGGAACGAGAGATGGGACAGCGATGTGGACAGGACGAGTCTCTCTTTCTGTGACAGTCCATGTCATACTCCCCTGTCCTGTCACGATGCCTCATGTCACACCAGCAGTGATCGTAGGAAGTCAGGATGGTGATGGGTGGTAGTTTCCACGTTTGCAGCGGCCACTAGGCACCACGAATGTCCCTCATTTAACTGTACCACCCCGTGTGGCTGACACTGTAGCCCTCACTCCCTGTTTCACAGATGAGGAAACAGGCTCAAACCCTCAAAGGCAAGAGCGCTAACGAGGGGCAAAAACAGTTTTCAAGACCCAGGCCCATCTGACAGCAAAGCCTGGGCTCCGGCCCAGAGCCATCCATCTCCTTAACAGCTCCCCACGGGGGAGGGGGAGCAGTGGGAATAGGAGAGACCACTCGCGCACAGGTGCGGCCTTCCGCTTCCCCTTTACCTTCATGTGGGGCGCCTGGGTGATGAAGTGGATGGGTACCCAGTCCAGCACATCCTCGGCCCGGGAATTTCCAAAAGGGGCCACATAATCCGGGAAGCCATGGCCCTTCAGGAGGCTCTTCACTTTCTGCACTGCAAGCTGACACGTGATGGCTTTGGTCAGTCTCGTGGGAAGGAAGAAGAGGTTGATGCAATGAGGCTGTTGTTCATTCCAACAGTTTTCACCGGCTCAACAACACACGTGCCCTCTCCAGTTTATTTTTATTTTCTCACTCCAAACCCATCATTTGACAGAAGCCAAATTGTCTCTAACTCTGAGAAACCTCGGTTAGCTCTGTACAAGCAGAGCTTCCATGGCCAAAAGTTTGGGAAATATTGCATGCCCACATCCCTCCTGAAGCACACTGGCATATTAGAGGCTCTCCTTACAGTAAGGAATCATGTTTTTAAATTTAGTTTGGTGTTGCTCAAACATATTGATTGGACCACAGACATACCCCTACTGACTCTTGTGGAAATGTAGTCCCTGAAACTCCCTCAGAGAAATACTGGTCTAAAGTGATCAGAACCAATAATGGAAATGGAATGTGTTGGTCTAACCAAAACAATGCTATAATTACCCTGAGGGGAGGTAGGGATGGGAAGTGTAGGGTAGGAGAAGAAAGGGGTAAGAGCCAAATCTTGGTCTTCCATAGTGGGGACTCAATAATTCATAAGACCAAAATATCAAGAAGCAGCATTACATAAAGGTTATTCACAGATTTGGGAGTAAGTTTCCAAAAACTCAGCTATAGGAACTTCAAGAGATTGCCTGCAGAGGGGGGAAATGGGGGTAAAGCCATGCGGAGCTGACCTTTTACGTTATATGTATGTTTGATGTTAACACGGTAAAAACAGAGATCACATGCAGGCTTCCTCTCAATGGGCTTGTTGCACTATGTAAATTAAATTTCAGAAATATAGAAAGGACTTTCAGGGACAGCTTCTTTTGTTTTTTGTTTTTTTTGTTGTGAACTCAGATGCTATGTATGCAACCTTAAAACCAAATCTCCAAAACCCTTGAGATTTTTACTCTGCCACATCTGATAAGAAAAATGATCTAAACAATTTTCCTTTGAATCATGACAAATGGTGTATGGCTGTGAAAACTAAAATTAGAAAACAAAGGTACTGTCACTAGTGCCAACAGGTCACACTGTGGCTTTCACATGCGCTTGCAGGCTGATGGGGAGGTTCGACTGAGATGGGGGAAGAGTAGGAATGTCTTGTTTTCTGATCAACACAAGTTCCAAAAGAAACAAGTTTCTCTCTTACCTTAGCTTACAGCCAGATTGCATATCATAACCAAATAACACTGGGGTCCGGATCCCCTCGAGTGCTAAGCAGTCTTTCTCCGCTGTGCTTCGAAGAATAGTAAGTTGTCCATATCTGTTCATGGTCTGAATAATCCCAGATATTCACAGAAAGTTAAGGGACAATCACCCAGTACAAACGCAGTCCGATTTTCAGGAGACAGTGACACATGTGTGACATGAAGTGAAACCCAAATATCCCTTCTCTAGGCATCTGCAATTTTGACAGTTATTTCCTGGGACAGAGCAAAAAACGGTTCTATTCTCCTTGATTAGGAGATCCTCAGAAAGAAAATCCTCAGAAACCGTTCCTCCTTTAAAATATTTCCAATTTTTCAATATCACTAAATGTGTTTAAGAGTCTCTGTTTAAGTATGCAATTAAATATATCTAAAAGTCTGTCAACTTTTCTGTCTTAAGATTTTCGCTATAAAACACGTTTTCCAGGGTCACGCTGTTTCACCCCCAACCACCCCACATACCTCACGTGCTCTGCGGCCAGACCCACCACCACCAGAGCCAACCAGAGAAGTCCTGGCCAGAACTAGTCTCCAGCTCACAGGACTCTCAGCAATAAAGAGAAGAGTGACACACACAAGTGGACAGGGAAATCAACCTTGTCTACAGAACCAAAAAGGATATCCCTTCTGAGGCTGAAATCCAGCAGCTAATGGGAGCCCTACAACATAACCAGGGTTTCCACTGAGAGGAACCGGCTTTGTATTTTGCTGAAAGACAAAGAAGAAATGCCCCCAAATAATTCTTAATTTAATAAGGAAATAGGGTGAAAATAAAATGCTTTTCACAGTGAAATCTAGGATTTCCAACCAATAAAAGAATTCCTCCCCCCTACTCAGAACTATAAATATATCTGCTGAGTGTAGGAGTAGATCATTCTATAAAAGAACAAGCTCACATGGAAGAAAATCTTACTCCCAGAAAGGATAAGATACAAGGACTCTGCCTGATTTCCTCACAAATACATGCGACATAAACCCTTCGTTTAGTACAAATGGATAGATGGTAACACTTCTAAATTGGGATACCTTTTCCCCTAAGAAGTTATGGTTTCTTTTTATTTGCAATTAAATATGTGTACAAAATTGATCAAACCTACCTGAATGAAACGAATTTCAAACTTTTGCTCAAGTGGAAGCATTGCACTGCTCACTGTCCCCAGAAGGAGAGAGAGATCAGCTTTGGTTATTTCCCCGGCATCTGTATATGTGAGGCTGTACTTGACCTAAAAACAAAACGATACTCCAAATCCACCTGTTCCTGTTGCATTTCTGTAGCTGTATTAATAATTCAAAATACATATAGAAGGCAAGTCCTTTCCCATTTCTCTATTCATGGAAGCTTTTCTGTCCTGGCTCATCAGACTTCAGGACGAGTTGCCTCACCACCCCCAGCTGACAGCATCATCTGAGCCTCTCTGTACCGAGTTACGTGTATTCCAAATCAGCAGGTTTGAGCAGATCGTGATCAGTCCATCTCCGCAGGGGAAATGTGGTAAAACAACAGCAACGACAACAAATTTTGGTATATTCTTGAAAGTCACTAGGTTTGTGGAGAAAAACCACACGTGATTCTTTCAGAGACCCTAAAGAAGCATCCTCTAATGACAGAGCATGAAGGCAAGCAGGAGGGCAAGCCAAGAAAACCAACACATCAGAATGGGCCAGAGCCCCCTCTGAAGGGCATCCAGGTCCTCCCTCGGGGCCATGCAGCCTGAGTCTGCCACACAGACTCTGCTTTCAAAGCCAAGCTGGGCACCTACCTCAAGAACAACGTTAGTGCAGATTTTAACGTCCCCAGCCTCAACAAGAGTCTGGTTCAGTACATCTGTGTCCTCCAGTCGGGCTAGCGTTTTATTCAGAGACTCCATGAGGATGGACTGAACAGTGATAGGGATCTGCCAAGTAAAGGAAATGGCTCACTGAGGACACCGTCCAATAGAGATGAATCGGTTACAGTAACGAAAAACTGGAGACAAACTCCGCCGACAGACTGCCAAGCAGGGAAAAGCATGCCACACAACAGTATGCATATTATAGTTCCACACTTGCAAAAATACATTTGCTTATATGTAGATATATTTACACAGAAAATACTAGAGAAGGATATTACCAAATCTTTCAAAGTGGTTATCTCCGAAAATCTACGTTCACACAAAAACTTGTACACAAATGTTCACAGCAGCATTCCTAACAGCCAAAAACTGAAAACAGTGCAATGATCCATCAACTGATAAATGGAAAAATGTAGTATGGCCATACAAAAGAATATTATTCATCCATAAAATGGAATGAAGTGCTGATTCATTCCACAACATAGATGAATCTTGAAAACATGATGCTAAGTGAAAGAAGCCAGACACAAAAGGTCACATATTACATGATCCCATTTATCGGAAATGTCCAGAACAGGCAAATCCACAGTGACAGAAAGTAGATTAGTGGTTGCCTAGGGGTTGACGGAGAGGATTAGAGAAGAATGAGGAGTGCCTGCTAATGAGCACAGGGGTTCTTTCTGAGGTGATGAAAATGTTCTGGGTGGCTCAGTTGGTTGAACGTCTGACTTCAGCTCATGTCACGATCTCACATTTCGTTAGTTCAAGCTCCACTTCAGGCTTGCTGGAGCCTGCTTCGGATCCCGTCTCCTCTCTCTTTGCCCCTCCGCAACATGCACGCGCACGCTCGCTCTCTCTCTCTCTCAAAAATAAACATTTTAAATTGATTAAAAAATGTTCTGGAATTAGGTAGTGGTGATGGTTACACAACCTTGTGAATATACTAAAAACTGCACAAATCGCACACTTAAAAATGGTGAGTTTTATGGTATGTGAATTGCATCTCACATTCACCTATATTCACCTCCAGAGCACAGCTCCTACCGATAAATGCACTCATTCTGTACACATGAGCACATTCTGCACAGTCCCAGAACAAAGCTCCCTATACCCCCACACCCTCCCTGAATATACCCCTGGCCCACTTCACACCCAACTTCTACACACACCCTTACACACACACACACACACACACACACACACACACACACACACATACACACACACACACAGTGGTGGGATCATGGTAAGAGAAAACAGAGACAGATAAATCTTTCAAGCAGAATCAGGAAGCTCTGCTTAACCCAATGCTATTAAAGGACATTTTTCATGGGGCACCTGGGTACTCAGTCGGTGGAGTGTCCGACGCTTGACTTTGGTTCAGGTCATGATCTCACCATGTGTCGGTTCAAACCCCGTGTCAGGCTCTGGACGCTGACAGCATGGAACCTGCTTGGGATTCTCTCTCTCCCTCTCTCTCTGCCCCTCCCCTGCTTGCGTGCTCCTCTCTCTCTCCCTCCCTCAAAATAAATAACATTGTTTTAAAAAATAAAGGACATTTTTCATTTATGGCCACAGCCAGCAGAACAACAAGCAGCAAGCAATCCTTTAAATGGCTCAACCCTCTAGGGAGTTGGGCCTCTTCATACCATGTGACAAATCTGATGTTTGCTTTAAATGTCAGTACTCAGAAATCACTGTTTAGGAAGGAATCTAACTTGTATCTAGTTGTTTATATATTGCTTTGAACTTTGCCCTCAATCATGTACCATGCTGTTTATAATTCAAAATTACTAGGTATTTAAGCTGTCATTTTACAGATAAATAAGCAGTTGTTACACATCTGCTCCCATGACCAAAAGGACCTGTAACTGTCCTTATAAGTCAAACCTCTAGGAACATGACAGGGTTTGGAAGCAAAGACAAGCTGTCATGTGACAACAGTGGCAAAAGGGCACCACCAAGCACCACAACACCCTCTGCATAACAAGCCCACCAATCCACGTAAGACCTACATAGGGAGTCCCTTGCTATGAGTTAATGAACTCCTCAGTTTACATCCTCAAAAGACAACTCTGGATCTCTTTATCTGAACCTACTGATCCCTGGTTCAGCACGAATCCTGGGTTCTAAGAACGCGCACACCCTTCCACACCAGCCTGTGATGGAGCCATTCCGGTGGTATACAGACGTAGTTGGCAAAAACCGAAGGGCCCAGGTTAGACAAGCTTCGGAAAGACTGGTCTGGCAACAGCCACTGGAATAGTCACAGAATGAAAATGGTGGGGCTACTCTGGTTTCCTGAATGTCCTATTCGGTCCTATCCCACCCCCAAGCTATACCCTGTGGCAAAGAACTAAAGCATACGTAACAGTGGAAATATAGTGCTGTAACTTAATCTTTCATTGATGTTTCAATAGATATTAACAACGATTCCAGGCAAGCCTAACGGGGAGCCTAGATCCAATTTTTATACTCCTGATCCTCTAACAAATCTTGGAAGTTGCTTTTTAAAAATCTTTATAAACAGGGGCACCTGGGTGGCGCAGTCGGTTAAGCGTCCGACTTCAGCCAGGTCACGATCTCGCGGTCCGTGAGTTCGAGCCCCGCGTCAGGCTCTGGGCTGATGGCTCAGAGCCTGGAGCCTGTTTCCGATTCTGTGTCTCCCTCTCTCTGCCCCTCCCCCGTTCATGCTCTGTCTCTCTCTGTCCCAAAAATAAATAAAAACGTTGAAAAAAAAAATTAAAAAAAAAATCTTTATAAACAATCTCTGATATTAGTTGATATATTTGTCCTTTAGAGCACAAGCTTTGGTATCACACAAATCTGAGTTCTAAGTCCCAGTGCCACTTCCTGCCTGCATGGCCATAGGAGGCAGAGAAGGAATGTGTGTGAAGCTTGTAACTGGGAGCCTGGCACATAGTATAGCTTGTCCAGTGTTGTGGTTGAGAGTTAGGTCTTTGGAGATTCCTATCCCAGCTCTGCCACTTCCCCACTGGGCAGCCTTGAGCAAGCTAATTCAACTGCTCTGTAACTCATGTGCCAGGGAGTGACAACAGGTCCTACTCCCAGGACTGCCGAGACTAACAGACTAATGGACTTCAGACGTGCACAGGAATGAGAACAGTGTTCAGCACGCAGCACGCCCCTTCCCATAACACCCGTCATCCTCACACTAGGTCTTCCCTGCGTGATTGAACCAATCCCCTAGGCACTGATTCAATTAACACGTAACCCACTGAGTACCCAGTACATACTAGGCACCGGCTTACTACTATGGATATGTCATGAACAAGATGGACAGGATCTCTGTCCCCACAGACCATTCACGTTTTGAATGGTAGAATCAAAGCACTTTGATTTGAGGTATTTGAAAGCTAGTCTATTGTATGGTTTTCAAACTGGGTTCTTGGGAGCCATAGGTTCCTCAGAAGGACTAAACAGGAGAGAGATGGAGAGGCCAGGCAGGTGGAGAGCTCTGGGCCCCACCCCTGCTCCAACCAGGGGCTTTGGATTCAATCCAACTTAACACAGTAGGGAGAGTTCTGCTAAAGATCACATTTGAAAAACTCTGAACAAGCTTGAAAACACCTTCACAGATGAGGAAATCCAGGCCTACACACAGAAGTGTGAAGTCCAAAATCACATGACTATTTCCTTTCAAATGTCTACCTCAAACACATTTGTGTCTAGAGACTTAACGAAATCAATTACAGTAGGTATCACTGTCCCAAGTGCTCCCTGGGCACCAGACACTGTGCAGAGTACCTATGTGCATTCTCCCACTCAAGCCTTACACCTTCTCTGGGGCACACACTTACCATCTGCTCAACAACTGGGGAGAGTGAGGCATATGTCATATGAGAAAATAATGGCGAAGTTGAATTTTGAACCAAGGTCAACCAATTCCATGAGCTTTGGTGGGAGACCATGACAAGGCCATCAACTTGGTCCTCCTTGGGAACTGTATTCACAGGCACAGGGTGCAGACCCAAAAATAAAGGGTAGATCCATGTTCCTTTGCTCTAACATACCCACGAGAAAACCTTGGCCTCCCGACCACAGCCTGACAGAGCCTCTGGAGTGGGGTCGGACAGATTCGACACCCATACCTCAACCCCTGAAGCTATACCAAGAGGGTTCAGCTCCTACACAAGTGTGGACATTCACAGGACCATTCACTGTTTCTACCTTCTACCCCAGACAGATGGACAGACGGCATCCTGGTAGCTAACCAGCTCTCCTGACAGGAGACCAAGAAGACCTAAAGGGATGCCTGGAAAGCACAGAAGCCAATGGGTGTGAACCCATTGTCAATAACATAGCTAAACCATTTAAATATGAAAAGGTGCAAACTATGAAAACAGGGGTTTTGAAAATTTTGTATTTTTCAAAATTTTACAAATTTTCAAAATCTGTAATTACAAAAAGGTCCTCTACTAAGGAGTTTCCCTATTTCATTTCTGTTTGCCTTTTGGCAAATGTTTTTGTTATTGGCAGTAAGGTACCCTTCTAATCATAAGTGTATTCATTTCAAAGGGCTCAGAAATAAGACCATATATTATAATCTATCTTACTTTCCACCAATAAATACTCTTACCTCTGCCTTTGTTCTTAAACCAGGCACCTAAACAAAAAGAAACAACAAATTTTGTTAAGTACAATGGAAAGAAACATTTCTATTGCTTTTTCAGACCGCAGATTAAAGGATATATTCAACTTATCACAGACTTCACAAAGAAGAAAACAGTTTCCTTAATCAAGACTTGCCACCTACATATTTTTATATCTATCTCCTAATCCAAAGGTAACTTTATGTCTTCCTTCTATATTCATTTATTTTAGACTGGAAGCTTAATGGAACAGCCTGACAGAGCTGGTCTCTGGAAGCCTCCATGCTTCACTGTAATCTTTACGTACTTTCTACATGGTCACCGGTGACACAGTACTGTAGGGGAGATGTGGCTCCTATCCTCCTAGGTCACCCTCCTGCACCTGTCCTCACTGGAAGGCCACTGTCACTGGCCCAGGTGATTCCACAGCCTCCTAACTGCTCTTCCTGCCGTTAGCCCAAACCACTCAATGGCGAGCTCCTGCGTCCCCAACACAGCAGAGTACTCTTCCGAAGGCCTCGACCTCCCTTCACTCTCCATCCCCGTCTCCCCCAACCTCACTTTTCATCATAAGACACCCTACCAGGCCAAAGGGAACTTAGGGGTGGGGGCTGAGTAGGCATGTTTGGGGAGGCCTGGGCTGAGAGCGCGGAGACTGCACGCTTGAGGGGCTACTTCCAGCACCACCATGAGAGGTCAAATACCTGCAAGAATTCAAAGATCTACATGGCTGACTTATGAGGAGAGGGGAAGAGGGAAAGGGATGGGAGAGGAAAAGCTTAACCTTGGTTCTGAAAACTGCAGCCCAGATGAATACTGATGTCATGGACCACCCTCCTCCCTTCCCGTTCCCCCCAAAATAAGGAAATCAGGAGGTGAGGGTTCATAGCAATCATATGGTTTTTCATTATTGAAAATAACTTTTACCTCTCACAACCCTCCAAGCCATCCACCAAGTGGGCCAGTGGCCTCTCTTATTGACTCCCTTCCAGCTTTGGTCACTGCAACCAGAACGAAGGGGCCTCGATAACACCGTGGCCTCTTCCCCTTCTCCAGCAACCCTATCTCCTACCTGTCTTCTCCTGCTTATTTCATCAGTGAACCAGAACGTGGATTTTCTATTCTCTTCCAGCCTGCTTCTCAGAGAGGTATCTTTTTGGTGCTAGCGTGATTATTTCTGCCACAGACATTAAGATGTTTTTATAATTTCTAAAGTTTTCAGTTCTTAAAGTCTTTTTTTATGCAGGAGACAGACATTATCGGTTACCATGAAAATGAGTGAGAGCCCCCCCCCCGAAAAAAAAAAAAAAAAAAACCCACAATGACTAAAAGCAAAATATGAGCTATGTAAAAATAAAAATTACTTCAAGTGATTATTTCAATATCTTTGGTAACAGTATACTGAAGAACCAGAGAAGACAAATTTAAACTTGAATTATCAATCAGGTACTGAAAATTTTCTATACTTGTCATTATTTCAAAAGAGCGCAAAGAACATGAGGTGCCTGGGTGGCTCAGTTGGTTGGGCAGCCAACTTCAGCTCAGGTCATGATCTCACGGTTCGTGGGTTCGAGCCCCACATCGGGCTCTGTGCTGACACCTTGGAGCCTGGAGCCTGCTTCCGATTCTGTGTCTCCCCCTCTCTCTGCCCCTCCTCTGCTCACGCTCTGTGTCTCTCAATAATAAATACATGTTTAAAAAATTTTTATAAAAAAAAAAAAGAGTGCAAAGAACAGAAAACAAACCTGATGAATAAGTTTCGCTTCAAAATAATTCTTACCCTCAAAATTTTAGGGCTGCTGTAATAAGCCATGCCCAGGGCTTCAACTTCTTCACACTGTGCCAAATTTATCCTTCTGGTGCACTTAACAGCTTGGTTCACCAGAAATGCTAGAAATCATAACGTTCCCAAGGGGGGAAAAAGAGAGAGAGAGAGAAGAAATTTTTCAACTGTCCAATGGTAACTAAAAACTTGTAATCTAAGTAAAATCGTAAAATAAGTTATAACACAGATATACAACATGCTTCAAATAGGGTTTAAGAAATTGTGTTTTGAATAGGTTATACATTCACACAATTCAAAAGGCACAAAAGGATATTGAGAGTCTCTCTCCAACCCTTGTCCCCTTCCCCCCATCCCCGCCCCGGCCCAGCCACCACCAGAAACAACTGTTTGTCTCCAGAGACAATCAGCGTCAAGTTTGTTGTGTATCTTTCTGGAAATATTCTACGCAAATAAAAGCGTGGGTATATGTATTTTTAGTATTCCTTTCCCCTTTTAGAAACAAATATGTGCTATATATTCTGCCCTTCACTTTTTTCACTGAACAATATATTTTGGAGTTCAGTCTAGCTCAGAATATGAAGAGATTTCTCCTTTTTTTTTAGGGATAATCAGTATTCTATCATAGATCCGCCACAATTTATTCAACCAGTTCCACATTAATGGACGCTTAAGTTATCTCTGGCTTTGCCATCACCAACAATGCTGCGATCTACAATTTTGCATGTGGGCCAGACATTCTGTAGGACCAACTCCTAGATGCAGAACAGTGGGTCAAAGGGCATATTCACCTGCAATTTTGACACATACTGCTAAATTGCTCTTCACAGAGGCTGTACCAATTTGTGGTCCCACCAGGTATGTAAGATCAATGCCTGGAGATCAAGACTCTCCAGAGTCTTAAATTTCTTAAGCTTTGCCAATCCACTGGATGGAAATGGTATCTCAGTTTGGTTTTAATTTACACTGTTCCTATTGTGAGCAAGATTGAGCATCTTTTCAACAGAATCCACTTCCATTCCTGTACGAAATGATGTTCCATTCGGCCACATGTGACCATACACTACTCAGCTAGCTTCTTCACTGTGATGCTACCTTAAGGATTGGAGAGCCATGTCTGCTGCCTCCCACTGCCAGGACGGTGACTCCACAGAGTCTATGATGCTCCTGAAAGGAGAAGCAGGATCCATGGGAAGCAGCTGCATGGGCTGCATCCCTGCTCTGCCACTGCCTGAGCAGGCCTGAGCAAGAAACTGAATGTTCCTCACTTTCCTCATGGAAGAACACATGGAAGCACTTAATACAATACCCAGCACAAAGTAAGTGTTTAATAAACATTAGCTGGGGCGCCTGGGTGGCGCAGTTGGTTAAGCGTCCGACTTCAGCCAGGTCACAATCTCACGGTCCGTGAGTTCGAGCCCCGCGTCGGGCTCTGGGCTGATGGCTCAGAGCCTGGAGCCTGTTTCTGATTCTGTGTCTCCCTCTCTCTCTGCCCCTCCCCCGTTCATGCTCTGTCTCTCTCTGTCCCAAAAATAAATAAACGTTGAAAAAAAAAATTTTTTTAAATAAACATTAGCTATTGACAAACTTTAGCTCCAGTGAAGAAAGAACTTCCCCCAAGCTTGGCAGGGTTAAACAATGGTGGGCTGGTTTTGGGTAGTGAGTTCCCCATCACTACAAGTGCTCATGCAGTCACATGGTAGAAAAGATTTGGGCACTGGTTGGGAATCTAAACTGCATAACCTTTGAGACCTCTTTCAAAGATAGACTATTTCTAGTTATGAAGCCTGTTCCATTATGACTACTATAAATTTAAACTAAGAGCAAACTCTGTTTATAGAGAGAAAGAAAAAATTGCCCACTGTCTTACCTGCAGGGTTATCATCAGTGCAGAGAGATGACGTAAGGGGAGAGGGAAATCTCAAGAATGAATCTGAAGTCTGCAGACGAACCCCATACTGTGAACAGACCAACCAATAGCTATTATGGTGCTATTAAAAGCATTCATTCAACACTTACTAGACACCTACTATGTGCCAGACAGAGTAACAGGCATCAGGAACACAGTGATGAACAAAAAACAGATATGGTCCCTGCCCACACGGAGCTTACACCCATGTGCCCCAACCCTTTCTTTTAAGGACATATGTCTCTGTGTGCGAACATTATTGTATTTGCAGGGTTTTTGTTTTGTTTTTTTATTACAGAATTCCTCCAGAGAGGTATATAAGAAGTTGACATAGCATCTTCCAATGCAGACAGAAACTGGGTAGCCAGCAACGGAAGTGAGACAGGTAATTATTTTTTATTAGCAATAATTATTTAATAACAGATACAGTATACATCAAAATCATAAAAATGATAGGCCTTCTTTCCCAAAACCAAACCATGTGAAACTTTTCCCCAATATTCAAATCAAAATTTGCAGCTATTGGGCATACAGCCAATTTTCTTGAATCTCGGTGCCAACAAGGATCTAGGGAAACAAGCCCTCTCTTTCACTGGACCTGGGAGTTTAAACTCCTATAATCTTTCTGGAGGGCAACCTGAGACAGAGGTTTTAAACTTCCATTCATTTTGCCCAAGTTAATCCAGTTATAGGAATGTATCCTAAGGATTTAATCAGACAAAGATATACATATCTATCAGAATGTTCCTTATGGATTATTTATGATAGCAAAAACCGGAAACAAATGTCTGTTAATAGTGGAATGGTTCAACAATAAATGATGATACATACACAGAGGGTATACTTTGTATCAGTAAACTGTAGCTCCGATAAGTTACTTTCCTAGACTGAAGTTTCTTTTTCTCATCGGTTAATGGGGACAAGACGCATTATTTCAGGGTTGTGTGAAGTAATGTCTGGAAAGCTTTGCACAGTGCCTGGCATGTGGAAAATGATCAAGAAATGGTAATTTTTATATTGATATGGGAAGATGCGTAAGATTTATCACTGAATAAAAAAGGAAGCTTACATAACAATGTAGATAACTACAAATCCTACTTCCATACAATACTATACATGTATACTTTTATAGATGCATTTAAAAATCAGGAATATATGCTGATCTATTAACAGTGATTTCCAATGTGCATTTTCATGGACACTATGGCCTTTCCATCATATGTACCTCGATGCTTTTACCTTTTAGAATTAGCACAGAATGTTTTTATATTTCTCTTTTAAGATGTTTCCAAAAAATCTGAAGTTTATTCAAAGTTAATGTATATTACATTGAAAAGTTTACTAATGGATAGTATATAAAATAGCACACATTTTTCTAAAATCTGTAAAACTAAATACAGCTTTGAGAAGTGGACCAGGCACACAACTAATCCACTCTGTGTCCCCAACAGCATGACTCACACACTCTGCTGCGTCTTTTGAGGTGGAGAAGCACAAAGATTTCTGCAGAGAAAAATGCAGGCTTACTAAAGAATAAAAAAACCTTATGTTAGAATTCAACTACTCAATTTTAATCTTTGTGATCTTTGATTTGTAGGCATGAAGTTTTCCCCTCTGTAATGTGAATTCTGTCTCAGGGAAACCAGTTTTGCTGATAACATACTGAAAAATTAACTCACAAGGACAGGATATTTGCAACAAGATGAATGGACTTAATCAAGTTCTTGATTCACCTCATATTTTGCAGTATCTGGAGCATCTGACTGGATTGTGAAAGAAATCTCTGATTCTGAATTCAAGGAAAAACCATCAGATGTTTCCATCAATTTATCAAAATTATTTTCATCAGGCACTTCTGGATTAATAAATGATAATGCAGGTTTATCTGGTTTTAGAAAAAGTATTTTAGGTCAGCATACAATATATTATAAGCATTATATATAACACATAATATTTTGGAAATAGCTTTTAAGTAGTATTAAGGCTGATGTGAGGGGGGCCTGGGTGGCTCAGTCAGTTAAGTGTCCAACTTCAGCTCAGGTCGTGATCTTGCAGTTCATGAGTTCAGACCCGTGTCAGGCTCTGTGCAGACAGCTCAGAGCCTGGAGCCTGCTTCAGACTCTGTATCTCCCTCGCTCTCTGCCCCTCCCCCACTCGTGCTCGCTTGCTCGCTCTCTCTCAAAAATAAACATTAAATTTTTTTTTTAAAGGCTGATATGAAAAGAAAAAAGTGTCTCTTTCCATATTTACTTTACCCAAAATTTCTCAAGTCTTATTAAATAAACAGGATCCCTAGATTCGGCCTGTTTCTCTAACAGTGTGGAAGTAATGGTTTGTAAAGCCTGCAGGCGAAGCACAACAAAAGCCAATAATAATCAATCTTTCTGCAGCCCACGGACTGGGGAGCTGGCTGCATCAACCTCTGAGGTGCAGCTCTCTGCAGATGGTGACAGGGACAAAAGACTGTGTTTCTACCATCACGCAGCCACCTCCAACCCACGCCCAGGAGAACAATGTGCTGTGTATGGAATAGAAAGGAGGAAATGGGCTGGTATGCTCAGTTGCCTGGTCTTACGTCATAGGACCCGACAATAACTGACCAGTCATTACTTTAGATTACCAATCACAGAGCATTCGCCTGGTTTTCGACTGCAAGGGAATGAACTCAAAATATAAAGACGTTCTGAAAAGATGATGAAGTTTAAGCAATAAAACCACAAATATGTCTTTGATCTTGGATATCTTAATAACACTTTGCACTTATATGTACTTTTGGCTCTAGACCCCTATCTGAGCTCAATGCTCAGATAAAAATAAAGATCCGGTTTGCATGCAAATATTCTTAGTAAAAATAAAAGAGAAAAAAGGAAATTGAAACCAAAGCTGAACCTGATTTTCAACCATTAAAAAACCAGGAGAAAATAAAAAACTACATAAATATACACACAACCTAAATAAATCTAGATTCCTACGCATGCCTACATATTATAAACACCTGTGAAATAAAGTATGTAACTTCAAAAGACAACTACATAAGCACATTAGTTTTAATGAAAACATGCGTGCCCACAGGCCTATCAAGTTTTTGCAGTCGCCTGCGAAAAGGCCTCAGAAGATACACCTGAGCCAAACCATAACCTGAATGCTTTAAATCTAATTGAATGAGACATTTTTTCCAAAAAAGAACTTTTTAAAGAAAAAATTTCCAGGGCTTCTCAAAGTATATCAGCATCAAATACTTACAGTTTGTAATCTGAATGCAGAAAATAGATGGATTAATCTGGTCAACAAGTTTAAATATCCTTTGAGGTGGGTTTGCTGTAAAATTCAATGAATAGATGGCTGCTTTTTGACTACAAAACTGACTATCACCCCTGGAAATTAAAAAATAATAATACAAAATTTTAAGGCATATGCACACAATCTTAGCAAGATTATTTTAAAACTGTCAGATGCTTGTACTGTACTATGTTAACAACTACATGGAAGATATTCATGAAAGCGTGATGTTAGAACTGAATCCATTTTTATTTGGTTTCTTCAGTGTTAAAATGTTCGGCATTTGAAAACTTTTTCCTTTAACAGAGAAAATATTAAGACAAGTAGAATAACTTTAAGGAAATCGTATCAAGTACAGAATATAGATCAGGGTATAATTTTGATGTAAATGAACCTTGTAAAACTCTGACACCATCAATTATAAAATTTTGCAGAACTTCAGATTGTTTACAAGTACCCAGAATGGATCCAAAATTCCTTGTCTTTAGAATAAAGCTGCCTTCAACAGACTGAAAGTCAGAAAATGTGAAGTCATCTGGAAGTTTGGGGGCTTAGAAGTTAGGGTACAGTCAAGACTTCAACCAATCCCAGATTTGACAAAGTGTAATCATTTTGATACAGGTATGGTGTGAAGATAGCAAGGTAACAAAAATGGGATCATATTCTATGTGCTGCTTTTAAGACCTTTTCTCAGTATATACTGCCCAACATTTCTCATGTCATCAGTATGTTTTTGCAATACTATATGAAATGGCTTCATTCTATACCAATTTATTTAAGTAAGCTACCCCAATTTTTTTTAGCCAATTCTCTACTGTTGGTCTAGGTTGTTTCTCGCTTTCCCCGATTACATATAACGCTTTAACATCACCCTTGCACATATTTATGAACGTCTCCAGCTATTTCCTCAGGCTGTGCTCCCTGAGGTAGAATTGCTGGGTCAAAAGGTAGGTGTATTGTTCAAGGCTTCTGAGACATACTGCCAGATTCCCTCCAGAAAGGGAAGACACGTGCTCACCAGTACTGCAGTTAAGAGTGCCTATGTCCCTGTACTATTGCCAAGAATACACATTATTCAGTTTCTACACTTTGCCAATTTCACAGGCAAAAATCTGCTATCTCATTGTTTTAATTTGACTTTTCTCATTTACTAGTGACTGTAAACATTTTTCCATATGGTTATTGCTCACTGGTATTTCTTCGGTAAGGTGCTTCTTCATACCTATTCAACATTTTTTATGAGGATATTTGTCTTCTCATTGGTTTGCAAGAATCCATTTTTTAAGAATCTCAAGTGTCATGTGTTGTAAATATTTTTTCCCTGTTTGCTACCTTTCAATTTTATGGTGTTTTTTGTCATAAAGAAGTTTTAATCTTTTTTTTTTTTTTAAGATTTTATTTTTGGGGCATGTGGGTGGCTCAGTCAGTTAAGCATTAGACTCTTGATCTCAGCTCAGGTCCTGATCTCAGGGTCATGAGTTCAAGCCTGGTGTTGGGCTCCATGCTGGGCATGAAGCCTTACTTAAAAAAAATTTTTTTTTAACCCAAAAGTTTTATTTTTAAGTAATCTCTACACCCAACATGGGGCTTGAACTCACAACCTTGACATCAAGAGTCACATGCTCCGTGGACTGAGCCAGCCAGGTACCCCTTCATTTTTTAAATAAAATTATCAATCTTTTATGGTTTGTCTGTGGGCTTATGCTTAAAAGACATTCCTTAACCCAACAACAACAAATTTCACCTATACTTTTCATTTTTTCATTAATTTTTTTAACATTTTACTCTTTGATCTATTGGTAATTTACTGATATAACGCTATGACGCAGAAGTCTAACATTTTTACTTTTCAATAGTTACCATCTTACATCATTTACTGAGTGATCCAAACTTTACTCCATTGTTGTAAAATCATACTTACTATATATTAAACAGGAAAAAAATACATAGTATTTTGTGGGTTTTTTAAAATCAGTACACAGAACGGATTTTTGGACTATTCTCATCCTGATCTACCTATCTGTCTTGAAGCAATATGCATTACTTTCATTACTATAATGTTACGACATGTTTGAAAGCTGATAGTTTGCTCTTCTTATTCAATAATGTCTTGGCTGTTCTCAGGTTTATTCTTCTAGATGAATTTTCAATCATGCTGATGTATTATCCACCCCACCCCCATCTGACAATGGAATTACACTTCAAATTAAGGTTTTTTTTTTTTTAACTATTTTTATCTATTTATTTAATTACCTGAGAGACAGTGAGCAGGGGACAGGCAGAGAAAGAGGGAGAGACAGAATCCCAAGCACGCTGTGTGGTACCAGCACACAAACCATGAGATCATGACCTGAGCCGAAATCAGGAGCCGGATGCCCAAGTGAGCCACCCAGGCACCCCTACAAATTAAGTTTTTGTAAGTTGAAGTGTTTACATAATGATTCTTCTCATCCCACTACAAAAATTATCTCTCCATGTATTCAAATGTTTTAGGTCTCACACCATATTTCAGTTTTCTTCACATAAATTCTAAGTACTTACGTTTTATGTGACATTTCTATGGGGTGTTATGAATAGGATCCATTTTCATTATATTTTTTGATGGTTATTGCTGAAGTATAAGGAAGCTATCAATTTTATAAGTGGCTGCTTTTCCAAAAGCTCTGTATAATTCTAATGGCATATTGGTCATTACTGTGGGCATAAAGAACCTATAAATAGTATTTATGAGAAAAGATCCAGCACTAAAAAATTTACGAGGCCTACTGCGTCTTAAAGGATGTACAGGAGTTAGAGAGTGCAAGAATGGCATTGGCCAAGGATGGGTAATGTACTGATGGGGTCTAGAAAATTCTTGAGTACCAAAGTTCGGATGCATGGAGGAGACAAGACGGGTTAGTAGGAAGTAGGATCTAAAAGAGTTTGGGGATAGATCTGAATCGGGATAGATCTGAATCCAGGCTAAGAAGTATGCAGGTAATGAGAGCTTCTGAAGGCTTTTTTATAGCAAGCGACAAAATGAGGTGTGACCTTATACAGAGGGGAGTAGGAATGGACAGACACAAGGGCTAGTGTAAAGAATTCAGTAGAACGGAACTCCTTACTCTTCCCCTTCCAGTCTGCCTGCTCTCAAATCCTGTGCAGTGGAGGGGTATCGGTTCTGCATATGTCTCTAGTCACGACCTTCAGCGTGGGGAGGAGGGCACCTGTTCATCCGTATCTCCAACAGTTTCTTATTACTTGGTTCCCTGCCACCAGGCTTAGCCCCTGTGACCCATCATCACCCGTGCTGCCGCAGAACTGCTTAAGGTGGGAATCTAATCCCCTCACCCCCGGCATCCTGCAGAGTTCAGGACAAAACCCAAACCCTCAGTGTGCACACAAGGCCCCTCAGGATCTGACCCCGGCCACTGCAGCATACTCCTCTCAGTCCCGCTCTCCAGCTACACTCAGCTACCTGCAGTTAAGGCAACAGGCCAGGCCATACCCTCTCACTCCCAGGACTCTGTCACGTGGCTCCCTCGGCCTGGAATGCCCTCCCCGATTCCATGCCAGCCAACTTCACATCCTTCAGGACCCAGCTCAGATTGTCTTTTCTAGAAAGACTTCCTTAGTCCAACTGCCCAGGTTAGATGCCACTCTTCTCAGTTGTCTCAGTGCCTGGGGCAGCACTGCCACCATTCCTCTGTCTCCCTTTGTCAGTGAGCTCTTGGAGGGCAGGGCTGCATGTAGCTCATCTTCTACACTGGTGCTCATGGAAGCACGAGGTGTGAAAGACAGCTAGATGGAGAAGGCAAAGAAGAGGAAGGAGTCAGGGTAGCTTGCAGGTTCTGGCCTGGCTGTCTTCCTGAGAGGACAGTGGTAGAGAGGTCAAAAGAGAATACCAGAGGGCTGGTTAGGGGTGGAGGAGGGAAACTCACCCACAGAGTCAACTCACTTCTAATGAGGGCCAACTGTGTGGCAGGAGCTAGACTAGGCACTAGTGACACAAAGTATGTAAGAGGGATATTAATCTTGCTTTCATGAACCTCACATCTGGTGAGGAAAACAGACATTAACCTAATAACCTTAACAATAAATTTGCAAATCATTAATTAGCTGCTGACAGTTAAGCATATGTAAACAAACCTTTTATGAATTAGAACCTAATAATGAAAATAATTAGGATTATTAATTTTTATTTCATTATTTCTACACTTCGTATTTAGGAGAAAGTCGTAAGTAAAACTAACTCATGGGAATGCAAACTGGTGCAGCCACTCTGGAAAACAGTATGGAGGCTCCTCAAAAAATTAAAAATAGAACTACCCTATGACCCAGCAATTGCACTACTAGGTATTTATCCATGGGATACAAGTATGTTATTTCAAAGGGGCACATGCACCTCCATGTTTATAGCAGCGCTATCAACAATAGCCAAAGTATGGCAAGAGCCCAAATACCCATTGATGGATGAATGGATAAAGAAGATGTGGGGGGCACCTGGGTGGCTCAGTCAGTTAAGCGTCCAACTTTGGCTCAGGTCATGATCTCACAGTTCATGAGTTCAAGCCCCACATGGGGCTCTGTGTTGACAGCTCAGAGCCCAGAGCCTGCTTCGGATTCTGTGTCTCCCTCTCTCTCTGCCCCCTCTCTGCTCATGCTATCTCTCTCTCTCTCTCTCTCTCAAAAATAAATACACTTTAAAAAAAATTTTTTTTAAACAAATAAAAAGATGTGGAGAATATACATATATCTCTCTCTCAAAAATAAACTTAAAAAAATTTTTTAAACAAATAAAAAGATATGGAGAATATATATATATGTACACACACACACACACACACACACACACACACACACAATGGAGTATTACTCGGCAATCAAAAAGAATGAAGTCTTGCCATTTGCAACTACGTGGATGGAACTAGAGGGTATTATGTTAAGTGAAATTAGCCAGTCAGAGAAAGACAAGTATTATACGACTTCACTCATATGAGGAATTTAAGATACAAAACCGATGAACATAAGGGAAGGGAAGCAAAAATAACATAAAAACAAGGAGATACAAAAACATAAGATACTCTTAAATACAGAGAACAAACTGAGGGTTGCTGGAGGGTTTGTGGGTAGGGAGATGGGCTAAATGGGTGAGGGGCATCAGGGAGGACACTTGTTGGGATGAGCACTGGGTGTTATACATAGGGGATGAATCACTTGAATCTACTCCTAAAATCATTATAGCACTATATGTTAACTAACTTGGATGTAAATTAAACAAATTTTTAAAAATGAATATTTATAAATGTAACTTTTTAAATGTAAATAAATAAATAAGTAAAGGGGGCAGAAAACTAACTCAAAAAAAATTCTGAGGTCCTTTCCTGAGGGCACTATGGATTCAGCTCTAATGTCTATACCAGGAGTCCACAAACCACACCTAATTTTGTAAAACTTCATTGAAACACAGTCATGCCCATTCATTTACACATTGTCTATGGCTGCTTTTGCTCATCAATGGTCGAGTTGAGGAAGTTGCAACAGAGACCACTGGTCTATGAAGCTTTTTTTTTAAGTTTATTATTTATTTTGAGAAAAAGAGTACACACAGGAGGGGCAGAGAGGGAGGGAGGGAGGGTGGGGAGAGAGAGGAACAGAGAGAGAAGCCCGAGCATACTCCACATTATCTTGGTGTGGAGCCTGATGCGGGGCTCGAACTCATGAACCGTGAAATCATGACGAGCGGCAATCAAGAGTCGGTCGCTCGACCGCCTAAGTCACCCAGGCACCCCTGGCCTGTGAAGCTTAAAATATTTACTGTGTGGGCTTCCACAGGAAAAGCTTGCTGACCCATATTCTAAATAGTCTATATCTAAAATTCAGTATTGACTAATAAAAAAAAAAAAAGATTCTAAATAATCATCTCGAATTGGAGCTGAAATCTCTCTCAGGCTCCTGTTACTTACTAAAGCAGAAAAGCAGAATGGTTTCTAACAAAGATTTAACTATGATGTAGCCCAGATAACCAGAAAAGTAATCTGACTACAACATACCATTCTCCAAACATTTTTACAATATTGGGAGTAGATTCACTTTCTCATTGATCAATAAAATAGTTCTTCATGGAAAAACACATCCTACTTCCAAAAAGCATTCAATCTGTCAAGTATCAACTGCTACAATTTACTACAAATTTAGCTACAGAGATAGCTAAATTTAAGTTAGCTATCTCTGAATAATAAATTGGTCCCATCCTGAATAAATTAACCTCTTTTAAGTGCTATATTTTTCAAAGAGCTTTGAAATCTGAATTACGAGAAACAAACCATTCAGAAGAGATTATTTCTTAACCTGATAATCAACTGGGAATGTTATTTGCCATTATTCTCCTATACAATGTGAACTGTGAGAATCCCCAGTAGATTTACACATCATAAAAGTATAAACAAAGCTTTCCTATCTGTTTAATTTTTTGTTACAAGTACTATATCCACAACAAAAGCTGTAAAATTAAACTGCACTTTTCACCCTATGCTATATACATGAGACTAATTCACCTATACAAAAATGTGCACATTATCTGTTTACAAATCAGAGTGAAATGTCATTCAGTCTCTGGAAACAAAGATTTCCTTATACTCTTAACCAAGTAGACTCTCTCTTCTCTTTGGCCTGCACTATCAGCCGGCTGGATGCAAATAAGACATACTCCAAACGTATTGGTTTGGACAGCATGGCTTCTGAATGATGCAAAATTCAGGAAACCAGGTATGGGTTTTTTAGCCTGGAAGAGTTTTCACTTTCTGTCTTCAAATTTTATAATCTTGGTTCAATTCCATCAAAACTGCATGCATCACAAACTTACGTGACACTTGGAACTGAACAGGCAGAAAAGACACTGAAATCCACGGGGCTGCAATCAGGATCACAACAGCAGTTGACGTCACACTGTGCTGGAGACAAGTCACAGACACACAGAGCAGCAACTACAGAAACAAAAGAGGTGGGATGCAGAACTTCACAATCAGCAGGGAGTGACTGCCCCCTGCCACTGCAAAGTACCAAAAGTCCATATCATACAAAAGGCCCATTTGATTTTTCCCACTGCACTTCAGGTTGGGGGCGGAGAGGGAAATTTGTGAAGTGAAAATTAGTCAGTTTGAATACTCCTCAATCTGAAGTTTCCCCAAAATAGCTAATCATGTGACTCACTTGGAAAGTTCTGTTTGTGCTTTACCTACAAAGACTCTGATTTGGTAAGCTATGAAACGCAGACATTTGTGTTTTTCAAAACTATCCAGGTGATGCTGATAATTTAAGAACCAGCATGCTAAATCACTTGCCGGACCATAAGAACCTGGTGTAATAGTACAGATTCCCAAGCCCCTCCTCTGGAGACTCTGATTCAGAGGAAGAGCCCAATGAAGGCCACCAGGAATCAGGGTTCTCAATCTTATTTCTGTCCTCAGATGTCACCTTGCAGCTTTAAAACAGAGCCCACATTCAAACTATTAGCCAAGAATCAAACTGGCTCAGGTGCTTTGTACCTGGGGTTCTGGAAATATATTTGGTAATTTAGACAATAAAACATGGGGGGGGATAGAAAGGGTAGAAATCTCCCCAGTTCACAACATTTAATTTTTAATAATGACTATCTGGATTTTTAAATCTCTATTTTATTCTGTCAAACAGGGGAGAGATAACCCTTTTAAAGATGGCAGAGCATAAGAATGATAAACAGGGAATTCATGGTAGTAATTATTCCTGAGAAGAGGAGAATAAGATCATGCTTCAGTCTTACGTAAAATGTTTTGTTTCCTTTTTCAAAAAAAAAAAAATCTCATGCAAAACAAACAAGGATCTTAAGCAAATGGTGGTAGAGAGTCAATTCAACATTCTGATTTGCATGAATGAACTATTTCACAACAAAAATCAGCTTTACAAAATACACCTCAAAAAAGGTACAACAGCATCCTCTGGAAGGAGGTGTAAGAGGAAGGTTTTGCCAATAAATACACAATCCTTTCTTCATCTGAGACACAAAAGTTTTCCCCCTTAAGCTTACATACTTCCCTCTAGCCAAGGACTCTCCTATGTGCTTAGAGAAATGAAAAGGCAACGTGTGCAAGCTAATGTAAAAAAAAAAAAAAAAAAAGTTTAGGCTCCCTGCCTTATGTGCTTAAAATTACAATCTTGACTTGTTTTTCAGAACTCAAAACCCTTGTAAGTAACTATATGACCAGTAAAGACAAAGCAATAGTGTTTAAGAACGCCACTTAGGGAAGGGAAAAAAAAAAAAAAAGGTCTCTATCCAGGATGTGAGTGCACTTAATCAGCCAACAAGTATCTGCTGAGCGCTCCCAAGGTCTAAATAGCGCTCAGCTGCTCTTCTAGACCTCTTAACATCTACATGCCTGGCTCTAGAGCAAGATATTAATGAACAGAACTCAGACCAAGAATGAAGTTATCACTTTTCTCTTCTATCTATAACCCATTCTGCACGTGGTGTCCAGTTCTCCACTCCATCAGCCCCTGCTCCAACTCAGGGCAGGGGTGGGACCTAAAATCAGGCAACTAATTCACCTACCCAGAAAATGGGGATAACCCACACCATTGGGAATTAAATGAGATACATTAAGATGAAAAGCTTAGCACAGGGCCTGCTGCTACACAGTAAGCAGTTAATAAATGCCAACTGTCATTTCTTACCATTATAGTCACAGATCTAGAGAGGGGTCCTTTAAAAAGATGAAATGCAAATGCATCCCCCATACTGGAAAAACAGCCCTGAACACATGCCCGAATAATGATGGTTCCAGAATAGATTTATTGTGGGGAGAAAGTACATAAACAGACGGAATACTTAGATGGATAAAGGATAACCCAGTCCCAACCTTAGAGAATTGTGGATACTGAATTCTGTTCCTGTATATCATTTATTTACCTCCCCTAATTCACCAAATCAACAGTTTCAATATAGAAGTTTGGTTAATATATACTGAAACAGAAAATGTAAAAATTTATTTCTCTGTATGTTTCCTTACACATAATGTATAAAGGAGGCCCTCTGGAAAAATGATGATTCAGGAACTGAAGTCCTAGAGTACATGGTGTCAGCCAATCACAACTTTTCAACTAATACTGAGCCTTACTCAAGATCTTTTTCTCTCACAAAGGAAAAAAAAAATACTGCATGCCTATTTGGGTTGCAGTCAGAGGACTTACAGTTTTGATGTTTTGGTCTGGTTTGTTTTTTGAGATCACAAACCCCTTTGAGAAACTGCTCACTGCTAAGAACCCTCACCCAGAAAAAAGCATATTCACAAAATTTTGCACTCTGAGCATCTCAGGGTTACAGCCATCCCCTTAAGTCATCCATGTCTTATCACATTATACAATATTCACTAATGTGTAACTCCAGCATTAGGTCACTTTCTGAGAAATATGTTAATTATCCCTCAGGATGAATCCTAAGAGGTGGGCATCACCCCTCACCTCATCGCTTCCCACCTCCAACTCAACATGAGAGGAATCCTGGGTTTTCATAACTGAAGTCAACAGACAAGGGCCTAGTCACATTTAGTAAACTAGACATCTGGCGTCTCTTTTTGATAAATCAAAAGTTCAACGCATCCTACGCATTCAACTTCCATAACTGCCCAGAAACTTTGGATTTACATAATTTCACCTTTGGCTGCAAAGGTGTAACAATTCGTTCATTATTACCTCTAGCATAATGTTGTCCAGGACCACTGCAAGTAATTGCAAAGATTTTATACTGTCACACTTACGCTCTGTGAGCCTCAATTTTCTCATGTGTAGGAGAGGGATAATGAGGTCTATCTACCCTTAAGGGCTGCTGAGAGACTCAAAGCCTATGAAATACTTAGAAATGCCTGCACACACACAACTGCGTGTTCCATAAATGTTAACTATCATTATTACATCCTCACCCGGGCTAACCGCTCCAGGTTGGATCACTCTGGATCCCCAGGAACTGCCACTTGGTACCCACCGTCCGTGACCGGAGTGGGCCTGGGGCCAGAGAAGGGCCTGGGGGCCTTGGGGGTTCCGGGGGGCCTAGGAGACAAGGCGGGTCGGAGAGTCATCCAGGCTGCCTCCGTAGAGTTGAAGCCCTCCGTCGTCACAGGCGGGGTGGCAGCGGCCTGGGCGCTCACGGAGGCGCAGCAATCCAGGAGCACAAGAAGGAGCGGCCGAAGGCCGGGGGAACCCATAGCCCCGCGGAACCCCACGCGACCCGCAGCGGGGACCCCGCGCGTTGCCTGGCAACCGCGGCCTGGCGCGGGGCATTATGGGATTGGTCCCGCGAGGCCACACGAGAACGCCGTGGGCGGGGCCTGGGTAAGGACGGCTACGAGGGGCGGGGACAGGGGCGGGACGAGGGGGTGAAGACCTGGGGTGGCGTGAAGCTAGTGAAAGCTAGTAGGGGTGAAAGGCTGGTAAATCCCT
This sequence comes from Herpailurus yagouaroundi, assembly GCF_014898765.1. Lineage (NCBI taxonomy): Eukaryota > Metazoa > Chordata > Mammalia > Carnivora > Felidae > Herpailurus > Herpailurus yagouaroundi. Next base: position 12,029,821 of record NW_024412422.1, read on the forward strand.
GCAGCAGTTTGCAAGCCAACTTCCAGGCTTGTTTAAAAAATGCGTATTTCCAAGTACTTTCCCGGGATTCAGACTCAGTAAGTCTGGAGTAGCGTCCAGGAATATATATACATATATATATTTTTTTAATTACGTGATTTTTTATGGTATTTTTGTGCTATATTATATTGCTAGACTCTATTTTTTATTTTTTATTTTAGAGAGAGCATGAGCAGGGGAGAGGGAGGGGGAGAGAGAGAGAGACAGAGAAAGAGAAAACTTAAGCAGGCTGCGCACTCAGCGAGGAACCCCACGTGAGGCTCAATCCTATGATCCTGGGAAGGTGACCTGAGCCGAAACCAAGAGTCCAATCCTTAATTGACTGAGCCACCCAGTCACCTCCAGGAATCAATATTTTTAACAAATGTCCTGACGCAACCAGTGACAGGAGGGAAATTTGGGAACCTATCCCCTAAAGCTACCAAATATTTTTTTTAAATTTCTAATGTTTATTATTTTGAAAGAGAGAGACTGAGCGGAGGAGGGGCAAAGAGAGAGGGAGACACAGAATCAGAAGCAGGTTCCAGCCTCTGAGCTGTTAGCATACAGCTGGACAAGGGGCTTGAACCCACGGACGTATGGTCATGACCTGAGCTGAAGTTGGACCTGAGCTGAAGTTGGTTGCTTAAACGACTAAGCTACACAGATGCCCCTAAAGCTATAAATACTAAAGGAACACAGAGAACACATCACAACCCTTGAATTTCTCCATGTCATACACTGTTGACACTTGCTTTGCCTTTTTTGTTTTAGATGGCCAGATCTAAGGAGGTCGCCAGATAACTTCTAGTCACCCTGTTGTAATAAGGGGGACAAATGAACACTTTTTTTACAGACAAAAAAAATTGATGAAAATTAAGCAGAATGATTTACAAGTTTTAAAAGAAAAGAAAGAAAACAAATCTGTATGTAATTCTACCAAAGGGGATGGAGACCACAAGACTTAAGAAAGCCCCTACAATCTAAACTGGCTTATTTATAAAGATACCCCAGTCCAGGGATGTTGGCTGTATCATTGACCCTTAATCTCCTTACAATTCAGAAGTAAATGTCAAAATACTTAAAATCTCATGGTATTTACTCATGAGACACATTTACCAATTCAGAAAAATGCCAAAACAGTACATATATCTAGTTTGTTAAATTTAGCAAAACTAAATCATCAAAGTGGCACCTGTAGCACCTTTGTCTGGCATGCTGGACAAAGTATAGAAAGATAAAATTGGATCAAATGTATACTACAGATATTTCCTTTTTTTTTTTTCTACAAAGGATTACTTTAACATCTGACTGAAATTCTGGACCACTTTTAATAACTGGTGTAATGCTTTCCTTAAAAAAAAACAACAACTGTATCTTCCAAACCTTTATTTCATAACTTCTAAATCCAGGACTTACTGTTGTTTTTTAAAACCTTCTCTTTAGGGGCACCTGGGTGGCTCGGTCGGTTGGGTGTCCAACTTCAGCTCTGGTCACGATCTCGCGGTCGTGAGTTCGAGCCCTGCGTCGGGCTCTGGGCTGATGGCTCAGAACCTGGAGCCTGCTTCCAATTCTGTGTCTCCCTCTCTCTCTGTCCCTCCCCCATTCGTGCTCTGTCTCTCTCTGTCCCAAAAATAAATAAACGTTAAAAAAAAAAATAAAACCTTCTCTTTACTTCCAGGTACTAATTTCCTTCCTTCCTTCCTTCCTTCCTTCCTCCCTTCCTTCCTTCCTTCCTTCCTTCCTTTCTTTCTTTCTTTCTTTTCTTTCTTTCTTTCTTTTTCTTTCCTTTTTTTAAGAGAGAGAGTGGTAGGTGCAGAGAGAGAAAGAGAATCTCAAGCAGACTCCACACTGTCACCGCAGAGCCTGATGAGGGGCTCGAACTCACGAACCGTGAGATTGTGATCTGAGCCAAAATCAAGAGTCAGACGCTGAACCAGCTGAACCACCCAAGAGCCCCCAGGTGCTACTTTCCTTTCTATTCCTTAATATCTGTGAATCTCTTTGCCCTGTTTTCTGTTTTGAAATTTTAGGCTGTTGGATTAAATTTTGATGAGGTGTCTTTTGGCTCTAACATTTTCATTTTATGGTTTGGGAAATAATCTTCCCACCCTTTTTGTCCAATTTCAAACATTCAGTAGGCAATTTTATGACATCTTGTGAAGTTGAAATGAGGGCTACAATCAACTCAAATCAATTTTGCAAACCTTAGGAACATTGAAAAGTTTTCATTTCACAGGTGACCCATTTCTGCCAGGCTTTTTTCATCTTTCAACCCAGAGGATCCTTTCTCCCTTCCTTCTCCTCTGCCTTTGGCAGGTTCCTTCATTAGGATGGAAAGACACAAGGAAGGCTAAGATCAATTTCCATATTTATCCAAAACTGCATCATTTGGGTTGCGCATAAATGCTTGTGATTAAAAATGTCCATCTGTTTCTCTAGGATTACTGGCATTGAGAATTCCTTATAGTCTGTGCCGACGTTGGGAGGAATCAAGATAATTCAGCTTTTTGGAATTCTGAATTTGGAAGCTGCCTCATATGAGGAGGCTGAAAAACCAAAGACAGGAGTGGCTAGGTGGGAAAGTAGCTAAGGCTGACTTCTTTTTTTTTTCAATATATGAAATTTATTGTCAAATTGGTTTCCATACAACACCCAGTGCTCATCCCAAAAGGTGCCCTCCTCAATACCCATCACCCACCCTCCCCTCCCTTAAGGCTGACTTTTTAAGGCAGAGTTAGCCACTCTTTCTTGACCTTTGGTATGGTTTGGGGTACATTGGTTTCTAACCTGTCTAAAATTACGTATCCAGTTTTTCCTATCTTTATTCCATTTAGACAAATATTTTACAAATAGGGAGGCAGAACCATCAAGCTTTATAAAGGGACTGCTTAGCACCACAAGGAGTTAAGGCTATGTGAGGACAAAGGATTGACTCTACCATTTTGACTGAAGTGAACAGACCAGTAATTGATTTCTAAATCAACACCCAGGGGGAAAAAAAATAATCCTCAGCTTCTCTCCTCCTCTCATTCCTCATGTGTCCAGTCAACCACCAGGTGCTATTCTTGTTCTGGAACACTATGAGGACAGGAGGACTATTTGAGCAGACTTCACATTCTTGAAAGCACAGAGCCTGACGCGGGCTCGAACTCACGGACCGCGAGATCATGACCTGAGCCGAAGTCGGACACTTAACTGACTGAGCCACCCTGGTGCCCCTACTAGACAATTTTAAACCTGCCTCCTACTAATGGACCATACTGTAGTTGGAATAAACCAGTTGGTTTTTTAAGAATCATTTTTAGTGTTATTATTTATGAATTGAAACACTTCAATCACAATGAAAGTTACAAAAAAGAATAGCACATACACCATGATGTGTACCATGATCAGGTTTCACATTTTGACATATGTACTCATATTTCTTTCTAGTAATTTTTAAGAGGGATAATTTATATACAGTATAAATCTCTTCGTATACAATTTTTGATGTACAGGTTTTTCTGACACATCAATGTACAGGGTTTTTTGGCATAGTTTTATAAATTTTAACAAACACATATAGTCATGTGACCACAATTACAATCAAGATGTAGAACAATTTGGGGTGCCCTGGTGGCTCTGTTGGTTAAGCGTCCAACTTCAGCTCAGGTCATGATCTCGCAGTTTGTGGGTTTGGGCCCGCATTGGGCTCTGTGCTGACAGCTCAGAGGCTGGAACCTGCTTCAGATTCTGTGTCTCCCTCTCTCTCTGCCCCTACCCTGCTCATGCTCTCCCTCTCTCTCTCTCTCAAAAATAAACATGAAAAAAAATTTTAAGATACAGAACAATTTTATCACCCTCAAAGTTTCCCTCATGACCCTTTATAGTCAACCCCTCCCCCTGGCCCAGCCTTTCATAACAGTGATCTATTTTCTGTCCCTAAGGTTTTCCCTTCTCCAGAATGTCACATCAATGGACTCATATAGCATGCAGCCATTTGGTCCTGGCTTCTTTCACTTAGCCTAATGCCTTTGAGATTTATCCATGTTGTTTGTATCAACAATGTAAAAACACATAACATTAAACTTACCATCATAGTAAATTTTAAGTTCATTAATGTTGAGTGTTTTCACATTGTTGTGCAATAGATCTCTAGAACTTTTTCATCTTACAACACTGAAACTCTACTAATTTCCCTTCCCCTCCCCACAGCCCTTCATAACCACCTTTCCTTTTTCTGTTTTTGTGATTCTACTTTAGATACTTCATATAAGTGGAACCACACAGTATTTGTCCTTTTGTGACCGGCTTATTATACTTAGCATATGTCCTGGAAGTTCATCCAGGTTGTAGCCTGTGACAGGATTTCCTTCTTTTTAAGCCTGTATAATATTTCATTGCAGGTATGTACCGCATTTCTTTTTTTAAGAAATTATCTGAGTGTAGTTGACACACAATGTTACCTTAGTTTCAGGTGCACAGCATAGTGACTGGACAAGTTTATATATTATGCTGTGTTTGCAAGTGTAGCTACACCTGTTACCATACAACGGTATTATAATATCATTGTGTAGTCTTGGCACCCTGGTTGAAAATCATTTGACCATAGATGCAAAGGTTTATTTCAGTCCACTCCTTTTTATTGCTGACAAGTATTCCATGATGGATATACCACCATTTCTTCATTCACCCGTTGAAAGTATTTGGGTCTTTCCAGTTTGGTCGATTCCAAATTAAGTCATTATGAACACTCACATACAGATTTTGTGCAAGTATCTATTTTCATTTATCTTGGGAACATATACCTAGGAGTCAGGTTTCTGTGTTGTATAGTGGGTGTGTGTTTAATGTTATAAGAAATTGCCCAACTTTTTCCCAAAGCAACTTCACATTTTGCGTTCTCACCAGTAGCGTATGAGATTTCCAGCTGCTCCACATGCTCGTAAAAACTTGATATCATCAGTTTTGTTTTCATTTTTGTTTTTAGCTGTTCTAATAAGTGCGTGGTGGTGTCTCACTGTGGCTTTATTAGTTGGCTTTTAATAAACTCAGTCATTTTGTGATCGCACAGATTCCATTACATTTTAATCTTGGGGCTGCCAGGAGCACTTGTTAAATGCTAGATGAAGAAATGAATTCTTTATTTTTCTGCAGGCGAAGAGCTGCAAGAAAAATGGAAGTGAGCTGGCCTCTTGGTGCAACTGAGGGGCACTGCTCTCTCCTCCCCCACTTCTATTTCTATGTCTGTGCTGTAAACATGTTTTCATCGTTGCCCTCAGGACCTACAGGTCGTTCTGCTTTTATTCACCCCTTACTGGAAGGCTGTTAGTGAATTCTTCTTGAGGAGAAGTCACTCTTCAATCTATTGTGCATGCATTACTTCTCAGTTAAAATCAAATTGAATTTTTTTTCAATTTGAGCCCTCCCTGGTTGGCTCAGCAGGTGGAGTATGTGACCCCTGATCTCAGGGTCATGAGTTTAAGCCCCATGTTGGGCACTGAGCTTACTTTAAAAAAACAGTAAAATGAAATTAATTTTTAAATTAAATGAACACAATGATAAAACAAAATTTTAAAGCCTATGTTCCCTCTTTTAACCTATTCTTATGTTCCATTAGGGGGAGCAATTGGAAAATAGGGCAAATATCCTTCCTTCCTGCCAGCTTTGCCTGGTGTCTACTGCTTAAACTAGACTCGAAAGCAAATTTTAAAGGTTTGAACATTTTCAAGTCTAAAATAAAATTAGACTCAAACAAATACTGTAGGCTTGTCCTACAGGAAGTGCTTACTTTCTAGAATTATTGAAAATATGTCACTCTTCTTAAAAATTGTTTAAAGGGATGGCACAGAGGGAGACCAGTTGACTACATGGGTAGCTTCTGATGGCCACTGGTCACCGTGATCTGCAGGCTGGCCCTCCATTCTGACATTTCAGAAACAAAATCTTTTCAGATCAGCCCATCATTACTGGGTCATGGTAAGCAGATCTTCCAGAGATCAGAAGAAGAGATGTCCATTTATTGTTCTGCCTTATCCCTCAAATCTCACTTCCTCCAGGAGGCCCTCCTGCCCTGACCCACCAAGGAGACAGACCCTCACAAATTTCGGAGCAAGACCAGTTTGTGTTAATCTAATTCCATCTCTTATTAACTGGGTACTTAACTTGTCCGATAAAATCCATCATGCTGATGTTTCTAATTAAAATCAAGACTATGAGGCGCTTGGCTGGCTCAGCCAGTGAAGTGTGTGATTTTTGATCTCTGGGTTGTAGGTTCAAGCCCCATGTTGAGTGTAGAGATTACTTAAAAATAAAATCTTTAAAAAAAAAAAATAAAAAAAAAAAAAATTAAAAAAAAAAAAAAGTAAAAATAAATAAAATCAAGACTAGAGGGGTTTTACTTAAACACATTGATCTTGCATGTGTATTTCTTTTTTCCCATACCATAAAGGTTGGTTCTCAATAGCTCCAATATAGTTCATTATTTGATTTATCCCAAAAAATACACTTAGCACAGTGCTAAATCTCAGAATAACAATGTCAATATTATCGCTAAATACATGGTTATTGAAAAAACAGGAGAAAGGGCACCTGGGTGGCTCAGTTGGTTAAGCATCTGACTTCAGCTCAGGTCATGATCTCACAGTTCATGAGTTCAAGCCCCACATTAGGCTTGCTGCTGTCAATGCAGAACCCGCTTCAGATCCTCTGTCCCACTCTCTCTCTCTCTGCCCTCCCAAGCTCACACTATCTCTCTAAAATAAATAAACATTTATTTATTTGTTTGTTTGTTTGTTTATATTTTAAAAACCCAGGAGACTTCTTTTTAGCTGCATGCTTTCATTTAATCCCTCTGTTTTTAGCATGTTGTCTCCACTCCTTTTTCTGAATGCTCTCTCTAAACTTAGAGCTGCTCTGTTTGATGTTCTCCAAAGAATAAACACCTAATCTTCTACAAGGATCAGTGCAAGGAGTCACGGGAGGGGAATCTGAGATTATGTTATTGAATCTTAGTGTATGTTACTGGTACAATTAATGCTCTGCTTTCACTCCCACCTCTCACCCCAGGTACTTGGGACCTTCAATCCCTGAGCCCTTCTGGGGCTCAACAGCTGCGACTGGCTTGCTCCTCATTGGCATCTCCTTCTGCAAAACCTAGGGTTTTTCCACTCAGCCAAATCATCCATCCACTCTCTAGCCTCCAAAAAGGATTTGATATCTCTCGTGAGCAGTCATCAGCTCTCCGATTCTGTGTGGTAAGGTTAGACCTCTTTGATGCTTCTTTTACCATGTTAGTAGTGTTTCAGGAGAGCACAGAAATAAGTGGCCGGGTTCTGTCCATGTATTTCTGTATGTTTCATGTAAACATTTTCCATATCAGGTGTAGAGAAGTAGCATAGAAAAATGATTAAAAATATACATTATGGCCCCACGGTGTTTGGGTTCAGATCCCTAGTTCTGCTACTTGCTAGCTGTGTAGTCTTGGGCATGCTTTCTATGCTCAGATTCCTCATCTATAAAATAGGGATAATAGTGATACCAGTCTCAAAATGGTGTGTGTGGCATGGTAATGGATGTTTATTAAGAACTCCAAAAGGTTACAAATGTTATTAAAGAAAGGGTACAGGTTTTCTTAATTGGAAAGGACAAAATGGGATGTCTGGTTGGCTCAGTCAACAGAGCATGTGACTCTTGATCTCAGGGTCATGAGTTCAAACCCCACGTTCCGCATAGAGCTTACCTTAAAAAAAAAAAAAAAGGAAAGACAAAATGATGTTGATTAATTCTGCCAAAAGCTAGAGGAGAACAATTAATTCTCTGGAAAATCTTGTCGTGAAGTTGACTGTATTTACCTTAGGGCTTTAGTGGCTTTGAATCCTGCAGATTCACTTTTTCCCTGCAGGTGGCAACCTTTGTCACCAAAACTTAGTTCCTCAGCTAGGGCTGACCCTGAGGGGGGGAAATAAACCCTATAACTTTATTCTTTCATTCGTTTGATCATTTCCTCAGTAAGTATTTACCGAGTACCTACTGTGTGCCAGGAACCAGGGAAACAGTAGTGGTCAAGTACACACCAGCACTGCCTTCTCAAACTTAATGGTTTGCAATAGCCCTGGAACTTACTTCAAAGAAGCTGAGAGGACCCTCCCTCCCCCCACATCCCTCTTCCAAGAAAACCTTCCATATGAATGTGCTTGGGTGTGCAAGCCCTAACTAGAGTTCTACTAAGAAACAGAATGTCCTCTGGAGCAAAAATTATGCTTTAAAGGACGTTACTTAACACCAATACTTTCTCAGGCCTTCTTGCACTTAAAGACTTTCCTAAGTCCCACCCTCCAATGAAAGGGTTGGGAGACTAAGAGGCATTGAGATAGTCACCAGTGCAGAAACGGGTGTTGCAGTGTTGAAGTAGCTGGACGGGAGGACTTAGGAATTACAGGCCAAAGATAACAACTCTCAAAGTGTCCCCCAAATTTTTAAGCCAGACATCTCCTTTTGTTTTTTGTTTTTTGTTTTTTTTTTAATTTTTTTTTTCAACGTTTATTTATTTTTGGGACAGAGAGAGACAGAGCATGAATGGGGGAGGGGCAGAGAGAGAGGGAGACACAGAATCGGAAACAGGCTCCAGGCTCTGAGCCATCAGCCCAGAGCCTGATGCAGGGCTCGAACCCACGGGCCGCAAGATCGTGACCTGGCTGAAGTCGGACGCTTAACCGACTGCGCCACCCAGGTGCCCCCAGACATCTCCTTTTGAAGAAAACTATCCGGAATTTGGAATTAAGACCAAAAGAGGGCGGCATAGTTCTTTCCATGTTATCTGGGACATTGTTTAACAAGCCCACCCAAGGATGAATTCTCTAACAGGGGTCTGGAAACTTTTCTTATAAAGGTCTAAATAGTAAATATTTTAGGCTTTCAGGCTATATTCTCAACTATTCAACTCTGGTGTCTTAGCACTCTCATTGTACAGCAAAGGCAGCCTTAGACAATATGTAAAATGGCTATGGCTGTATTCCAATAAAACTTTATTACAAATGTAAGCAGCAGGGCCAGATTTGGCCTTCTGGTCATATATATGACAAAGAACGTAACTTTTTTTGCCTAGCTATTTACTATTGGTTAAAGGCTCAGGTTTTTGTCTGGTAGAAAATTTCAAATCATTTCTAACCAGTACAAAAAAATAAACTCCGAAATTTATAGTTTCTATTAGCCTGTGGAGATTAACCAGTTTTGTATCTAAGTTTCCTACTTCTCAAAATGCTCTCTGAACCAGCTTTACTATATTACTGTCTCCTCTTTAACAAGTTAAATAAATTTTTGACGTTTATCCTGTATTTGAATGAGTCATGTTGTAACTTTTGACATTGTTATTTGTTACACTCTTATTGTTCCCTAGCAATTATTGTTCCCTCATTATCATGGAGGGTAGCAAAGAAAGAACTTAGGAACTTCATCCTAATCTGTTGTCAAACTCAGAGAAGAGAAACCCCCTGTGGTAGGGGCAGAGTTTTTGTGTCTTTGGCAAGGAATTTTTTTAAAAGACCGTATCATTTCCCCCTGATTCCCCTTGGCATGAATACGGAACAATTCTTTATATTAACAAAAAATAGACTATGGAGGATTCATTCTATCTTACCCAACCTCCGTTGACCTCTAGGATTTCACTTCCACATTTTAGTCCTGAAATCCTGGCTCCCGCAAATCTACTTTTTTAAAAAATGTTTTTTATTCATTTTTGAGAGAGAGAGAGCAAGCAGGGGAGGGACAGAGAGAAAAGGAGACACAGAATCTGAAGCAGTTCCAGGTTCTGAGCTTTCAGCACAGAGCCCCGTGCAGGGCTCAAACTCACGAACCACGAGATCACGACCTAAGCTGAAGTCGGCTGCTTAACCGACTGAGCCACCCAGGCACCCCTCAAATCTACTTTTTTTTTTTTTAATTTTTTTTTTCAACATTTATTTTTTTTGGGACAGAGAGAGACAGAGCATGAACGGGGGAGGGGCAGAGAGAGAGGGAGACACAGAATCGGAAACAGGCTCCAGGCTCTGAGCCATCACCTCAGAGCCCGACGCAGGGCTCGAACTCACGGACCGCGAGATGGTGACCTGGCTGAAGTTGGACGCTTAACCGACTGCGCCACCCAGGCGCCCCTCAAGTCTACTTTTTAAAGCAAGCTCCTCACCATGGTGTTATGAACTAAATGTTGATGTCCCTCAAAATTCATATGTTAACGCCCTAATCCCCAATGTTACCGAAATTGGAAACAGGGCTTTTAAGATGTAATTAAAGTTAAATGAGGTCATAAGGATGGTGATTATGGATGAGGTCATAGGCAAGCCACAAAAAGAGGCCTCACTAGAACCCAACCATGCTGGCACGCTGATCCCAGACTTTCAGAACTGTGAGAAAATAAATGTCTGTTGTTTAAGCCACCCAGTTTATGGTATTTTGCTATGGCTGCCAAAGCTAAGACATCACCAAATGTATTCGCAGCCCAGGACTTTTACACTTGTTGTTCCCCCTGCCTGGAATGCGCTTCTTCCAGAATTATGAATGATTGGCTGTTTTTCCGCAAATTTTCACTTAGGTTTCAGATGAAATGATACCTTTCTGAGTAGCCTTCTCTGCTCACCCTAATGTAGCCTCCCCACTGTAGTCATTTACCTGATCACGAGATCGTCTCTTTGCATGTCTATTGGACAATTGGATTTTCTCTTCAGAAATGCCCTTCCTCAGGGCTCCTGGTTGACTCAGTCATTTGGGCGTCCGGCTTTGGCTCAGGTCATGATCCCACAGTTCATGGGTTTGAGCCCTGTGTTGGGCTCTGTGCTAACAGCTCAGAGCCTGGAGCCTGGAGCCTGCTTCGGATTCTGTGTCTCCCTCTCTCTCTGCCCCTCCCCTGCTCACTCTCTGTCTCTCAAAAATAAATAAATGTAAAAAAAAAAATTTTTTTTTTAAAGAAATGCCTTTCCTCATTAAAAGATAAACTGAGTCACATTAATAGTTTTAGAAGTTACTTGAACACAAATCCATTTGAATCAGGCAGCACCAAGCCAGAAATGGTTAGGAGAGCTCCACCAACAGGAGCTAGGAACAAGACTTCTAAGAGAAGACCAGGAAGCAAAGCAAAGCAATTACTTGATTGGCTGTACCTTAAGCGATTGCCTTATGTGAGAGAGCCCAGTTGGCTTTTTGTGCCTAGGTTTCAATTTCTTAACCTTGAGGCATTTACAGACTTAGCTTTTGGTTCACTTATATAGGCTGCTCGGGCACTAAGCCACCTCACTCTAATGGCTTCTTTGTTTAATTAATGTAACACCCCACTGGGCATTTTTCATATTTTTCTACTTTGTTATTGAGCTCTTTTTCTTTATTAATGTGAAGAAGTTCTTTATGTACTCTGGATACTAATCCTTTTTGACTTTATGCATTACAAATATCATCTCTCAGTCTATGGCTTATCTTTTTTATTTAAAAACATTTTGGGGGTAGTTGGCTGGCTCAGTTGGAAGAACATGCAACTCTTGATCTTGGGGTTATGAATTCAAGCCCCATATTGGGTGTAGAGATTACTTAAATAAATAAAAAACTTAAGAGAAATATTTTAATGATGTCTTCTGTTGTGTAGAAGCTTTAAAAAATGTTATCTGTGGTAAAATATGCATGACATGAAATTCCTGTTAATGGGTAAAATATGCATAACAAAATTCATGTTAATTTATGTTAACATAAAATATGTATAACATGAAATTAAGTGTACAGTGTACAGCTCAGGGGCATTAAGTACATTCACGTTGCTCTGCAACCATCACCACTGCCCATCTTCAGAACTCTTTTCATCTTGCAAAACTGAGACTCCATCTACATGAAAAAATAACTCCCCATGCCTTCCATCCTCCAGTCCATAGCAACCACCATTCTACTTTCTGCCTCTATAAATTTGGCTACTCTGAGTACCTCATGTAAGTGGAATCATATAGTATTTGTCTTTCTGTGTGTGGCTTGTCTCATTAGCATAATGTCTTCAAAATTCATCCATGTTCGAGCCTGCATCAGAATTCCCTTCCTTTCTAAGGCTGACTAATATTTCACTGCATGGAAAGACCACATTTTGTTTATCTGTTCATCCACTGATGAATACTTGGGTTGGCCCCATCTTTTGGCTATTGTGAATAATACGGCTATGAACATGGATGTGCAAATAACTGTTCAAGTCTCAGTTTTCAATTCTTTTGGGTATATGCTCACTAGTGGAATTGCTGGATCATATGGTAATTCTATGTTTAATTTTTGAGGAACTGTCGTACTGATTTCCACAGCAGCTATACCATTTTACATTGCCACCAATAGTGCACAAGGGTTCCCAATCCTCCACATCCCTGGTAACATTTGTTACTTTCCAGTTTATTAGAATAATGATAATAATATAATAATAAAAATAATTATTATTTTATAGTAACCATCCTAATGTGTGTGAGGTGCTATCTCTGCAGTTTTGATGTTCATTTCCTTAATGATTAGTGATGTTGAGCATTTTTGCCTGTGCTTATTGACCATTTTGTATATCTTCTTTGGAGAAATGTCTGTTGAAGTCCTTTGCCCATTTTTAAATCTTTTTTTTCTTTTTGTTGTTGTTGTTGTTTAGTTGTGAGAGTTCTTTATATTGTATTATATTATATTATAATCTAAAATATATATAGTATAAATATATATATTTATATAATTTAATTAATAATATATATAATATAAGTATATTTATATTATACTATATTATATTATATTATATTATATTATATTATATTATATTCTGGATATTAACTCCTTGTCAGATATATTACTTGCATGTATTTTCTCCCATCCCATGCTTGCCTTTTCACTCTGTTGATTACGATCTTTGATAAACATAAGTTTTAAATTTCGATTTAATCTAATTTATCTATTTTTTCTTTTGTTGCCTGTGCTTTTGGAGTCATAGCCAAGAAATCATCGCCAAATCCAATGTCGTGAAGCTTTTCCTCCATATTTTCTTCTAAGAGTTTTAGAGTTTTAGTTCTCATGTATAGGTCTTTGATCCATTTTGAGGAAATTTTAACTTTTAACATAATCAAATTGGTCAATTTTTTTTTTAATTTTTAAAAATGTTGGGGCGCCTGGGTGGCACAGTCGGTTAAGCGTCCGACTTCAGCCAGGTCACGATCTCGCAGTCCGTGAGTTCGAGCCCTGCGTCGGGCTCTGGGCTGATGGCTCTGAGCCTGGAGCCTGTTTCCGATTCTGTGTCTCCCTCTCTCTCTGCCCCTCGCCCGTTCATGCTCTGTCTCTCTCTGTCCCAAAAATAAATAAACGTTGAAAAAAAAAAAAAGAAAAAAAAATTAAAAAAAAATAAATAAAATAAAAAAATAAAAAAAATAAAAATGTTATTTTTATTTATTTTGAGAGAGAGAGAGAGAGAGAGAGAGAGAACAAGCAGGGAAGGGGCAGAGAGAGGGGGAGAGAGAAATCCCAAGCAGGCTCTGCACTGCCAGCGCATAGCCTGATGTGGGGCTCAAACTCATGACCATGAGAACATGACATGAACTGAAACCAAGAGTCAGATGCTTAACCGACTGCGCCACCCAGGTGCCACTGATCAAAATTTTTCTTAACAATGTGTGTATTTTTATATATTATTGAAGTCATCATTTCCTATCTCAATATTCTATATTTTCTTCTAAAAAGCTTTAAAGATTTGCTTTTGACCCCTGGAATTTACTCTTGTATATTGTGTGAGTTAGGGGTCCAGTTTAGTTTTTTTTTTAATTTTTCCAAAGGGATAACCAATGTCCTCACATCATTTAAAAATAATTTTTTTCCTGGGGCACCTGGCTGACTCAGTCAGTGGAGCATGCAACTCTTGATCTTGGGGTTGTGGATTTGAGTCCCACGTTGGGTTTAGAGAGTGCTTAAAAATAAAGTCTTTAAAAATAATAAGTACCATTTCCCCCATTAATCTGTAATATTACCTCAGCTTCCTCTCAAGTTTCCATATATGCATGAGTCTCTTCTCCCTCTTAATACCTGCCTAGCTGAGCCTTCAAAAACTCATTTCCCTTTCATATCTATCTGGTCTACTAAGATCACAGTTCTAGCTTTAAAAAATCCCCGCCTTACTCCATCCAGTTTAGTAAGCCAGTCCTTTATTTGTCTGTCACTCTTCCGCTGGTTCTGTTCCGGTAGTATGACAGAAGCATATTCTTAAAAACAACCTCATCCCTCCCTGATTTCCTCAGCAAACCTGTTTCCCAGAGACAAAATCTTCTGGATATAAGCTTCGTTAACTGCCTGCTTAGCTGTTAGGTTTTCATTAGCATTCTCTACCTCAACCCATAAAGAAACATTATCTCCTGTGTTTAATAGGGGCCCTGTTCTTTTTCTTTGTTTTCATTAATAAAATATACCCCCCATTCTATGGGTAAAGTTGAAGTCTGAGCTCCCTAAAGCCAAAGCCATGATCAAGGTTTATGTAATGAACAAAGCAAAGCTATTCTGGGATCTCAGTAGTGAAATGAGTCTTACCAGCATGTGACAAGCCAAATGTTAAGAAATCAGCCCCTCTGTGGGTCTTGTTCATGGCCCTGAATGAAACTCAGAACAACCTACAGAAGAACAGATTTGGGGCTATTAACTTTGTGGTGTCCACCTACACCCTGCATTTGTGCTGCCAGGAGGCTACAATCACACAAACAAGAGCTCTGCTGACCCTGTATAATTTAGCTGCCTCTGCTGTTTTAAAGTTTAGCTTAAAGCTTTGCTGAAAGACATAATACAAGAAGCAAAAACTGTCTGCCCACCAGAGCCTAAATGTTTGGAGACTAAAGTTCTGCCCTCTTTAAGGTAAGCCTTTCCTGGGACAAAAAGATTTTTTTCCAATGGCCTAATCCCTGTCCCCGCCACCTGCTGAGGTCAAAGCTGTGCTCACATGGGTTAGGTCAAGGCCTGCCCCAGCGGCCCTTGTACTCAGGCCCCTGCCAGTTAAAATCCTGCCAAACAACTGTAGCTGTCACAAACTGCCCAGGTCAAAAACCCACTTGACCCACAATTACCTTTAAGCCTAGGGCCCTGACTGCACCAGAAACCTGATCTCCATGTGCTATTTTAGCCCCCCAAGTGTCAGTCGGCATGCTCGCCTCTCAAAGTTTTCCGAAAAGAAAACTAACATGTTGGGGTTTTATGGGGTGATAATTATACCCTTCTCAGCCTTTCCAAATTCTAAACCCACTAAGAAGGAGATGTATCAATCAGGCTGCCGGGGCTCAAAAGTATCAGTTTTATAAGGCTGATTGGAGAATGTGGCTTCATTGTGCACTCAGTTCCCCCTCCGGATTACATTGATTCACCTGATCCCGGGCTGGATTACTGCAAGCCTCCTCCAGAGGGACAGGCTCCCAAAGGTGGAGGAGGAAACACGAGTACCCCAGAGTCAGGCCACAGCAAGAAAGAAAAAAAGAGAAAGGGACTGGGCAACATGCTCAGCATCTTCTCCCAAACACACTGATCAGACCAATCACTCCTCACCCCATGGAAGGAGCTTTTCCTTCACTAGTTTTTCTAATGAGAAGTGGGAGCTCCTCCTCCTCTATGTAAATAAGCAGAGGATAAGTTCTCTTCTCACAGTTGTCTTGGGTTGAGGACTTATTCTCAGTTCAATCAATGTAGCCATGGTACCTGGATCACATGATGTGCTTGTCAGGATTCACCGTATTGCAAGCTGAACTCAAAGTGACTTAAGCAAAACAGGGAATTAACACGAGTTCCTTTTTCAGGTAAAGCTGGATTCAGGGGTTTGCTCAATGTCCCCAGGCCTCCATTTCTTACCATCTGTAGGCTCTGCTTCTCTTTGTATTACTGCCTTTATTCTCAGGCTAGCTCCTCCTAGGTAGTGGCAAAAATGGCCATCCGCAGCTCCATTCTTGCAGTCTCACCACCTTACAAGCCCTGGTGAGAATTTCTCCTTCTTAATACTTCCAGCAAAATTCCGAAGTGGAATTTCATTGACCCACCTTGGGTTACGTTGCCTTCACTCTGGACTAATCACTGTGACCAAGAGAATGTAATGTTCTGATTGATGATACCTGGGCCATGCGTCCACCGCTGGTCCAGGTCCACCCAGTCTGCACGAACCAAGGGGGTGTTGGAGTGCACCTCCAAGGAAAATCAAAATACCATTATCAGAGAACGGATTCCAGGTGGGAAAAACATGACCATCGCACATAATGCAAAGCAGGGTAAGTTCAATGAAAAGAACAGCCTGTGGCTAGTTCCTTCAAAGGGCTTTACAGGGCAGGCGCCAAGAGTTTCCTGGACACCTCTCCCGTTCACTCCGTCTCCATCCATTAACTTCATATGGGATGAACATGCTGCTTGCTCCCTTTCCTTAACTGTAAAATAAGTTGCTTGTTTAATGTGATCTCTAAAGTTCTTTTATTCAACAGCATTCACTAATTTGATTTATTTAGCATCTATATACATGCCAGGCACTGTTCTGGACACGTGAGTAAAAAAAAAAAAAAAAAAATAGACAAAATCCCCTGCTTTCCTGGAACTTACGTTTTAGTCAGTGGGGGAGCCAAACATTAAACAAAATAAGTAAGTCCTACATGCTATGAAGGAAACTGCAGGTGGGACTCTTGGGTCGTCCCATGGTGAGGTAGTCACAGCAGATGGTATAGGTAAAGCACATGGCAAGTGTTCAGTCTATGGTATCTATTATTGTCACTCTATTATTCTTTTCATCACTCTTGTTTTTCATTATTTTATTATAATTCTATTATTATTTATTACTTTATTATTACTACTGGCATATTAAAAGCATTGGGTGACCCCTTGGTGTCTCCAGCATTAAGAACCCTCAGCTTAGAGGGCACCTGGGTGGCTCAGTCGGTTGAGCGTCCGACTTCGTCGGCTCAGCGTCATGATCTCACAGCTCATGAGTTTGAGCCCCACCTCGGGCTCTGTGCTGACAGGTCAGAGCCTGGAGCCTGCTTCTGATTCTGTGTCTCCCTCTCTGTCTGCTCCTCCCCCACTCATGCTCTGTCTCTCTCTCTCTCTCTCTCTCTCTTTCTCAGAAATAAACATAAAAAAAAAGTAAAAAAAAAAAAAAAGAACCCTCAGCTTAGGATATAAGGCCCTCTGCCATAGGTCCTAAACTATTTTTTTACTAAACTTCTTTTTTTTACTTTATTTGTTTATTGTGAGAGAGAGAAAGGGGGGAAGAGAATCCTAAGCAGGCTCTGCGCTGACAGTGCAGCCCCTATGTGGGGCTCGAACTCATGAACTGCAAGATCATGACCTAAGCTGAAACCAAGAGTCAGATGCCTAACCAACTGAGCTACCCAGGCGCCCCAGGTCCTAAACTATTTTTTAAATTGAGAGGTAACTCACATACTATAACATTCCCCGTTTAAAGTGTACGGTTCAATGCTTTTTAGTGTATTCATAAGGTTGTACAACCATCACCACTATCTAATTCCAGAACATTTTCATTACCCCAAAAAGAAACCCCACACCCATTAATAGTCACTTCCCATTTCTCCCACACCCTAGCCTATGGCAACCACTAATCTGCTTTCTGTCTCTATGGGTTTGCTTACTCTGGATATTTCATATAAATAGAATCCTACAACATGTGGTCTTTGGGGACTGGTTTCATCATGTTTTCAAGGGTCATCCATGTTGAGGTATGTATTAGTGCTTCTCTCCTTTAATGGCTGAATGGTTCCTAAACTACTTTCCTAGCCCCATTTCTCATTTTTCTTCACTCAAACCCTAAGGTTGAGCTGCACTGGATTACTTGTCCTTCTCCATACTCTGCTTTTGTTTTCTTTCTTTCTTTCTTTCTTTCTTTCTTTCTTTCTTTCTTTCTTTTTTAATGTTTATTTTTAAGAGAGAGAGCGCCAGCAGAGGAGTGGGACGGGGAGGGGCAGAGAGAGAGGGAGACACAGAATCCAAAGCAGGCTCCAGGCTCCAAGCTGTCAGCACAGAGCATGATGCGGGGCTTGAACCCACAAACTGTGAGATCATGATCTGAGCGAAGTCGGGCGCTCATCCAGCTGAGCCACCCAGGCGCCCCTTTTGTTTCATTTCCTGCCCCTCCTCAGACCTCTCTCTGTGCATTCACACCTCTCACAAATGTCACCTCTTCACAAAGTGCCCTGAGTGTTCTCCCTCCCCCCACAAAGGGTCCCATTTTTCCTCCCCATGCTCCTTTTTTTACTTTAACTGATGATGCTTATTTTTTCTATATATTTCTTAACTTTAACCCTCCTACTCCACTGTGATTGCCATGAAGGCACTACTTTTTAAAATCCCTTTCCCACAGCTTCAAATGTAACAAGTGCTCATCAAATATTTGCTAACTTGCATGGCATTGGTATAACCCAGTGGTTCTAAACTGGGGACAGTTTTGTTCCCCAGGGGACATTTAGCAATATCTGGAGAGCTTTTTGGTTGCCCTAACTAGGAGGTGAGGTGTGCTACTGACATCTGGTAGATAGAGGTCAGGGTTGCTGCTAAGCAGCTTCCAATGCACAGGGTAGTCCCCTACGCACCGCCCCCTCCCCCCCAACACACACACCAAAAAAATTATCTGGCCTTAAATGTCAATAGTGGCAAAGTTGAGAAACATTGCCACAAACTAATTAATGCTCCTTTTGAATAGGTTAGCAAAAAGAAGTTAGGAGAGATCAGTGTATGACTTTGGCAGAAAATCTTATTAAAGAATTTTTTTTCTTTTTTTTAGGAGCTGAGGGTAACTCCAGTGCAAACCTCTTTCCTAATGCCATAGTAGGTGCCCTGGGAACACAGATGGTATTTTCACCACTTGTTCGCCTTTGAGAGTGACAACTGACCTCCCAGGAATCTTTGAAGTGCTAGGAATGTAATTCTGTTAAGGAAGAAAACTCTTAGGGATTTTTAAATCTATCAAAATGTCAAAAGTGAATAGTACTTCTGGGGGAGGGCAGAGGAAGGTGTTTTTTTAAACTACCCTCTTCTGGGGGTGCCTGAGTGGCTTAGTCGGTCAAGCATCTGACTTTGGCTCAGGTCATGATCTTGGGGTCTGTGAGTTTGAGCCCCGCACTGGGCTCTGTTCTGATAGCTCAGAGCCTGGAACCTGTTTCAGATTCTGTGTCTCCCTCTCTCTCTCTGCTCCTTCCCCACTTGCGCTCTCTCTCTCTCTCTCTCTCTCTCTCAAAAATAAATAAACATTAAAAAAAATTTAAAGTATCTTCTTCTGGCTTCCCCATGATGGTGAAACTTTTCAGATCTATCTCTGGAATAAATGATTCAAGGGAACCTGAGGCCTTGTCTCCTCTCCTTTCTAAAAACTGCAAAGGAGTTTTGAGAAAGGATTCTGTTCACATTGTGCTCCAGTGAGCAACTCACTTGCAGGAAACTCATTTGCAGGAAACTCAAGGCACCCGTATCATTTAACTGAACACAGCAGCCCCATCAGAGCAGAGGTTACCAGCTTCAGAGGCACTCATCTCATCCAACCGGTTCTTGTGAGTGACACGGAAATTAGATAATATATACTCTGAAAATGAAAGGTAGGACAGTCTGAAGGAGTTTGACGAGGCAAGGAATAGTGGTTGACGTGCTATTTTAAAAAGTTTGTCCTTGGGGTAGAATTACCTGACAGCCCGGCTGGGATTTGGTAGTGGTGTGTGTGGTTGAAAGAACAACCTTTAGCACAGCTGGCATAGACATAAATGCCAAGCAGAGGATCCACAAGACTCTACCCCCTCTTCTGGATGTGCTCCAATTCTTGTGGGCCATAAAGAATAGTAAGGCGGGACTGCGTTCTTGGAATCGCCATATCTTTTATCCAGTAAATGAACTTTTATTTAGTCTGCATAGTTGACAAAATGCCCTTGCTATGTGAAGTGATTTATTCAGTCCAATTTTTATGAAAACCCTTAAGGACAGAAACATATAGAGTACTCGGCACACCGAAACACAGAAGTGTTTAATGATGACAGTAATTAGGATAATGCAACAATGTGCTTTGGTTGAATGTTTGGCAGGACTTTAGATATATTAAGAATCACTTAAATATATATATTATATATTTTTTATATTTTATATACAAATATATATAAATATATATATTATATATTATAAACATATATAAAATATTTATATATATAAAAGATATATGTATATCTTTTATATATATAAAGATAGATATATATAAAGATAGGTATATATAAAGATATATAAAAAAGAATCACTTAAAGAATGAAATGGGAGTCCCCAGAGTAACTGCAGTTCTGTCAAAAGTGAATCGGAAGAAGACCAACGCATCTGAGTGATATTTATGTTTTAATAAAATTAAAAATTATTCCAAATTGGATCACTTGCCTCAAATCTCAATTTTCTTTTGTAACCACCCTTCAATCATTCTTGTATTCAATGTTATTTTTTATATTATTTATGGTTTCTATTCAATTATTTCCTCTTTTATTCAACATGCAATTACAAACTCCCTACCATGTGCCAGGCTTTACATTGGATTCTAATAATACAATGGCAAATGATTCTTGCCCTTGAAATTTTAGCAAATAGAACCATTCATTCTTTCATTCATTTACTGAAGTATCCACTGTGTGCGCATACATTCTGGGTATACAGCAACAAAGAACATAGGACCCTGAGATAATAAAATTACATTCTAGTGAGTAGAAGGAAGAGCAAGAGCAAAGGTCCTGAAGCAGCTGTGAGCATGGCTAGAGCCCAGCTAGTGAAGGGGACACGGCACCAAATGGGATGAAGAGGTACCCAGAGCTAGATTATGTATGGTATGGTATGTAATCTGGCATGGTATGTAATCTGTACGTGCATACACACATACAAACATATTGCACATATTGGGTGAGCTAAACTTTCCATTAGATTACAAACTCACCGGTAAATTTAGTTATTTAACCTAAATAATTTCAGAAGAAGTGTGTTAATAGTCAAACTTTGGAGAAGGCTACTGTGCTGTTTTTATTAGGGGTGGGCTGAGAGCTTGATAGAAAAAGTAAAAGAACTGCCTTTCTTGCCAAGGGCTGTCCTTCTGAAGAGAAGAGGTAGCAGCCATAGAAGGAGAGAGGAGAGACCTCATCTTTGCAAGTCTTTGACACTGCACCTCTTCTGGGCAACTCAAGCTAGAGGTCAGAAGACCTGCTCATACAGGTGGGCCCTCAAGATAATTAAGATTTGGGGCAAAGAAGTTTGGGGCTTGGAATTTTTTTATTACCAAATTGGCAGAACCATTTGCAAAGTCTGAAACACTTCTATATAGCCATATCTACAGTGACCATTTTTGTATCTACACTGTACATCACTGTCTTCTCATTCAACCCCTAGTCTAATAAGGACAGTAACATCTCCCCGAATTTTCCTAAATAATATGCAAAACGGCTCTTATTTCCAGATTTCTGCCTCTTAACCCTTCCAGTATATAAATTCTGGAGATGTCACTAGAGTAGTAGTATGTGACCTGACTCTAGTTTCTTTTGGATTTTTCTTTTAAGGGATGGTGGCGTTATTTAAAACAATAGCCTTTAAAATACGTGGTTAAAACAGGGAGGAAACTTTCAAACAGCTCATCTGTAATTCTCAGTAAATGAATTTAGGTCCCGCGTCTGGGGAATCCTCAAACGTCCTGGATGGTAGGCAGTGAAGTAAACAGAGACTACAACTCCCAGGAGACATTGTGTCCACTCCCTCTGCGCACGCTCGACCTCAAAGGCAGCCTGAGGCACGGGGCCCGAGAGGGCGTGGCTTGGGCCCGAGCCGCGAGCCGTGGGCGGGGCTATAGGCGTGGCCACGGGGGGGGCGGCGCTGCCGGCGCGGCCCGGAACACGCTAGTGGAGTGGAAGATGGCGGCGGCAGCGGTGGCTGCAGCCGGGACCCCAGTCGGGCTGAGGCGGAGGAGCCGCTGGCTCTGACCTCGCTCTGGCTCCGGTGCGCGCGGCGCAGCGTGTGCGAGGCCCCGCGCGTCGGACAGGGGCGGCGCCGGCGGCTGTGCGCCGCCCTGAGGAGCGCTCCGGCAGCGGCGCTGCTGCGGCTGAAGAGAGAGCCGGCTCCGGGCCTCCGCGTCCTCCTGCTCCCCGGGCCCCCCGCCTCCTCGGGGGGGCGGCGGCGGCGATGTTCTCGGTCCTCTCGTACGGGCGGCTGGTGGCCCGCGCCGTCCTCGGCGGCCTCTCGCAGACCGACCCCAGGGCCGGTGGTGGCGGCGGCGGTGACTACGGGCTGGTGACGGCCGGCTGCGGCTTCGGCAAAGACTTCCGTAAGGGCCTTCTCAAGAAGGGCGCGTGCTACGGGGACGACGCGTGCTTCGTGGCCCGGCACCGCTCAGCAGACGTGCTCGGTGAGTCCCCGGCTCGGGTCCCCCCGTCTCAGCCCCGGATCCGCCTCCTGGGGACTTCCCTGCTCCGGGCTTTCCCCAGTTCTCCGGGCGGTGAGAGGAGCCCGAGAGCCAGTAGTAGCTGCAGGGAGGGAGCGCTTACTATGTGCCAGGCGCGATGCCAAGCGCTCCAAGGTGCGTTTTCCGTTGGAACAACCCCCATTTCAGAGATGAGGAAACTGAGCCGCAGAGCGGTCGAGCTCTGTGCTCAAGGTCACCCAGCCTGAGATGTGACCAGTTTGTCCGAGTCCAGAACCGCACTGTTAGTCACTTGGCTCTGCTAGTCCCGACGACCTCGTCCCTTCCCCCGGAGACACCTGCAGACTCCTAACCTCGCTCTTGTTCCCTCCCTGCCTCCTCCCTCTGCGTGCCCCGGATATCTCTGATTCTTCGCGTACTCCTGACGCCGCAGCCTGTCCACGCTGCGGGATCCATAGCGGACTGTCGCGAGCCCCAGACAGCCCGGCCGCATTCTTTGACCGCCTCGATGGTGACCAGATCTCCATCCTTTTCGGAGTCTCGCAGGCGGTGGCGGTGACGGTGGCGCTGGCCTGGTGAAAAAACACTCGCAGTACCTTCTCCCAAACTGATCTTGCCCGCTTGAGGTCACTTGGGGTGGAAGAGAAT
This sequence comes from Herpailurus yagouaroundi, assembly GCF_014898765.1. Classification (NCBI taxonomy): domain Eukaryota; kingdom Metazoa; phylum Chordata; class Mammalia; order Carnivora; family Felidae; genus Herpailurus; species Herpailurus yagouaroundi. Next base: position 12,052,877 of record NW_024412422.1, read on the forward strand.
CTCCTTGACCCAAAATAGAATGGTCGAACCTTCTTCAAACTGCAGCCAAGAAAGCCTTGAGAAATTGGTTCAAGCCTTTTCAGGCCACAGGTGCTTCCGAAGGGCCTGTTCCAGTTACACCTTTGGGGACGGGAGACTAGCGTGAGAACTTACAGAAAGGGCTAGATATAATTCACAAGCAATCAGAAAGTTTGTCATAACGTATATCTTTGGAGACAATGTGTATGCTATAGAATCGTATGCCATTGAATCTCCTTTAATGAGTAAAGCACTTCCTTTGAAATTGAAGGACATGCTGTCATTGAATTGGGTTCAAATGTCACTTTGGTTTCACTTCCCAGGTGAGATTGAGTTTTTGATTACTTTAAATTTCATATGCTGGGGCAAAGTTTGGCGTTGGAACAAATGGTCCTGTAACTTTTTATGACAATAATTATTTTTTAATTTGATCTCAGAATAACTGCTTATTATCTTTGTTTCTACTACATGTAGTGTTTGTGAACATGGTATAGAAAGGTTGTTCTCATTTTAATTTATGAATGACCCCATTACCTGGGTAGAAAAAATCATTTAGTGTTTAGGCAACACTCTTGATGTTAACTGTAAGAGGGTGGGAGAGGGTTCCTTAGGTGAAGGAGCTTGTAGATATCCTACAACTCCACTTTGAAGTCGGCTTGACCCTGATTCCGTGTATTTTTTTTAAAGGGCTGTCAGGAGCTGTCTTTTTCCATTACATTTAGAAGCTTCATTTAATGAGCTTGTGACCTGTGCTGCTTTTTCAAATTGCACTCATAGTGCAACAGGATAGGTGACAATGAGCCACTAAGGTTCCCCCTTGTAAATCTATGTAGTGGCTTTTGTGAAATATTTGCAATTTGATTGATGATTTGGGGACATTTTAATGAGCCAAATCCCTGTACTTAAGCTTGATTTAAAATTTTTGAAAGGGGCGCCTGGGTGTCTCAGTCAGTTGAGTGTCTGACTTTGGCTCAGGTCATGATCTCGTGGATCTGTGAGTTCAAGCCCCACATTGGGCTCTGTGCTGACAGCTCAGAGCCTGGAGCCTGTTTCCGATTCTGTGTCTCCCTCTCTCTCTGCCCCTCCCCCACTCATGCCCTGTCTCTCTCTGTGTGTGTGTGTGTGTGTGTGTGTGTGTGTGTGTGTGTCTGTCAAAAATAAATAAACATTAAAAAAAATTTTTTTTTGAAGGCTACTTTCTTAATGAAGTGGGGGTATTTCTAAGGATGGGGGAATTTTGGTCAAACCCATTTTGAAAGATAAACCTATCATCTTGGCAGAAACCGTGCCTAATTTGGTGCTGAGCCTTGCCAGGCCGGCTCTGTGATCTGTGATTTTGGGCAAGAGCCTCTCGACTCATTTCCTCATCTAAACTAGAGGATGGACTACCACTAGAGAGTGGACTATGTGACCCTTAGGGACTTCTGACCATCAGATCATATTTTCTTTTTGTTTTGAAAAGACGGCACCCTTTGCTATTTTGCATCTGAAGTAACGGGCATTACTTCCTATCTTATTCACATGGGTACCTTCAGTATATTTCTTCTGTTTTATGTTTGGTGCTAAAGCAGTGGTTCTTAACTATCCTTGTTTCACAGTCTCAGGGTTTTTGAGTGCCCAAGGGCTCTCTCTCCAGAAAAATGTGCATGGAGGCAAAATTTTGTACAGGCATTCAAGGACTTCACTAACCCCATGAAGTCCATCTTTGTGCGACCTAGAGGTGCATGCACGGGGACCAGATTAGGAACTGCAGCTCTGTACCCCTTCCAAAAGGGAGGCTGCCAGGCATAACCAAACACGTGTTGCTTATGTCACCTAGGGGTGGTCTTTGGCCATATTTGACAAAGAGCCATTTTAAGAGAGAGAGAGACTGAGTGTGTGTGTGTTTGGCGTACAAATCAGGGAAGACAGGTTCTCTTGGACTGTCCTGTTTTGGAGGAGCTCTTCCAGAGAGCCATCTTGGGAGCCACCGGAAACAACTGAGTTGGCCTCCTTTCTTTGGCTTCCACTTTGTGTGATGGTTACTTCTATTTTATTGACACCATCCCCTCACAGGCAGCTCTGGTTATCTCTGGCTGTGAGAGAGGCGAAGCATCTCAGCACATCTTTAGTAGTGCTTTTTCTCTAGAAGTTGGAGTTCTAAACTGAAATGTGTTAAAAGACTGTTGAATGATGTTATGTTGAACCTCAGTGCTTCAAACCTTCTAGTTCTACAGATAATTCATTTTCTTTGGGTTGACACCATTTGTTGCTAAGCATATGTGCAACTCACTGTGGTCATTTAGAACTCCTTGACTGTTTGGAATAAAAGCTGTTTGTTTCTTTTTGTATTAGAAAGAGAAAACTGTTGTTTTTCTTTAATTTAGAATTGATCTTTTCTATTAGTCATGCAGTGACTAAAAGTACCTGGTGCATTACAACATTTTGTAGAGTCCCCACTGGATTTCTTTTAGGAAAAACCGACTATGGTGGGTGTGGTGAGACATAGGAACCACTCCTATCCCTTGGAAAATTGGCAAAGGTGCTTTCTCTTTATTAGGTCCAACAGGAGGAAACCAGTACCAGCAGGGGCTATATGTGCACTTTTCTTTTTTCTTCTTCCTTGTGGCTAATCCTGAGTTCTTTCATTACTCTATGTGGCATGGATGCCTAAGTACACAAAAATATGAGAGCTGCCTAGTGTGTAACTGCTAGGCCTCCCACAGCCCTAAGCTACTTAACAATAGAATCCAAGACTGTTGAGAGTTGTAAGACTTAGAAACCTTGGAGACCAGTGAGAAGATGGACGCCTACAGAGGGTCAAATGATTTTGCTTAGGTTACTCCACTAGTTAATAGCAGCACTAGGACTAGCACCCAGACTCCCCGTTCCTGTCCTCTTTCCGTTGCATCACTAGATTTTCTTGAAAAGATAGGTGAATTCAAAACCAGTCTGTCTTTAGGTACTGTTTGTCCTTTTAATGCTTTTCTGCTTAAGGGTGTGTGTGTGTGTATTTACAACTTCTGCATTCACACTATGACTCATAATTAAAATGCAACAAAAACTCCTCTGCATACTAAAGCACAGTTAACTGAAACCACTTCTTTACAAATGGCAGCATTGTCTCTGCCATCTAAAATCTGACCTCTGAAAATTGAGTATTTATAATGTAATTCTTAAAAAACTGCAGGATATTTATTTAAGCTAGACTTAAACCTTAAAGAGAAATGAAAACAATGTCATATTCTAGCCTTTAGGTATGATTTTGATCGTGGCCAGGATTTCTGAAGTGTTTTTGTAAGTAATGGCAGTCTTAAAAGTAGTTGTCTTTAAGGTGTAAGGATTATGTGAACAATATAAACATTAAAAGTGTATTTAGGAAGTGAATACGTTAGGTAGAATTTTATGTTTTTTTCCAACAGTCATGATAATTTTAATGTATTTGATTGAACTTCTGTACCCAAAAGTGAGTTATCCTTTTAGTAGCAAAGTAGTCACCCTGGGAGAGTGTGTATGTATGCTAATTTAAGCCTCTGAAGAAGTCCCCTTTGAAACTTGCCTCAGCTAAAATTTACGCTGTATCAGGAAACTAGTGTTATTGCTATATAGTCATAATTTTCTGAAAGCCAAATTTTAGCCTGATCTACATCTTGACAGCAGACATGACCTTGGTTGAATTTTAAAAAATTGAGGTATAGAATTCATCTGCCATAACATTTACCTTTTATAATTAAAAAATTTGGGGGGCACCTGGGTGGCTCAGTCAGTTGAGTATCCCACTCTTGGTTTTGGCTCAGGTCATGATCTCATGGTTTTTTGGGGTCGAGCCCCACATCAGGCTCTGTGCTGGCAGCTCAGAGCCTGCTTGGGATTCTCTCTCTCCCTCTCTCTCTGTCTGCCCCTACCCTGCACATGCTGTCTCTGTCTCTCAAAAATAAATAAATAAAACTTAAAAAAAATTAGTACATTTAGTACTAAATTTAGTATTTAGTACATTCACAAGATTGTTCAGCTGCCACCACTGACTAGTTCCAGAACATGTTCATCCCCACACAAAAAAAAACCCCTGTGCATTAGCAGTCACTCCCCGTCTCCCCTCCCTCAACCCCTGGCAACAGAAAGTAGATTCTGACAATAGATTTGCCTATTCTGGACATCTCATATAAATGGAATCATACAAAATGTGGCCTTTTGTATCTAGCTTTTTTCACTTGGTATATTTTCAAAATCTGCTCACATTTAGTTTGTATCAGTGCTTCATTCCTTTTAATGGCTGAATAATATTCTGTTATATGGAAGGACCGCATTTGTTTATCCATTCATCTATTAATGGACATTGGGTTGTTTCTACTTTTTAGCTGTTGTGAATAGTGCTGTTGTGACACATTCATGTACAGGCTTTTGTATGAACGTATATTTTTCATTCTCTTGGGTATATATCTAGAAATGGAATTATTGGGTCTTATTATAACTATAACTTTATGAGGAATATAGTTGTTTTTTATATAATTATTTTTACATACTTATAATTATCCAAGGGAAATTTTTTTAAAAGGTAAAAATCAAATGTAAGTTCTAAGATTAATCAGTACTTTAAATATGCCTGATTTCATAATCTATGTACTTTCAAGAGAAAATTGTGGAATATTAAAGAAATATGAGAGTTGTGGGTTTAGTAAAAGAGCCTTTAGGACCCATAGAAGCAACAGGGCTTAAGAAGTCACTGGCCAAAAAAGGAAAGAAAGAAAAAAAAAGCCATGCATTTGACTAGTTGCTGTCTGATTTTTCTGAGTGTTCTTTCATTGTGTAATAAATAAGATTACAGGGTTGCTGGGTAGAGGAATTTTGCTGTTTGTTTTTTAAACCCTTTCTCCCTGATATTTTTCTCATTTTGTTATACAGATATATTGTACATTTCTTAAGATTCTTATAAGGCACATTATTTTTAAAGTCATGTCCTCATTTGTTATACTGTCAGAACTACTTTTCCTTTGTTCAGTCTTTAATCTAGAGATTTCTCAAGCTTAGTTTTAAATTTTCCTCTCAGCTTCTCTCTCAATGTGTTAATCTTTTTAAAGGATTCTAGATGAATCTTTTTTATAGAGCAAGTAACTGAATTTTGAAAGCATGACTGTTTATACTTTTTAGAAAATACATTTTTTTAAGAAAGGTTTTAATTTTTTTTTTTTAACATTTATTTATTTTTGGGACAGAGAGAGACAGAGCATGAACGGGGGAGGGGCAGAGAGAGAGGGAGACACAGAATTGGAAACAGGCTCCAGGCTCTGAGCCATCAGCCCAGAGCCCGACGCGGGGCTCGAACTCCCGGACCGCGAGATCGTGACCTGGCTGAAGTAGGATGCTTAACCGACTGCGCCACCCAGGCGCCCCTTAAAAAAGGTTTTAAATTGTAGCAGAAGGTAAGATGCATATGTTAGTTAGCTGGTTGTGGTGGGGTTTTTTCGGAGGGTGGAGGAGAAGGGGCTGGATCTAAGGAGGCTGTTCCCTGAACTTTAGCACTGCTTTATGAAACTGGGCAATACATAACCTGAATAGTAGCAACAGTATCCAAATGGAGTTTGTACTCATGTGTGACTCACGAAGCATTATATCCGGGCCACAGTATTTGACCTACAACCATGTCCTTTGAGTAAATGCTGATGTCAAGTTCAAGCTGAATGTCAAATGCATTTTATGTAAGTCCTGTGCCTTTTAGAGAGGCCTTACTTGGGGCTTTAGGTTCAGAATTTTCAGAAAATGCTTTAGGAAAGTAAGTTAACAGTATTTTCTTTCTAAAGAAATTTGACTTTTTTAGGGGCACCTGGGTGGCTCAGTTGGTTAAGCATCTGACTTCGGCTCAGGTCAGGATCTCACACTCTGTGGGTTCTAGCCCCACCTTGGGCTCTGCCCTGACAGTGCAGATTCTGCTTAGGATTCTCAGTGTGTCTGTCTGTCTGTCTGTCTGTCTGTCTGTCTCTCTCTCTCTCTCTCTCTCTCTCTCTGCCTCTCCCCTGCTCGTGCTCTCTCAAAAATAAGTAAATAAACATTTTTTTTAATTTGAAAAAAAAGAAATTAGACTTTTCAAACCAGAAGTTCTAGTTAGCTGAAAAACAGTGTGCGTTGTGAGTTTGCCTTTCAAAATTAGTGTTAACTTTTGATCTCATTTTAAGAAGTGATGCCCTGGATCCTAATTTTTGTCATTAGTAATAAAATTTAGTGATCTATTTTGTTTGGGAGTTGTCAAATATTTTAAAAATCTGGTATTTTTCTATTTCCTTGAGAGCTAAGTCATTTGTTTCCTATTATTAAACAATACACACAATTTACAGAATTGCATCATAAATCAAGACTTTTTGCAAAAGCTGACTCATTGCAGAGGACATTAGGCTGATAACATACTTAATCATTTAAACTTGAGTTGGCAAGTGGCACAGTTCTTTCAATTTAGTTTAAAATTTTGAAGAAGAAAAGATGTTCAGTTCTTTTGGATAAGATCCCAAACAGGATTTTGGATGGATTGTGGGGTGGGGTACAAAGCTTTTCCTTGAAGAGTGAAAACACTTCACTCAGTTTTTCCTAAGCATTTATTCAGTATCTTGACACAATATATGATTCATCAGTGCTTTATAGTGCTTTAGATTTTACAGTGCATTTTTGTGTTTAACATTATTTAATCTTTTAACTAGAATAGCTGTTCTTATCTCCATTTAATCTGCATCTGTTTCCTCATCTGTGAAGTTGACTCCTCAATAAGGTCGTTAACAGCTGGTATCATAGCTGGGACTTGGGCCTAAGTTTCCTGCTTGGTTATCTGGTGCTTTTAAATAAATGCTTTTGTTTTGTGCTTTAAAAAGTAACCCATGTTCAGAAAAGCACAGTATAAAACACCTGTACATCATAATTCAGCTGTAGTCAGTGTGGCTTCCTCTAGCTTTTGTGTATGTACAACAATATATATATTATTAAATAAAATTGACTTAATAGTAATGTTATTTTTTGTAATGTAAATTGAGCATATTTCCTTACAATATTTCCTTACATTTTACTGCGTGCATAGTCCATAATTCATTTAACCAGTCATCTATTTTTCGTTAGATTATTGCCAGTTTTCTTTCATTTTTTAAAAGATTTTATTTATTAAGTTTTATTTATGTAAGTAATCTCTACACCCAATGTGAGGCTCAAACTCACACCCCAAAATCAAGAATCGCATGCTCTACTGACTGAGCCAGCCAGATGCCCCAATTGCCAATTTTCTGTTTTGAGTAACATTAGAATGAATGAATATCTGCATCTGAATATTTCCTTAGAATAAATTCCTTGAAGAGTTCTTGTGTCAAAGGCTACAAACACTTGCAAGGCCTCTGATATGAATTTTAGCATAGGTCCCTTCAAAAAGGTTATAGTAATTTATCCTTTTCCAATTGTTATGAAATTGCTCTCATTAGTAAGCTTATTATTGATCTTGAGTCTGTTACATTTAATTAACAATTTATAAATTTACCAGGTTCTTAAACAGTTGTTTTGTGGTGAATAAGTTTGGTGAATAGTTCTAGAATTGATTGAATTGTTGGTATGAATCCCACAGGCTACAAAATGACTGCAAAAACTTTGCCAGAGACTACAAAAGTGACTTACTACAAAGAATGCTTTCTGTTGAAAGACCCAGTACTATTTTGACTCAGGCCAATTCTAACACATTTTTGTACCGATTTTTCTTTTACTCATTAACAGACTATTTTGAAAAGAAAGGGAATTTCTTTTTGTGAGTCTGTGTGCCACTATGACTGTACATTTTGATCTTTCAAGGATGCTACCCAGCAAGTTTTTTGATTTATCAGAATTTGTCCATGCTGTCATTTGATGTCTATGAAAAAGATTAGCTGTGCTGAATGAAGCAAACAAAAAGTGCTTCTGTTTTCACATCAATGTTTGGATAGCAGTTTAGGATAAGAAAATAGAGGTGAGCTATTTGCATAAGAGCTAGAAAACGGTTCATGGTCTTTAAGTCAACCACTAATTGGTAATATGGTCATTAATGTTTCTATGAAATGAGGAACTCTAAACAAAGATGTCTTATGCATACATTGTTTTTAAAAAATCACTTCTCTTAGTTCTTGAGCATCAACTTTGATCTTATCATTACTTTTCTTGTTCATGTATGCTAAATTCACTCAACAGTTAGTGGTCTTTGGATAACAAAGTGTGTTTTGTGAATACATTCCATGTATACATATAAATTTCTTTACAGATCAGATGAATTCAGTGAAGTAAATTAATACTAATCGATAACCCTCTTTTATTCTTTTTTTTTCTTCTTTTATCAGAGTTTCAAATTGAAAAATGGTTGGCCTGACATTTTGCTAGGCTTAATTAGACTTTTGTCAGGTAGTAACACTTAAAAAAGAAACATTTCCAACATTTTTAAGTGGTTAAAACTAAAGTAAAAGGACATGGGGCAGTATTCTTACCCTCTGAATCATTATTGCAACATCTCTGAAAACATACATGTGATGGTGTAATAAAGAAGAAAGGAAAATTTGCGAAGGTTAAAATGGAGCCTTTGCTTCAAAACTAGCTCATGCAATAAATGTAATGTATGTGAAAAAGAAAGCATAGCTGTATGTTAACCTTTATTTTATAGTTTCTAAATCAGGTTCCCTTTTCTTGCAGTGTGATTTAGAATCCCAGAATCTTAGTTCTTAAAGGAACTCGAGAGAATTTGTCCTTCCTGTCGCTTATTTCACAGATAAGAAAAGTAAAGCTTAGAGAAGTGATTTGGCCAGTTTCCTACAGCAGGTTAGTGGCAAAGAAAGCTGGGAGTGGTGTTCTCTCCTGACTCCCTTTTAGGATTCTTTCCATCAAACTTTCTTATAATGGTCTGTGACGGGAGCATCCTGTAGCTAGCATAACACCTTGTGCAACTCTACGATAAAATATTGGGTAAGTTCTCTTTTTGGAGTTCTCAGATGAAAGTTTGTATACCAGAGTGTTGGTATTGTAACTTTTCAGTACAGTCACCTGAATTCATTGTTTACAAGTTGCTTCCTTGGTGGAGAAGACCGAGAACAAAACAGACTTCAGCCTGGAAGTTTCATACTGGGGCAGGGAAGGCCACAGGAACAGGATAAAGAATACACATCAGGTGTTATGGAAGCCTGGAGTCAGGCCTCGAGAGATGGGTTTTCAGTAAATGGAGGCAAATGAGAAAAATGGTGAAGCTCTCCAGATTGAGGAATCAGCAGAGACACTGGAGATTCTCTGAACTACAGCTGTTTTGTGGCTAAAGAGTAATTTGGGCCAGCTGGGTGGGTTTGGGAGGGTGGTTGAGAATTGTTAGAAAATAGGTTGAGACCAAACTGGAAGGTCACAATTGCTGTGTTAAGTAATTGGGTGTTTCATTTTTGTTGTTGTTAGGAAGCTATAGAAAATGTTTTCACTTTTGTTTTGAGTTTGGTTTGGTCATTTTTGAAGAGGTACCACATTCAAATGGTACAAAATTCAAAAGATACTATAAATTTAAAAAGGTGCAGAGTAAAATGTCTCTCTTGTTCTTGTCTTCTAGCTGCAAAGTTCCTCTCCCAGAAGGAACTAATGTTACCGGTTTCTTATGTATCCTTCTAGAGAATGTTTTTACATATACAAGTAAAAAAGTGTATATACATGGAAGGTATTTGACTAGAAGAATAACATGGACATAGTAAGCTTGTAAAAAGCAAAAAAGAAAGAAGCGAAAATGATACAAAGAGTGTAATGGGAGAACAGGAAGCAAAAGACCAGTTAGGAAGCTACTGAAATAGTCTGAGTTAGAAAAGGCTTTAACTAGGGCAGTGGAAAGTAGTTGGGCTTCAGACTCATTGCAGACATAGAACCAATAGTCCTTAGTGATAATTGGACAAAGGATGAAAGAGAAAAGAGGAATTGAAGTTGATTTTGAGGTTTTGCATCTGGAAGCTTCCTTAAGGTTTCTAGCCTACAAGTGTGGGTGGGTTGGGCTGCAAGAGAAGGAAATGCAAGAGAAGGATCAAATTTGGGAATGGGAAATAGGGAATTGCTTGTTGGGAGAGGCATTTCAGAGGTGGAATCATCTGGCTCATAGAATGTTTAAGTCCAGCTGGCCTTAACTAAGTTCTGAGTGCTCCAGTAGTGATTCTCATTAGAATCACCTGTGCAGTTGTTGGCCATACTTTGCTAGGATGTCCAGGTCCATCCTGGGCATACTGACTCAGGAGGTGGGACTTGGATTCCACAGGTAATGTCATTGTGCAGCAAGAATTGAGAACTGTTATGCCAGCTACTAGGCCAGCACCCAGAGATGAAAAGGATGGTTGGTTAGCAATGTGAAAGAGACTCCGCCCTGAAGGGGAGTCACAATATAAAGAGAAAGGAGACAGGAAAGTTGTGATAGAGGTGCTGTGATTATTGTAGTGACTGAAGGGAATGGTTTAGGCCAATTTATATATCACCAGTTGTTATGTAAGATTTTCCATTTAAAATAAGGAATATCTAAATCTGAACCCTGGCACCTAGCAGACAGCAGGCACTGAAGAGATATTTGTTCACTAAGGTTATTTCAGAATCACTTCTGAAAAAGGAAAACTAATTTCTTCAAAGTGTAGGTGGATCTGTTTTTCCTTGTATATTTTGTAGAGACGTATATGTTTGTTCCTTAATTCCTGTTCAATGTTTAATGAGATACTGAATGGTGGTGGATGTGTGATGGGAAAAGTTGAGTGGACTCCATTCATCTTTTATATATTACCTGTGAGTGGGAATTGTCTTTTGGTTGTGACCACAGAACAGTGGTTGTAAACTACAAACACTGATCAAAGATTGCTTGATATAGACTGTTCTATATGCTGTTATTTGGTCTTAGAGAGGCATAAGTCTCTCTTACTGCATGTCGACTATGAGCTGAGCACCCATTTACAGGTGAAGATGCTAAGGCTCAAAGAGCTATCCAAGGGACACCCTTGGATACACATTACCCTGGTCCTGGAGCTGCAGTTTGAACCCAGATCTGACTCCAAAGCCTGTGCCCTTGCCTAGTGTATATACACTGCTTTTCAAGTCAGAAATGATCATTTAAAACTTTGTTTTACTAAGGTGATCTTTGCTGAGTCTGAATACTACCTTGACATTAGCTATTCCTAAGCTAATAGTTGAGCAAAGCCCCTTCATTAAAGCAAATAAAGCCCTCAGTTGAACTAACTAGTTCAGTGGGCCTCAAGGACTTTGGTGGTTTCAGGCCAGTCCTTTCCTTCAGGAGACCTCCTTTATAAGCCTGAACTCCTGCAGTGAATTGTTTGGGCTGATTGCTGGTCAGAGGTTCCTGGCTGGAATGTAATAAATAGGCATTTACCTGGAGGTCAGGTTTCTCAGCTCTTAAGAGTTCTACCCTCACCTTTATTACTGCACTTTATCCATATTAGTCAGAATCTTAAGGAACTGCCCAAATTGCCTCTCTTGTCAACCTCCTCCCCCATGACTCATGTTTTCATCTTTCAAGGCGCGGATCAGGCACTTCTCTTCTCCATGAATACTTTCTTGATTCCTTCAGCTAGATGTAATCTGATCTTTACTTTAGTTTTTATTGGTGCATGTTTATTTTGTTAGAGCCATTTATCATAAACCTCTCCAAACCCTTCTTCCCTGCCACAGTCACTACCACTTGATTTTAAGCTCCCTGGGCAGGAAATCTTTTATTATATGTAAATCCCTTTAGCTCCCTTTCACTACAATGTCATGCATATAGAAAATGTTCAGTAAACTGTGTTGAATAACTTTAATATTGAATGTAAGTGTAAAATACAGTTCTAACTGGATTTATATAGGTTTTATAATCCCTCCCATAAAGGTAACATATATACTCATTACTGAAAAATGGGAATATCATGGAAAATGGAAAGAAGAAAAAACAATTATTGGTCCTACCACTCAAATACCATTACTTAGTGAAACAGTGTGTAGGAAAAAAAATTAATTAGTGTTTAGAAATTAAGGGACAGTTCTCCACTTGGCAGGCTTATTCAGAGGAATTATGTTCTCATTTTTTAAAAAAAAGAGTGTTTGTGCCAGGGCTACATGTGACTCTTGACCTCTCCCAGAGGGTGGTATTTTAGTAAAGGCCAGCTCTTATTTTTATAGATGGGTGAGAAAAGCAGGGAGGTAAATAAGTATCCTCTTTGGGGTTAGGTCAAGGATATATAGCTTAATTGTCATAAATATTATGTTAACCTTTAAGACCAGAATTCTAGATCTAATCTTATAAATTACAAGCAAAAGGAAAAATTCTTTTTTAGCCTAAAGGGCCAGTACAAGTAGGTACACATCAGATAACTAACTAGGCTTTAATTGCTGTTGTTTTCTTATTTAAACATTAAATCATTAGGTGTTATATAACATTTTCTAATATTTAGAAACAGAAGTCTTGGCTTTAATAGAAGCCCTTAATTCTATGACACACTAAGGGCCCTGCCCATACACTTCACAGTTCACAATAAGTGTGAGCCCATGATTTGCCTGTTGCTTCTTTCTGTTCAGAAAGCACTGCTAACAGCATTTAGCATTTGAGGAAGATACTGTTGCAGCTCAGAAAGGAGTGAAGTGACCTTTTCTGTGACTTCACCTTCAACTCTTCAGTTTGATGAGAAGGTAGTGATTCATACCCAAGTCTATAAGATACCAAGTTCCCCAAGTCACGCTGAGCCAGACATTCCACATTAAGTGTTGGTATTTAAACAGAAGAGCTAAAGTTAGAGGAAGAACATTTTAATTTTAATTTTATTTTATTTTGCCTTCAGAGTATCATTTCCTAATCCTTTTAGCATTTTTCACTACTTTTTTAAGGCAAAGCAACTGCCCAGAATTGTCTGGAAATTACCATCTCTAGATAATGAAGTATTCTGAACAGTAGGGGTGAGTGTGTGTGTGTGTGTGTATGTGTACATTTTAATTTGATTAATCACGAAGTAATTTTGTGTTTACTAAGCTAGTAAGAAATAGCAGCTATATTGTTTACAATTCTAAAACATAAAATGGACCGTTCTACTTTGGATCCTTATTTAAGTGCCTCAGACAGTTCCCTTTCTTTAGCAGAATTTGAGTTTTGTTTATAGGTTCCACTTTCACACATTTAACCAGAGTTGAACCTTTCTTCCCTTCCATTCTTTCAGCTTCATGGCCTCAGCTCTGAGTTTGCTGTTCTGCTTAGAGATCTTGAATTCTTGACGTAGATTTGTTCTCCAGAGAATCAGAAGAAGCAGGTTTTGTTGGTGATTAATGAAGAATGGTTGCTTTGGGGAAACTTTTTGCAAAGGGAATATATCACTTGCTTGTTAAAGCAGAAAGAACATCATAATCTATATAATTTCACCTCTAGAGAACTGAAAGGACTGTTAGTCAAAGCAAATTGTACTTTTCTGAATAACTCAACTGTTGAATTTTTTTTTTCAGTAATTCTGCTTTTTATTCCCTTTGGGATAATTATTTGCAGATACAACATTTCACAGTCCTGAATCACAGGGGAGTGTTCTTAATGCCCAAATAGTTGAGGCTTCAGCAACGTTGATACAAATATGATCTATTCTATTTGATAGAAATTGAGTTTATACTCTGATCTCATTTTTCTTTAGTTATAATGCTTCATGTTGTGATGTCTCTAGACAAAGAAGATTAGCTCAGAGAACACTAGATGATAGTATTTGAAAAAGAACCTTTTCATCTGAAAAGGAGCTGGCCACAGCACTGCAATAAATACTGCCTAGCCAGGGCTTCATTAGATGAATACTTGCTGCAGGAAGTGTAAAAACAGATATCCTGATCCCTCCTTATTCAACTCTTGTGATCCAGCCAGAATCTTACTCAGTTTCTCTTCTGGAGTTTCAATTCACTATCAAGTACCCATCTTAGTAGATAGGAGATGTGTTTCACTGATGGAAAAACAATCCCTGTCGAACTGTCTTGCTTCACTAGAGTGTGAGGCTCAATGTAAAATGCCTCAAGATCATCAAAAATGCAAAGAATAAAGCTATTACCTTTGGGTACTAGATAATATCTGAAATTCTGCCAGAGTCTATTTTAGATAAAATTGTCAAATCTTTTTTCACTGATACATAAAAATTGAAATTTAGAATTTATTCTCTAGGCGTCACTTTCTTCTGGAAAATGTTTGCTTTGTAACTAATTGCATGTCAGTCTGAAGGTGAGTGTAGTAGGAAGGGCTTAAGAATGGCAACCTCATGCTTATGGCTGATAATGGACCATACTAGAGAGACACAGACTGATGTTGGCTTAGTTCAGAGTCTTTTTCAAGGTGAGCCTTTTGCAGCTAGGTGACCATAAGCAATTGGAAAGATAGGATTGTTAAGCTTCCACAATTTCAGCTTATGAAATCTTTTCTCCTTCAACTTTTGGCCTAGAACAAAGCTATTAAGTAAAAATTTAAGTTTAATAAAAAGCCAAATGATTTTTTTAAAGTACACAAAATTTTGTTTTTATATGATTATAAGTAAGGAAAAGACAAAAATGTGTTAATAAATGAAAATTGGCTGTTACTTTAAGAATTTTCTTTTTATAGAAAGATACACTTAAATGATGGGAAACACACCGGAATTATCCTATCTTCTTTTCTCTTAACTCTTCACTTTAGAAAAACAGTCTACAGGAAACTTACCAAAATACTATGTGGAAAATTATAATCATCATAAATATTTTCTGGTTGATTATCTTCCACCTTACAAAACTGGCATTTCCACGTAAATAGTACACCTAAGTGAATTTTCTGTGTTCTGTAGTCTCCTCTCAGCCTTTTGCTTGGCTATTTCAGATATGTAACCATTATCTTACTCTAATAATGGTTTTAATTGGATTTGGGGGGTCAAAGGAAACACTTAAGCTAGATATATGCTGACAGAATGTTATTAATGGAGACATAAGATGATTATAGTGAATTAAAGGAAATAGCTTCTATATTCAGTGTAAACTCTCTGGTGGCATTCAAAGCATTCCCAGTCATTAATTTAGGCCTACCTTTTCAGCTTCACCTCTTTTCACCTCTAAAGAAATTATATCATTTTGCCAAACTGGACTATTTCCTTAAACTTTAATCAGTTGTAAAAAACTTAATCAGTTATCATATCTGTGATTGTAATTTGATGCCTGGAGTAAAATGCAATTCACAAATGAGCTATTTGACCAGGAATTCTCATTCCTAAAGTCCCCACTTGACTCCTTGAACTTACTACTCTCTGTGTTCTCCCTGAGCATCTAATCCACCCCTAATGGCGTTAACTTCCCAATCTTTGTCAAAGATGTGGCTCTGATTACCTCCCCAGCTGCAGACTTACAGTTCCTGACTTTTCATACATAACATTTCCTTAAAAATGTCCTCCTGGTGCCTAAAACTCAGCATACCCAAGACAATTCAATATTTTCTAGAGGCATTTCCACTCCTTTCCCAACTGGAGAGTCATCTAATCAATACTCATTCCTGAAATCCAGAAACCTGTTGACATAAAGTACGTTGATATCAAGTCCAGGTGTCTTTCTGTATTCATTCCTTTGTATTTCTAGTGAGTATTCTATTTTTCTCGTTATGTCTAAACTAAAATCTTGCAGCTGATGCCTGACCTCCATCCTCTTCCCAACCCATTCTCTCCACTGCTATCAGTATTATTCTTCTAAAATATAGATTAGGGAAAAAAAAAGAAAAAAAAAGAAAATATAGATTAGATTATATCACTTTTACCCAGGAAACTTGATGACTTTATTGTCTATAGCAGTGCTATATATACTGTAAACTACATAATGTAATCTTAAATTTTGTAGTAGCCACATTTAAAAGAGCAAAAATGAAATAGATGCAGTTAATTTCAATTAATATATTTTATTTAACCCACAATATCTAAAACATTTCAATCTATTCAGTATAAAACTATCACTAAAGTATTTTATAGTTTTTTTGTACTACATTTTTGGAATCCAGTGTTATTTTACATTTAACAGCACATCTCAATTCAAACTAGCCACATTTCAAACTCAGTAGCCACATGTGTCTAATAGCTCCCATATCAGTTCAAGTCTATAGCGTAAAGTTTAAAGTTCTTGGATCACAACTCTGAGCCCACAACTTCAGCTCCTGCCCTGCATTTTTCAACTTAACTTCTCAGCACCCAAACCCCAGCCACACCTAATTGTCTACCATTCTTTTCCTGTTATTACTTTCCTTTGACTGTGGAAGTGACTTACCCTCCAGGGCCTAATCTGAATGTTATGTCCTAAGCGAAGGCTTGCTCCATTCCCACAGGGCACCATGAGCATTAACCATTTGTTCTTGACCCTCCTATAGCAGCATTTATGGGAGCTGTGTGTCTAGTTCCTGTGTGAGTTGTTGCTGCCCACTAAGAATGTGAGCTGCTTTCTCATAGGTAGGATGTGTCTCCCTCAGCCCCGTTTCTAGTATTTACTGTGGTCTCCCTTTGCTCTTAGGTGTGTTCTTATTTGCTGTTTCTTATCTTTGGGATCTTAAGCAATCTCTCCTTTAACAGTTGTTTTCGTTACCTTTGAAATGTATTCTAAGTGAAATTTCTCTTTATATCTGGATTAATTCCACTGTTTAAAAGGTGTTATTCCTTTGTGGTTGGAGGCTTTTGCTTGTGCATGAGAGGAAATACTCATTTCCTTGTAGAAATAATTGCCTAATATGAATTAAACTAGGTTTCAAATATACATGTGGTAGGTTATTCTGGTTTTAGCCTGATTCTAATCCCAAATATGACTCTTCCTATTACATAACTTGTTCTTTGTGAGTAAATTATTTATGTATACTAAGACGTTTTTTTCCCACAGCTTTTTGAATCTCCTTCTTGCCCTAAAGAGATTTCTCCAATGGAGCTTTGCCTAGGATTTTTTCCCGTAGAAAAGCAAACAGGTGCTTGAAAGGTTACACTCTATTCTGGGAGAAATCTGATTAATGTTGA
This sequence comes from Herpailurus yagouaroundi, assembly GCF_014898765.1. NCBI lineage: Eukaryota > Metazoa > Chordata > Mammalia > Carnivora > Felidae > Herpailurus > Herpailurus yagouaroundi. The sequence goes on from NW_024412422.1 coordinate 12,069,853, forward strand.
AGGGCTGTGTCAGGTCAGACTCTATAACCTGCTGACAGATTATTTAGTGAGTGCCAGGATCAACTCTCAACGTTATCTCAGATTTTAATGGTTTTCTTGTGAAGGGCATTTGCAGATGAAACCACTTTGTATTTAAAATTAATTGTGGCTCTTAGAGACTGGTTAAAAAGAAATTCTTTCCTCAAGCAGGCAGTAATTTGAAAAGAACGAATGATTCATCAGATGAAGTTGCAACGGTTATAATTAACACAAATTGTTGCATTTAAAATAATGGTGAGGGGTACCTGGCTGGCTCAGTCAGTGGAACATGTGGCTGTAGGTCTTCGGGTTGTGAGTTCAAGCCCAATGTTGGGTGTAAAAATTACTTAAAAATAAAATCTTTAAAAAATAAAATAATGGTGAAATCTTATCCCCCAATAAGAATTCCTCAAAAGAAGTTCCTATTAAACTATCTTAAATTCTGTGAAAATTTTCCAGATATCCTCAAAATTGCTTGAAAAACAAAAAAGTGATACTTCTTCCTGGTAGGGTAGACCTCAGTCATCCTTGATACTTGTCTTTCTCCACCACTGCTATACCTCCATCCAGTACCCCAATGAGTCCTTCTGTTACACTGGATCTCCAATCTCTGCACACTGACTGCACTGCCACCATCACCACTGAGTTACTAAGATAGGTTCCTGATTCGTCCCCTTTTTCTGCTCTTGCTCTCCACACAGCCAGCAGAAGAATCTTTTTTCTTTCTTATTATCATTGATAATAATAATGGAAATTTTAAATAATGTATAGTGGAAAATTTGCATAATGGAAAATTTCAAATATATATCAAAGTAGAGAAATGAGAGTGCTTCTCATTCCACTTTATAATTTTCCATTCATGGCCAATCTCATTTCATCCATTCCTCCATCACTCCTCCCCCCTATTGTTTTGAAAAAAATCCCAGACACCATATCATTTAATCAACTAATTTGGAACTGCCCCATAGTGAAATTTTGCTTACTGGTTGGTCATAAAGGTAGGAAAAGTTGCTGTCCTAAGAGGGATATTGCTTGCTACCTTCCTTATACTCTCTTCTAGTTATGTTTCCTCTCATTTTTTTCAGGATGTATTCCACTTCTGTTTGAGAAATGCAGTCACCAGAAAACAGAGTTTCATGTGTCCATTTCATATTTGTTTGTTTGGTTTTTCTGGGTCCATTTCATGTTAAGCCAGTTTTTTCAGGATGCATATATAGACAGACACTCTCCTACTTTTGTACCAAATAAGTTCTTTAAAATGTGTGTGAAAGTTGAACATACAAAAATGTAAATATGTATGTGGGGAGGATGTTTAATGCTCAGCAAGCCTTAAAAATTATAAAATTCCTAATATTTTTATAAAATCAATACATAATCATTATAAAAATAAATTTTAAATAGTTCAGAACAGTATGAAGTTAAAAAGCTAAAGTCTGACCATTTGTTCACTGATCATTTTCAGTCTCTTATTTCCAAAACTACTATTAATACTTCTTATAGATCCTTCCAGAAAGGTTGATATATGGTCATTTAAAGCCTTAATAATGTATATATATCTGATCTTTTAGTTCCCTCAGTTCATTTAAACTTAGCAGACAGAAATTGATTTTAATGTTGAACAACTAGCTTTGGGTTTTGTAAGGAGTTGAATAGGAGGTGGTATGATGTTGACTTTGGTGTCTTACTGACTTTCTTAAACACTAGTTTCCTTTTGATAAAGGAGTCTTGTGTACACTCTGAACTCATCAGCAGCTCTATGGACCCATGCAAATCTCAATACCATTGCTATCCAATGGAAGTACAATGTGAGGGGCCCCTGGGTGGCTCAGTCGGTTGAGGGTCTGACTCTTGATTTCAGCTCAGGTCATGATTCCAGGGTTGTGGGATTGGGCTCCACATTAAGTGTGGAGCCTGCTTAAGATTCTTTCTCTCCCTCTGCCCCTCTCCCCTCTGCATTCTCTCTCTCTCTCTCTCTCTCTCTCTCTCTCTCTCTCTCGGGGGAAAAAAAAAAAGGTGAACCACACATGTCATTTTAAATTTCCTAGTATTCACATTAATAAAACAAATAGAAACACGTGAAATTAATTTTAATCTTTAGCACATTATATCCAAAATATTATTTCAACATGTAATCAATATAAAAATTTAGTGAGATATTTTACCCTTTTCTTATACTAAGTTTTCAAAATCCAATGTGTGTTTTATATTCAGAGGACTTCTTAATTTGGATCAGCACCATTTCAAAGGCTCAGTAGTCACTTGTGGTAGTGGCTGTTGTATTAGACAGTGCTGACCTGTACAGAATAGTGGCTGTCTCTGAGGGAGGAGGAAAGAGGATGGGATATGTTTTTAATTCTTTATTTGATAGTTATTGATCAAAATTTGAAGTTAGAGTTTGCTGTGTTTGATATCCTGAATGATTGCCAGCTCTGGCTCAGTTGTATTATCACTATCATCAGCATTTTTTTTAAAAATCAGTTTTCATTCTTATAAAATAGAACACAGTAATAACATAAATACTTCTATACGAAGACGATAATCCTGCTGAAGTTGAACTCTTGGCCAAAAACACACATATTTATTCATCAATTTATGAAAGATCGAATTCTAAGTAGAGAATGTGAATTAGGAGTATTAGTGTATAATACATTATTTTTGAGAGAGAGAGAGAGAGAGAGAGAGAGAGAGAGAGAGAGCACACACGGAAGAGGCAGAGAGAGAGGGGGACAGAGGATTTGAAGCAGGCTCTGCATTGACAGCAAGCACCAAGCCTGATGTGGGGCTCAAACCCACGAACCATGATATCATGACCTGAGCAGAAGTCAAGATGCTTAACCATCTGAGCCACCCAGGTGCCCTTTAGTGTATAATACATTAAATATGAGCACTTTTCATTCTGAATTCCAGGGTAAATACATGTACTAGTATGTAGTAAAATTAACTGTTAGTAGGAGACAGTAATAAAAATTCCTGAGAGGTCAGTAAGAACATCCTTTCAATGTAATTTTTTTGTTTTGTTTTTAGGGGTTGCTGATGGTGTAGGAGGATGGAGAGACTATGGAGTTGATCCATCTCAGTTCTCAGGGACTTTAATGCGGACGTGTGAACGGTTAGTAAAAGAAGGACGGTTCGTCCCAAGTAATCCCATTGGAATCCTCACCACGAGCTACTGTGAGTTGCTGCAAAATAAAGTACCCTTGCTTGGTAAGTAGCTATGCTGTGTGTTTTCCTCTGTAAAGAAGCTCAGGAGATGGTCAACAAAACCAAGAAAATCACTTGGCAACCCACCTTTTTTTCTGAGGCTCTTTATTAAGCAGAGTTTGATAGAAAAGCTCTGAGCTTCTCTCACTCTCTACGTAAGTACTACTGCCTGGAGGGGATGTAAATAGGTGCGGCCACTTTGGAAAACAATTTGGTATTATGGAATAAAGTTAAATGTAAACAGAGTGTATGACATAGCAGTTCCACTCCTAGGTCTATACCCTAGACCAGAGAAGCTCTTGCATATCCGTGTACCAAGAGATAGGTACAGGAATGCTCATATAACAGCAGAAGACTCAGAACAAATCTAGAAAGTCCATTTACTGGGGCGCCTGGGTGGCGCAGTCGGTTAAGCGTCCGACTTTAGTCAGGTCACGATCTCGCGGTCCGTGAGTTCGAGCCCCGCGTCGGGCTCTGGGCTGATGGCTCAGAGCCTGGAGCCTGTTTCCGATTCTGTGTCTCCCTCTCTCTCTGCCCCTCGCCCGTTCATGCTCTGTCTCTCTCTGTCCCAAAAATAAATAAACGTTGAAAAAAAAAATTTTTTTTAAATAAAAAAATAAAAAATAAAAAAAAAAAGAAAGTCCATTTACTATAGAAAAATGCATTTTGAAAAGGAACAACTTAAAGCTGCACGCAATATTCAGGAACATGATGTTGAGGGAAAATAGAACATTGTGGAATATCACCTAACAGTTTAATTCCACATTTCAAATTCAGAAACATAAATAAGTAAAACCATATTGTTCAGGGTTTCCAAAATGTGATAAAAGAAGAAAGAAAAGTAAGTGGTTGTATAATTCAGGATAGTGGTCCTCTCCAGGGGAGGAAGAAAGGGAATGGGATTGGGTATGTAAAATTAAGTTGATTACCTGTGGGGAGTTCAAGTTGCATTTAGGTACCCTAGACTGCTAGCAGGTAGCTGATTAGTCTGTGAGATAGCATGACACAAAATAGATCCCCATTAATCTTGTATTAGAAAACTTCCAAATATCTAGTGTGTGTTTATCTGGTGTGCTAATAGAGCATCTTTTGGCCAAAGCTTCTACATTTGTTTGTTAAATGGTTTCCTGGGAACTTACCCAACAACTTACCCAGCCTTCTGAGCAAGCTCTCAGAAGGCTGTTATTAAGTTTCTGCTAATTGCCAGCATCTTTCTGGTTAGTAGAAGTAGCCTCCTTCCCAGTCACCATCCATTTTTAAAATCAGCCTCTGATCAGTGTTAATGGAGATTTCCATGTTGTAAAATTTTGCCTTCAATTTAAATCTTTTATAAGAAGGTGTTCTTTTTATCATGCTGCCATCTTCTGTCTTAGTGCTGTGACTAATCAGCTTGTTTTCCTTCTAACTGAAGAGAAACCTTGTCTTGAGGTTTCAATATACCGCTTTGTCTTAATCCGCTATTTTGGACATGCAATCTGGAGCTTGCCTGGCACAGTGAAACACCCTAGATTCTATTTCTAGCACCTCTGTCAACTTTCCATATGACTTTGGGAAAACTACTTAACCTCTGACCCCCTTGCTTCATTTGTTCAATGGAGAGATCTTTTTCTGTGAAAAGGAACAACTCAAAGCTTCATGCAATACTCAGAAGCATGTTGAGGGAAAGAGGGCATTGCAGAATACTATCTAAAAGTCTAACATCTGACGAAGAGCCTATAGACACAGATTCCAGGTCCCAACTCCTGCTTGTTCCCATGAGTCCTTTGCCAACACCCCCTATCAATTCACTGCAACTTGGAATGAGCAATTGCAAAGCAACAACTATCCTGATTTTGTACTTTGAAAGCTTTAGCTTTGTTTTTTGCTATGTTTCTTTCTTATCCCTCCTTCCTTTCCTGTTTACCCTCATGTAGTTGGAAGGTCTTAAAATAAATGTAAGGACATATTAGAAGTTTTCTTACATTGAATATTATAATCACTTCTTTTCTCCTAAAAGACACATTGAAATAATCCTTCATTACCATGTTTGATACATACACGCTTCTTTCACCTAATCTACACTCCTTTAAGCTGTTTAAACTCAAGCATCTTTTGGCGAAGACAGCCTGCTGAATTTTACTGAGCCTCTGATATAACCACAAATAATGATAACTTTAGGTAATTCTTTTTTTTTTTTTATCCAGGAATTGCTAAAAAGCCTATAACACAATTCCAATATAAAGGTCAACTACTCATTTCTTAAGAATTTCTAGCTGCTTTTATATCCAGGTCGGCATCACAGGCTAATTGTCAATATATAATTTCTCAGAAAACCATAAGTGGAGTTAGGTCTTATAAAACCAACATATCTTAAGAATTTGAGGGGGTGAGTCATAATAAGGTTCTTTCTTTACTGCACAAAAGGCTCCATAGTAGTTTACAAAATTAGGGGCCAGTGATAAAAATTATTTCCATTTTAGCATGAGTGATTTGCTTGGGTCCCTGTCTGGATTGTCAGTGGTCTGAACATCTTGACCCTGTTGTCCTCAGCACATTTTTTCTTCATTTCCTGCTTGTTCCTCTACAAATACACAAGAATAATGTATTCCAGGATTAGGCTCTCAGGGCCCGATCCATGTGCACACATCAGTTATTTGAAGAGGCAGAGGAGGAGTATATACTCCCAAATCCAGATGATTCCGTAACACTGGGCTTACCTTCATTTGTGCTGCTTTGCATGTTAAAGCTCTGTCATTCACAAGGACCGTTTTGACTCCAACTCAGCAGGTGACCGTGACGGCCACAGGGGTGGCAAAACAATAGCCTGGGTTTGTCAGTGAGTAATAATGAGTCAACATGAGTCCTTCCTGCCCCAGGTTTTTCAAGGCTATGCTACTCATCTGTCATTTTTCCTCCTCAGATTAATCCCATCAGCTTTCAGAAGATCTTTTGTGTGGTGATTCTATTAGTGAAAAGTGATTGGAGTTTTTGTGCATTGAGTTAGGAAGGAAAGGTAATTGGTGATCTTAACATAAGCTATGCAGATTATCTGGTGGCACTGCCAGTTCATTACAGTGCTGTGTTTTTCTCTGATGTTTAGTGGCTGGCGACTAAATAGCTTAGCGTTAGGGTGTCCGATTAGATAACAAGGAAATGGAATTTCTGAACATTATGAGATAAATATTTTAAGTGTTTTTATATTAACTTACACATTTTTATTAAGGAAAAGTTAATAAATTACCCATAATCCCACAAAGGAAACTATTAATATTTTAGTGATTATGCTCCCTTATTTTTCTTTTGTGTATGTTTGTGCATAGAATAACGGTAATATGAATTGTGCATCTACCGTGTGCTTATAACAGCCCCATGAGATAGATCCATAGGTACTTCTGTTTCTCATTTTGTTAGGAAGAAACTGAGGCCTAGAGAGAATAAGTGACTTGCCCACAGTCACACAGGTAGAAAATAATGGAGCCCTGGGATTTAACGCAGCTGGTTCCACAGCCTGTTTATTTTTTTTCATTTTGCTTTTAATAGGCATCTTAACAGTTTAGCTTTTGCCTACTATTATCTTTTTAAAATTACATTAAATTTTACTTTTTTTGAATTTAAATTTAAGTTTGAGAACACTTTTTATTTAAGGAAACTTAAAAAAAAAATTTTAATGCTTATTTTTGAGAGAGAGCAAGCAAGAGAACCAGCGGGAGAGGGACAGAGAGAGAGGGAGACACAGAATCCAAAGCAGGCTCCAAGCTCCGAGCTATCAGCACAGAGTCCAGGGCAGGGCTCAAACTCGCAAACCATGAGATCATGACCTGAGCTGAAGTCAGTTGCTTAACCAATTGAGCCACCCAGGTGCCCCTATTTAAGGAAACTTTAATGCCAACTTGTAATCTACTTGTTTCGCTTAAGTTATCTTTCATTTGCAAATATATTTCTCTTAACAATTTTAGTGACTATCAGATAGCTAACACTTACTATGTGTTGTAAGTGTTTGACATGCTTTAACTAACTTTATCCTCACAAACTACACTAAGAGGTAGGTACTGTTATCCCTGTTTTGTAGATGAGGAAACTGAGGTGCAAAGAGGTTAAGTAAGTTGCCCAGGTCACCAGGTGAGTAAGCGACAGAGCCAGCATTCAGATGGGGCCAGGCTGACGGCAGAGTCTGTACTGCTAAGTATTCCGTGATAGTGTGCAGCCTCCTGCTGTTACATCCTCCTGGAGGTGCTGTAACTGATTTAACCAGTCTCTTAATGTCAAATGTTGAGGTTGTTTCTAGTTCTTCAACAATGCTTTTGTACTTACTTTGTTTACATCTCTAGTTGTTTCTTAGGAATTGCTAAATCAAGTGATACACACATTTCCCAATGTTGTATTGCCCTTCAGAAAGGTTGTTTAGTTTTACCCTCCCACCATCATGGAATAAGAATGACCATGTTCCCTGCACTCTTGTCAACACCACGCAGGATTTTTTTTTTCTTTTTTTTTTTTTTTGGACTCTTGTTAAACTAATAGGCAAAATGGCTACTAGTGTGATGATGATTTTTTCATATATTTAAAGACCATTTACATTTACTTCTTGGTGAACTGTTTATTTTTCTATTTTGCCACTTTTTCTGTAGGTATAAGTTTAAATTTTAGTACTTGAAAGCAGTAGTACTGGTGGTACATCAGCTTTTCAATCTGCAGGTCATGTGAGCTGTGTGCTGCAAAGCTACACAGAAGCTTTTGCTCTCTGCTTGGACATGCTCGCTTCTCTCTGAACATTAATGGTCTCTGTAAGGTCAACAGGTGGATCCCATAGGCTACCTGAGAAAAATTGGTCTTGTCACTTCATAGCAAGTCAGTCTTTGATGAAGGTTCCTCATGACCTCAACAGATGGAAATCTGGTTAAATATTATAGTTATGTGCCCTCTTAAATTTTAGTGAATTTCATGGAGAAGGCTTCCTGCTGATGACTAATGAGAAATGTCAGGAAAACATAACATTCTTATTCTGGCATTTAAGTATTAAAATTTAAAATTTCAACAACATGGTTTTGAGCACTTGGCACAGATTATAGTGCTATTGAAATGAAAAAAGTATGGTTAGATACCAGCCATTTTTATTGTTTTCTGTCTCTGCAAATGAAAGATTTCAGATTCAGGGGCCTGCTTACTATGTGTAATATTTCTTTCCCTATTATGTTGACCCTGATCAGGTTACTATTGACACTTATCGGAGATTTGGAGCATGACTAAGATAGGCAAAGGAGGTTCCAGTTGTGGCATATTGCTTTTTGGGGTGATGTGATAAAAATGTGGATGCAAAGATAGGAAGGTAGAAAGAAAAAATAAACGGGGATCATTTTTGTTTCTAGGTAGCAGTACTGCCTGCATTGTGGTGCTGGACAGAACTAGCCACCGCTTACACACAGCAAACCTGGGCGATTCGGGCTTCCTGGTTGTCAGGGGTGGTGAAGTTGTGCACCGATCAGATGAGCAGCAGCATTACTTCAACACTCCATTCCAGCTCTCAATTGCACCACCTGAAGCCGAGGGAGTCGTCCTGAGTGACAGGTAATCTCCCCTCTTGGCCATTACATTAAGAGCCAGTAGGACATGGCTCGCCCACATCCTCCTCCCATCCCCCTTTACCTACAGTGGAGATGGGCATTTTCAGTTCTCATATGACATAAGGCACATTGAGAATGTTCTCATCAAAAAGATCTTTTAGTTTGACTGAAAGATATTTTGCTGGCTATTGCAGCCAAGTTGAATTCTAACAAACACCCAATAATTTGACAAGACTGAAAATATTCTTCAAGCTTACAGAATATCAGTTTTTCATACCAAGACCAACATGGTATATACGGTTATATTTGTTAAATTGTGCTGGAGAAGTGAATCATTGTCTATGCATGCCACTGCCCGTATGAGAATTTGCATATGTTGTTAGGGAAGAGTTCAAACAGACATCTGCTTTATTTATCAGAATAACTTCCTGATTCTCAGGGCCGCCTCCTATTATATGCATCAAATAGAACTTTTAAATTGTCAAGACCTTTCAAGACAATAACTACTTTTCTGAATCAACTTTTACAGTTTATTTTTCCTAAGATCAGAGTACAGAATAAAGCTAAGACAGTCTCAGATTCCTCTTCCTTTAACAACCTTATGGGACCTGGCACAAACCTATTTGATTGTGCCAGATTATGATTATGATTCATGAATGTTGTAAAATGGGTAATGAACCTTTTGTAAAAATAGAAGTAGTCTTGCAAAGGTCTGTTGTCTCTACTTAATAGTTCTTATTAAGCCAGATTTCGAGTGCAAACTAAGATAGAATGATTATTACTGCCATCTTTTAAACTGGAATGAGTATATTGTATAATTAGGTATTCAGGATTGTCCATCTAGGTCTGTTGCTGACTCCTAGAGAGAGGGAAGCATTTTTTTACTTTCAGATTAAGGTATGTTACCATAATTGGAAGAATATTTCATTATAGTCCCTTCTTCATTTGGCTCTAACATATATTCATATTAGCCATATTGGAGTGAGGAGAAAGCAGAACCCCAGGGGGTGGTAGATACCAAGCTCAGCTAACAGTTACAGAGAGCAGTGTTTTAATTTTCCCTTATTTGATTCTTGTTATTTTGGCATCTGAGTGCTAGAGCTGCCCTGCCATACCTCACACGCTATCTTTGGGACAGTCTGGTTAGGGCAGCGCTCTGGCCTGCCAGCGAGGTGGAGGTTGCTTCCCCCTGGAGCCCACAGACAGCTTGCTAGCATGTGACTTCAGCTCGTGTTTCAGTGCAGTCAAAAGTTTCCAGCAGCACAGTATGTTCAATCAAAACGGGCAAAACTGCAGCTGGCGGAACACCAAGCTCATGGGTGGGAGTGTTGGGAGAAGAGGACAAACCGTCCAATGGTAGCGAGTCTCACACAGGCAGGATAGCAAAGGACACTCCTGGGGAAGAAAAACCTCAGCAGAAAATAGAGCTTCACTGCCAACCTGGTCATTAATCTAAACTTCTAGAATCTGATTCGTTTCCAAAGTCTGAGCAACTGTGAAGTGTCTTGCATTGTTTCTCTTTATTCCACAGAAGAAATCGACCTGGTTTCCACCAGTTTTACAGTCTTTTTTCCTCCTGCTGAATGACATTTCTTTTGTCACTCGGTTCCTCATATCTATAAAGTATAATTTTTCCTTAATTTACAGGTTTCCTTTAGTTTCCTTTTGGTTTGCTGTCTTTACAAAATATTTGTGATATAAATGTGTAAGTGATATGTGTAAGCCAAAGCCCATCACAGAACTTTGAAATGTGCTACTTCTTTTCCTCAGTCAGGAGTAGATGAACCAGAAATTTTCTCAGTGCACTTTGTATAAATCCCCAGCAGGCGTGGGTGGGTGGGTTTTTATGTTTTCTCTTCACATATTTTATAACGTATCAGTTACACAAACAAGTTTTGGGATTTTTCTGTCAAGCTCAGGGTACTTGGTTCTGGCTTCTCCTTTCTGGATCAGTGTGTAAATTTTTTTCTTTGCATTTGTTCCCTAATTACAGGTTAAGGCAGATTATTAGATATTTCACCTTTCCTTCACCTTGGAGGCTTGGATTCAGTGAAGCTGGCCTTTGGAGATGGCTGAGAACCAGCCTTTGGGAGAGGGCCTTTGACTCTTTGAGTATATGATCTTTTCTCCCCACCTGAGATCCACCCCCCCCCCACTCCACTTCTTGTATCTGTTTTCATCAGGTGTTATCACAGAAAAACAAGCAAAAAACCACTCCCATCTATCTTTTTTAAAGTTGCATACAAAAAGATGTAGTGAAAAATCTACCTCCTATCCCATCCCCCAGCAATACATTCTCTCTCCTCAGCCACTGTTGTCTGTTCATTGTGTCCTTCCAGATTTATTCTCTGCATATGGAAGCGTCTGTGTTTATGAATCTACCCCCCCTACACACACACACACATGCACACAATGTCTGTACATTCCTCTCTTCATTAACAATGTGTTGAACAGTTTTTCCCAATTTGGAGGGTTACTTTGTTTCTTCACTTATTAGATATTTCTTGAAGACCTACTTTGCACCAGGCATACTAATAATTAAATACTTAGGTGATGACAGGGTGCCTGGGTGGCTTAGTCGATTAAGTGTCTGACTTCAGCTCAGGTCATGATCTCGTGTTTGTGAGTTTGAGCCCCGTGTCAGGCTCTGTGCTGACGGCTCAGAGCCTGGATGGAGCCTGCTTCGGATTCTGTGTCTCCCTCTCTCTCTGCCCCTCCCCCGCTTGCATTCATTCTCTCTCTCTCTCTCTCAACAATAAATAAACGTTAAAAAAAAAAAAAACTTACATGATGAGCACTCTTTAAGCCCTGGAGACACACAGTCCCTACTCTGCCTTACTAGTCCATACTAATACTAATCTAGTAGTAATACTAGTGATTACTGGCACTATAGTGAGAAATATTGTAGGTATTTCATGTGAATTCTTACAGGATTTGCATGCTCTCTTCCATGGTGCTCTCTTGTTACACTATTACGGCAGCCTCCTGAGAGCCAGAGTCAAGCCTGCAGGGAAACTGATGAGTAGAAAATGAATAAGAGAGGATGGAATTTGGCTCTAAAGAATTAGGAAATAAAGACTCATTTCTACTAGGCTTTTAGAGGCATGTTAGTTCTGACTCAGAAAAGAACCCTTCCTCCTTGTAAGCCCTTTGTGACTAATCATCAAACTCAGTCTTACTTGGTAGTTTCAGTTAAGCTTTTGAAACATTTATATCAGATTTTTCAATTAATTTTTTTCAAGGTTAGGAATTTCAGAACAACTGGGGTTTTTTTTTTTAATGTTTTTTATTCTTTTTTGAGAGAGAGGGAGAGCGAGCCAGCACGAGCAGTGGAGGGGCAGAGAGAGAGGGAGACACAGAATCCCAAGCAGGCTCCAGGCCCTGAGCTGTCAGCACAGAGCCCAACGCGGGGCTCGAACTTGTGAACCGTGAGATCATGACCTGAGCTGAAGTCCAACACTTAACCTACTGAGCCACCAGGCGCCCTGTGACTGGGGTTTTTTTAATTTTTTTTTTATTCTGTTATTATAAATTAGTTTTTCTTATAGCCTCATTACAATATAACATAGTGCCTGTTGGAAACTTTCACCATATCTCTGAAGGCCTCTTGTAACTTTGCCCCTACCCTGTCCTTGTCACAGCCCGGATGCTGCTGATAGCACATCTTTTGATGTCCAGTTAGGAGACATTATCCTGACGGCAACAGATGGACTTTTTGACAACATGCCTGATTATATGATCCTTCAGGAGCTAAAAAAGTTAAAGGTAATTAACTCAAAGGTTAGTTCGTGGAAGGAGAGGCCCTCTCTGGGCAGCTAAGTTTTATTGGTACAATTGTATTATCTCTTTTGTAGGAAAGGACTCTTGTAAATTTAGGAAAGAAATAATAGTTCTGGTCTTTCAAGCAATTGTAAATGGAAATAGTCACAATTGGAGTACTTGAGAAAAAAGAGGTTTCCCACCTACACCTTTTAGTAGAGTGGTAAAGGTTTAAAAAAAAAAAAATGGTAAAGGTAGGAAAGTCCAGATGAGACATTTCTTGTATTTTTAATTGTATTTTAATGGTGCTGGTTCCTGGTTGTCTTTTTCTCCTTTTATTTCTTAACAGACTCAGCAGGTGTTGAGGTCAGGAAAGACAAGAAATCACCACACTAGAGCCAGCCAGGCCAAGGACAACAGGCAGCTAGGGGCCTTGATGTCAGCTGAGCTGTCCCAGTAACTAAAAATTCAGACTTGGCCCATATAGAGAGTGGAAGGAAGTAAAAACCAGTTTTTCCATATTTTCCTGGCTTTGTAAAACTACTAACTCTGGGGAAAATTAGTCTTTTCCTAGGTCCTTACCAGTAAGCAGTTATGACTTAAAGTAAGTTGCTGAACTGTTTTTAAGCAATATTTTCCTCACCTTTAAAATGGGGTGGGGGGTACCATGGTCTTAGTTAATCCTCACCACAATGCTATTATAATTTATAGACTAAGACCATGTATACGAGGTCCTTAGTGTCATGCCCCATCTGTGGGATACAGTAAAGGTCAGGTGCTTATATGGAGCTGGCCCTGTGCTCTGCGTGGTGACAGAGTGGTAAGCAGAAATGACACATTCCTTCCATATGGAGCTGACGTTCTAGTGGAGAAAGATAATACAAAGAAAGAAATATATAATAAATGTTGGTGGCTTAGAAAGAAACTAAAGCAGGGTGAAGGAACAGAGAATAAAGCAAGCTGCTGTTTTAGAAAGATTGGCCGGGGAAGGCCTCTTTGAGGAAGCGACATTGAAGCAGAAGCCTGTTATTTATTTATACTAAAACTATTCCGAGTCTTAGCATGTTAGAGCTAAAGTGGACCTTGTTTCCCATCCCCATTTTACAGATGAGGAGGTTGAAGCAGCAAGGATAAGGGTATGGATCAAGATCACACAGCTAAACAAGAATCTTTCATCATGATATAAAATTCTGAAGGTATTTTCAATAGGACACCTGGCAGCTCTCACTTGGAGAGCAAACTGTGTGGTTGGCCAGGGTCGCATTCCTAAGCAAGGAAACTTTTGAGGTCCTCCCTGAAGTGCTATCAAAATCCACCTTTTCAGTCCTGTCCAGTTTTAGCAAGAATACCTTAAGAATTCCACATGGGAAAAAAAGCAGAAACGGAAATCCAACCTTCAGGGCCCAAGGCCACCTGAGCAAAGAATGACATCTGACTGACATCTTGTGCAGGCAGCACTGGTGGCCTTGTTCATTTTACTGAAGGTGTAATGTTTTAATGTCTTCTCTAACTAGAGTAAAAACTGAAATGCTGGAAACTGTGGCTAGATAAATGTTACTGTCTCAAAAAGTGGTATTTACAAAAAGCGTATGTACTTGTGTGCAGAAATCCTATGAGGCATTGTGTAAAGATAACTCCCTCATCCTTTCGTCTTAGAATTCAAATTATGAGAGTATACAACAGACGGCAAGAAGCATTGCTGAGCAAGCCCATGAGCTGGCCTATGACCCAAATTATATGTCACCTTTTGCACAGTTTGCATGTGACAACGGATTGAATGTGAGAGGTAAGCATTCCTTAGGAAGGTCATAGGGACTAACTGGGGACATAGTAGGATGGGAGCATTCTGGGCTGTGGGGTGAGGTAAACTAGAGCACTGGGGTGAGACCGGTAAGATATCCTCTTCAGTTGGGAGCCCGTGGCTTTGAGCCTGGTCAGCAGGCCCTAGCACTGAAGGACAAGAGCAAGTACCTGTCATCGTGTCTTCCCCACAGAGGATGCCCTCCAGAACTGAACTCCATTGGCTCTAGAGGCAGGCGGAACCTGAAGCCCTTTATTGCCACCACTGCACTGCTTGGACCTGAGCCCAAAAGGCCTCTAAGTCTGCCTAGAGGCCCTGGACATTCCTAACAGCTTAACATTCTGCCCTTCACGGGTCTGACATTTCACTTCTCCCTTCCTCTGGCCTTGTGGGACTCGTTGACGATATTTGCCTGCCAGATTACCACAGCAGGTTTTGAAGGGGAAAGCAATGTTAAACTGCCCTTGCCTCAAGAGTCCTTCTATCTGCTGAACGATATGTAACTTCGGGAGCAGGCCAGCAGCTCAGTCTTAGAGCTGGGGTGACATGTTGTGCTGTCGTATCAGAACTTGTGGAGTTGGTCAGTGTCTTGCTGGTACAATATTGTGACATGTAAAGCATTTCTTAGCCCTCCAGGAAGTATTAAAATAGAAAAAAGCACATGCCATAGCTGTTTGGCAGATTAGAATACAAGACTATTCCTAGTTTCAAAACATTAGATATGTTTGTCCAAATTAGGATTGTGAGTAAAAGCCTGTAACTTTCTCATCAGGCAGAATTTATCCCAACCAGATTTGTCTAGTTTACTGCGATTGCTGTAGACAGAGGATGTGGTAGCCATTTTAATAGAGCTCCTGTGGTAAAGAAGCAGCGAAGGTTTTTTTTAAACCTCAGTTAAACTACATGTCATTTTTTTTTAAACTATTTCTCTTTATCAGATATTTTCCATATCAAATACTTTTCTACTAGAGCATGTTGACACATCAAACCTGCCTTACTTGCAAACTTTTATCTCCTAGTACCTGCTTAGGCTTACTTTTTTAATTGACTTTTCCTTTTAAGATCTCTGAATACATTTTCATTTTCATTTTCATTTTCATTTTAGGTGGAAAGCCAGATGACATCACCGTCCTTCTTTCAATAGTGGCTGAGTATACAGACTGACCCGCCTAGGTGTCAACTCCGGCCTTTCCTTTCATCTTCCCAAGTTATCCCCTGCCACATGTGCTGATCCTGCTGGCAGGACCGTGTTTCTTTGCCACTGATCTCGATGGCCGGTGATG
Source organism: Herpailurus yagouaroundi (assembly GCF_014898765.1). Taxonomy (NCBI): domain Eukaryota; kingdom Metazoa; phylum Chordata; class Mammalia; order Carnivora; family Felidae; genus Herpailurus; species Herpailurus yagouaroundi. Next base: position 12,085,455 of record NW_024412422.1, read on the forward strand.
TAAGCCTTTGCCTGTCTTTTTGAGACCCGGTTGAGATCTTTGTGGAGAACCACTACTGTCGTTTGTTCGCTAGCTCATTATCTGCCAGCAACTTTGAAGAGAATCAAGATTTGAAGATAGGCCTTCACTTCCTACTGTCCTTTCTCCGATGGGATGGAGGTTTGCAAGGCCAAAATGGCTATTGCGTTTCCAAAATGGTTTAGGCATTGAAAATGATGATGTTGGTAACGTGCATTCAAAATTACAGTGTGTAAAAGGGATTTTTAAAGTCTAACACAAATTGTATGTTATGGTACATCTACTAGAAACATACATTATCATCAAAAGAAACGTTACACACGTACTATACAGTCTTTGTTATGATGATTGGGTGTGGCTTTATGTTTTCATTATAAACTCCTCTTTTTCAGGGGCTTATAATTCTGCTCTAAAACACTGCTCTGGATTATGAAGTCTTTATCCCAGGAGCTTTTTTGTTACAAATTGGAAGAAAACTTCAGTTTAGTTCTATGGATGCAAATGTTCTGTGGTTTTTAAAAGATGCCTAATTGTACTCCTGTAAGGAAAGTTTCGGCAGTTTATTGAGTGGTCCAAATCATAGGCTGGTGGCCTGATCTGCAGGAGGGGTGAGGGAGACTCCCTACTAACATTTTTCAATGGAAATATTCAATATTGTAAACTCCTCAAAGCCTAGAAATTTAATGTTGTGAAGTTCCTCCCAGCTGTCAGATACGATGCCCCTGTGTGGGAGTCCCTGGGCCACAGGCCTCACAGTGGACAGCTGTAACTTTGAATTTTGTTGGCTTTTACAGTCGTGCTACTCCTGGTCTCCCTGTCAGACCTGTCATTAGTAGCCTTGCTCTCCGTAGAGCGTGCACCACATTCGGGGAGTCTGTGTGGAAAGAGCACCTTGGGTGATGGCAACAGCACAAGAGTCCACAGGGAAAACTCCTGGTGATGATCTGACATTTGCATTTGCCCTACACAGAAATTTAGGGGTTTCTGAATCAAGCTTAATGTTTACAGTTTCCGAATAGCCATCTTGCAGTGTATAGTTTCCTTATAAAACTACCCCGCATTCAGTTTTCCCTTTATCTGCAAGCCCAGACTTATTTTTAAGGTTTGTGTACAAGTCGACTGCTGTAAAGATATATATTTTTGGGTCAGTTTTTTTTCCTTCATTAACTTGGTGGTAGAAAAAAAATATATATATATATACATGTATATATATATATATACATATATATATATACGTATATATATATATATATATACACTTAGAAATTCTTAAATTAAAGCCATGTTTTATATATAAGTCAGGTAACATTGGTGTATAGATGAGAATGCAATTAAACCTGATGAGAATCTACTGGAGGAGAATACAGAAAGTCTCTTTCTCTAAAGGAGATACTTATTCCCTGGTTTATTGCATTAAAACTTATGTTTGGGGTTACCTCAACTTGTTTTAAAAGATTTTGTTTTGTGAATTTGTACTGTATATTTGAGTAACTGTCAAGCTTTTGTTTTATTTAAAATTGTTTAACATGTACCATGTACATGTCATTACTATATTTCAATGCATCATGCTTGTAACAGGCATTTCATTTATAATAAGAATGAGTTATTCATTTGTAAGCTGTTCAGTAATTTATCTACTATTCCTAAATTGGCATAATGTTAGATATCTATTTTGAATCACCTTTAATTACATGTCAGAATGCCTTAACTACCCTAACTTGACAAAACAGAATTCTTTGGTAGAGGAGATAGGGGACGGGGCAGGGGGATGGAGGGGAGACTGTTGAAATAATGAGTAGCCATCGTGCTTTGATAAAACACAGAAGCGTGAGTGGCAAGTGGTGGGGTATTTATTTTGCACAAACTGTTTGCAGTCTCTGTGTATTTAAAAAGTAAAGAAAGTTGCATCCAGAAGGGTTTTGTTGGAAGGAATACATTTATACTTGGACTGACAATTTCAGTTCTTTTGTTTGGGTTTTTAATTATTTCTGGTCAGAGGTATGTAGCCTTATGATCTGGATATATTTTGCATTAATTTTCCAATGCCTACATTTAATTACTTGTAAGAGCAGTTCTGTTCAAGTCACTGGCTTTCCTCTGCTCTCATTTAACCCTTCAAACACAATCTTTATAAAGCTAGATTGGTGGTGTTTTACACAACACATTTATTTAATCAACTTACTTTTTTTGAGAAATGACTGTTAGAAACCGACATCCTTTGTGTCAGTGATGTTGAAAGTAGCAGGACAAGAATTGAGTTTCACAGTGGAACTGACTTTGGACCTGGCCTGTAGATTAGTGACACAGTATTTTCTCTATTTTCTTTTGCCCTGTCCTTTGTGTGTTGAGCACTTCATTTTGTGACTGGGGGTTGGGGGGAGTGGTCAGTTGAAGTGCTGCTTAACAGGGAACTCTCCTTCCACTCCCAGCAATCAGAGGCTCTGCTGGATCCATACTGGAATTTTCCAGGTCACAGAACCCAAGTCTCTGGGGGGTGTGACTGAGATATACTACTTGGTGGGTCTGATTCTGAACTTGATGTGTGTGTTAGTTGTATTTTAAATCAAGCGGTATAAACACACACACACACACACACACACACACACACACATTTGCCTCATCCAATGGACTTTTATAACAAAAGAGAATTTGGATTTCTAATTTACAAATGGCAAATTATTTATCCCTCTCTGGATGCACCAAAGACCAGTAAAGTTTATAGCTTTTCCATCTATATTTATAAAGCAATACTGTATTATAAAAATCAATATTTTTATCACATGCTTGAAATTTTTATTTTATTCTGTTTTAAAATGTGCACTCTAAACATATCAGAACCTTATTTCTTCCTGTGAACTTAAGCTGCCTGCGCACAAAAAAATTTACTGAATGGATAATGCAGTAGAATCCATAGGCTCTTCAAAACTGAAAGAAGAAATGGGGGTGGGGGAAACAAGTTACTTGTCCTGAATTACTGTCCTGGCTTGATGTGGTTGATAGGTACTAAATCACAAAAGAATCCATTCCAGGTATGCATGTCTGGGGGGGCGGGCTGTGTCTAGATTAGAAACTAGATTTTAAGCTTTGCGTGATAGGAGTGTGTCCTCTCCTGTCAGCTGCATTTGTTCTGGATAGAACAGTAGCCTTCAGTACCACCTTCAGTAGCACCAACCCACCACCTTGAGTAACGAGGCAGGAGTTGTTGGGATTCACTGAGTCGGTTTGGAGCATTTTGGAGATTGTAAACAAGATTGGCTAGAACTGTAAATGTTTGTCCTCTGGAATAAGTTCATGGTTCCTTGTCACCTTATACCAGCTATCTTTGGTAGAAGCTACAGCATCCAATTTCCCTGGAAACTATCACATTTTGCAATGAAAAAATTTTACAATATGAAAAACAAAGCAAAATCTGCTTATAAAATTGAAAATGTGAAGCAGAAAAGAATTTGGATTCTATTTGCTAAAAAAAAATTCTTTGCAAAATTGAACTTCTCAAACTAAACATCAACAGTGTCCATGGCAAAATTTTAACTGTTAGCAGGTAGTTTGTGGCAAAGATGGCTAAATAATGAAGCAAATTTGAATTTGTGTATACTAATGAGCTGCTTTTTTCTGTTGAGACTATCATTGTTTGTCTTACCCAAGAGGCAATGACCTGAATTGGATGTCTGAAATATAACTTATGCAGGAATAGTTCTGTAAATACATTTAAATAAACTGTAAAGATATTTAATAAATATAGTATTTATACTAATCTGCGTTAACTCCTCTTAATTTGAACCTTAACTACGTAAGACACCAGCCCTTGGCATTTTGTGGGTCTCTGTCAAGTCCTCATTTCCAAGGCTGTTAGTCATGCCAGCAGTACTCCTTACTTTGTAGCTATCATTTTCTGTCTTTTACTAGTTTATCCCACTTAGCTCTTTTTCACCAGCTGGTTTACTACATCAGTTTAGCTGCCTCAAAAATTCATCAAAATGGACTGATAATTGAATGTAAAATATAGATGTTTTCCCAACTGAGAAGGCTTTTGCATCTTCCAAAAATGGTATGGAATGAAGCCACAAAAAAATCTGGTGTCATTTAAACTTAGCATTCTGTATGCAAATTATAAAACCCAAATTACATACAATTTAATAGTGTGACTATGTCTTCCAGACTTGTGCTGCATCCAGGCAATTATTGGTGAGGGTGCCTTCACAACGTGCACCCCTCTGCCCATTTCAGCAAGCGAACCAGAAACTTCATCGTCTGCAAGGAGACCTCCGGTTACTCTTGGGTACACCTGCTCTCTTTGTAGTCATCCGCAATCGTTAGGACTTTGTGAAATTTCAGTGTTAATCATCAGTGTAAGCATAAGATATGTATATCTTTAGCTACAGTGTGAAAGGACTTGAAATTATGTGGGCATTGCCAATTTCCACAAAAAGCTTGGTGAAAGCCCATTTTCATTCACTGAGGAACGTTTTGGGATGAACTTGAGTTTTTATTAGGTTATTGTGGGTAGCTCTGACTCATTGACTAAGCTACAAGAGCCAAATTCATTCTGGTTTTAGTTAGAACTCTGTTCACAGTTCTAAAGTTTACTAATTCACTCTGCCACCTTTGTGTATGAAATCCTCACAAAACGTACAACTGCTTGCCAGTGAAACATTTCCTTGTGATGTGTTGGTTCACAAAGACTCCACAGTAAGATGTTACAGAAGTCAAGAGTTTGTCAGGTTATAATCGACTCTAAACAGGTTTGGGGGAGGGAGAGGCAGGCGTAAAATTACATAACAATGGTTTTGTGCCAGATTTTTTAGTCTGTTTGTTCAGGTAGGAAGCTGATTCTCAGACGGACAAAGAACAAAGACATTTGTAATCTACCTCATTTTACTCCAAACCTAGGGTCCCTGGCAGTGGAGGCTGCTGATCTATGTCAGATAACAGAAATAATTTTTTGGCATCAGTTCCATTATATTCTTTTCTGCATCACACTGCAAAATGTAAAAACCACATATGAAAATCAGAACAATTTAAGGCTACAAAATAAAATTTTACAATACCTAAAAAAACTCCAAAGTGAGGGGGGGGTAGCTATTATTTTTATTCCAGACTTTTTTTTCCAGAGATTGTTTTACTTAAAGTATAAAAAGCAATGAACAAAAAAAGTCATGCATTACACGAGAAAAGATTGCATAACTTTTAACTGTCTGAAAGCACCCAAACTCAAATGTTTGCAATCAAATACAAAAGCTACCTACTAGTCACAAGACCACAGGCCATATTGACGCATTCCAAAGAGCTGCTGAAGAAAGTCTAAATACCTTTATAAAAACTGGCAAAGAAAATGCTAAAAGCTCTAGTGTGAACGTGCACTGAATTGGAGAACTAGAATGGGCTTTTTCCCTGCACGGGAAAACTCTTCTGCCTCCCAAGTAGCATAATGGATTTAAAGTAAATATGTCCACTTAACAAGCAGCTATTTCTAGATATGGCTGTTATACCAGATGATGATGTTGAGAAAAGCAGAAACCCATCCCCCATTTCGAGGAAGGCCAAGACAATATCTTTATTGACTAAATGTGAAAACGTGTCTGAGGTTGCAAGTGAGCTAGCAAATGGGCTGAGGGCCAATTCAGCCATCATTAAGTGTTAGAATGTGGAAAAACTGCCATCATTCATGTCCTCTTCACTGTCACTTGCTGTTGCCAGACTGTCAAAAGGGTGGTTGAAGCGTTCTTGCTGGTCAGAAGAAACTGCTCCAAAGAACATGCAAGAAAACTGGAGGGAAAGAAGTTACTCCACTGTTTACTCAAGTGAAAGTGCTCGTTAGATGCCCCAGGTACCAGCCCCTTTTCAGAAACTTGGCCAATATGGTCCCCTAACATTAACGGTGATGGTTCATGGAACACCCCAAACCTTCATGACTGATCCAGCACATCCTAAAACAAAACCTTTCCCTGACTTCAAGGCACAGTTTGGGATAAGTGATGTGCTTCTGACTCTTCTAAACCATTAAAAAAAAAATTTTTTTTAAGTTTATTTATTTGAGAGACAGAGTGGAGGAGGGGCAGAGAGAGAGGGAGTGTAGAGCTCTGTCAGCACAGAGCCCAGTGTGGGGCTCAAATTAACGAACCATGAGACCTGAGCTGAAACCAAGAGTGGGACACTTAACCAACTGAGCCACCTAAGTGCCCCCTGCCTGAGCCATTAAAACTCACACCAAGGCAGTGGGAGACAAAGGGACCTTCTGCGGGCTACTTGACTAATTCATCTTCCCTTTCCCTCCTGCTTCAGCAGAGGCTACCACTCACTCCCAGCTAAGGCCAATCCTTCCCTCCCTGTCTCTGCCTCCCAGGCCTCTCCTCTCTTGAATAGGAATATCACCACTGTAATCAAATGTCACTTATCTCTTTTTTTCTTAATATTTATTTATTTTTGAGAGACAGAGCAAACGGGAGGGGCAGAGAGAGGGAGGCAGAGGATCTGAAGCGGGCTCTGCACTGACAGCAGAGAGCCTGATGCCAGGCTCCAGCTCACCAACCGTGAGACCATGACCTGAGTTGAAGTCAGGCACCTAACCTACGGAGCCACTCAAGCGCCCCTCTCATCTTTAAAATATAAAATAGCCTTATCCCATTCCCCACTTCCAACCGTTGCCTGACCTCTGCTGTAGAGTTGTCTGCATTTACTGTCTCCATTTTCTCATTCTCCTATTCCTCAATCCTATCTGAAAAAGCTGCTGACCCCATCACTTCACAAACTGTTCTTGTGGTCACCCCAAATCACCACATCCTTGTCAATGACCATTTGGGGTCTTCATCCCATTTGATACTCACTGACTCTTCTCATACCTTCCCCCTGCCACACTCTCCTGGTTGCCTTTAGAATTTTCAGCTGGCTCACCCTTTGAATTGGGGTTTCGCAGTCAGCACTACAGACATTTTGGGGCTGAGGGTTTTTCATTGTGGGGACTGTGCTGTGCAGCAGGGGATGTTGAGCGGCACCCATGGCCTCTATCCACTAGATGCCAGTAGCATTCCCCACCCCCCACCAAACTGCAACATCCAAAAAGCCCCTAGACATCGCTCAGTGTCTTCTGGGGAGCATAACCACCCAGGTTAAGAACCACTGCTTTAGGGGCACCTTGGTGGTTCAGTCAGCTAAACGTCCAACTCTTGATTTCAGCTCAGGTTATGAGCTCATGGTGTGTGAGATCAAGTCCCATGTTGGGCTCTGTGCTGACAGTGCAGAGCCTGCTTAGGATTCTCTGTCCCTCTCTCTCTGCCCCTACCCCACACTCGCATACTCTCTCTCTCAAAAATAAATAAACATTAAAAAAAAAAAAAAAGACATGGAGCCTGCTTAAGATTCTCTCCTTCTTCTGCCCCTCCGAGGCTCTCATGCACACGCACACCCTCTCTTCCTCCCTCTCTCTCAAAACATAAATAAAAATAATTAAATAAATAATTTGCCTCAGTAAAACTGCACCCAAAATAATAAGCTACCTAGAAATAAGCCTAACCAAAGAGGTAAAAGATGTGTACTCTGAAAACTGCAAAGCACTACTAAGAGATTGCAGAGGACACAAAGAAATGGAAAGGCATTCCACGCTCATGGATTGGAAGAATAAATACTGTTAAAATGTCTATACTACCCAAAGCAATCTACTCATTTAGTGCAATTCCTACCAAAACACCAACAGCATTTTTACAAAAATAGAACACACAATCCTAAAGTTTGTATGGAACCACAAAAGACCCTAAATAGCCAAAGCAATCTTGAAAGAAAAGCAAAGCTGGAGGCATCACAATTCCAGACTTCAAGTTAAATTACAAAGCTGTAGTAATCAAAACAGTACGGTACTGGCACAAAACCAGACACAAAGATCAATGGAAGAGAATAGAAAATCCAGAAATAAACCCACAATTACATGGCCAATTAATCTTCGATGAAGGAATATCCGATGGGACAAAGAATGTCTCTTCAACAAATGGAGTTGGGAAAACTGGACCACTTACTTACACCATACACAAAAATAAATCCAAAATGGATTAAAGATCTAAATGGGAGACCTGAAATCACAAAAATCCTAGAAGAAAACACAAGCAGTAACTTCTTTGACACAGGCAGTAGCAACTTCTTTATAGATATGTCTCCTGAGGCAAGGGAAACAAAAGCAAAAATAAACTATTGGGACTACATCAAAATAAAAAGTTGCTGCACAGTGCAGGAAACAATCAACAAAACTAAAAGGCAACCTATAGAATGGGGAAGTGGTTTGCAAATGACCTATCCAGTACAGGTCCAGTACAGTATCCAAAATATGTAAAGAATTTATGAAACTCGAGCACCTGGGTGACTCAGCTGGCTAAGCATCCGACTCTTGATTTCAGCTCAGGTCATGATCTCATGGTTCGTGAGTTTGAACCCCACAACAGACTCCACGCTTACAGTGCAGAGCCTACTTGGGTTCTCTCTTTTTCCCTCTCTCTGCCCCACACCTGCTTCCGTGCTGTCTCTCCCTCTCAAAATAAATATTTAAGCAGAAAAAACAACACACTTTTAGGAATTTGCCTTGAAGATACACTTTCGACAATATGAAAATACATGTGTAAAAGTTATTCACTGCAGCTTTGTAACTGCAAAATATAAGGGGGGATTATCTAAATGCCCACATATAAGAGAATGGTTGAATTAATTATGGTACATCACAGGTGAAATACTACACAACTGTTGGGGGGGGGGGACATAGAAAGTGACAGGGAGTGATTTGCAGTACATACTAGTAGGTGCAAAAAGCCAAGCGGAAAACAGCATGTATAGTATAAGAAAGGAGAAGAAATAAAATACGTGCATCTGCTCATTTGTGCAAAACTAACACAAATGATCAATGAAAAACTAATGAGATGTATTCTCTACAAAGGGTACAAAGAAGGGAGTGATGATCCCTTCTTTGTCTCTGCAGAGACGCTTGCATAGTTCTGACGTCTAGTGCTGTTCACAGGTCAGCACTCAAAGACCAAATCAACAAGGATTTGGGGAGAACCAGAATGGAAGACAAGCAAACAAAGGTATCCATATGATGATTAATATAACCATACTGAAATATGAGTGAAGGAAGAAACTACCCTAAGTAACTTTGAAAAACGGTCTTTTGAATATATACTTTATAGCTAAAGACACAAAAATGTTCACAAATATTATACCTCTGTTAGCAGATTCATTTTTCCAGGGGTATGGGTTAGCAATTCTGAAACTACGTTCTTGGATTGAACAATAAGTAAACATGTTGTGGATAGTAACAGCCAAGTTTCTCATTGTCAGACAGGAGTTATAAAGAAAAGGGGGTGGTGGTGTTGGACTGGAACTGGAGGTATCATGAATGCATGGGTTTTCGTGTACATATGTATGTATGTACACAAATAGATACAAAAATTGATCAGTATGTGTGTATGTGTCAATAAATGCATATGTTTCCTAGTTCTGTCTGCTGAGAGGCCCTAGAAGCAAGGAAACCCAAGTACAAAGGAGCACAAAACCTACTACCCACAAGTTGTTTTTGTCTACCATCCCCAATCAAAGGAACCAGGACTCTGGGAGAAGTGGCTGATTCCATTTGGGTTGGAGTCAGAGAAATACAAGTTAAGCCTAGCACACTTTAGTATATGTGCTGCCGAAGCGAGCACAAGCCTAGCACACTTTAAATTTCCCAAAAGTAAGTGCTCAAAAAATGCTGGAGACATGCCAAAGAGATAGTCTCCCAGTGGCCAAATATGGAGAGTTCAAGCAACAAAATAAATGATAGTTATGGATCATTACCCAGAAAGTAATATTAATATCCAAGAGTATTTTGTGATCTAAATAACAATAACAGATGAGGGGAAGGAAAGTTATTAAAGTGCAATTTCATCAGATAATAGAAAAACTACCCACCAAAAAATTACCATTTGTCAAGCATCACAGTAATAACTATTTTAGACCAAAAAAGCATCAATGGATGCTAAAATTAGTAGGCAAAAAGTATGATGAGAAACAGGATATTCATGTAGTTTCAAAGTATCTTCCACCACGACACCTTCAATTACTAACAGAAAAAAGTACCTTTACAGTGGAGAGATCTGGCAGATAACACCTTAATTATATGATAAAAATTAGGATTACCAAGGCAAGTCTCCATCATGTGCCTCCAGATATGATGTAGAAGAACACAGCGTCATTCTGTTGTATTCTTACTAAAAATACACAGCTGAAATTTAACCATGAAGAAATCAGGACAATTCAAAATCAGGGATATTCTAGTGAAGTGTCAAGGTAAAGAAAGGCAAAACAAGATTCAGAAAATGTTCCAGATTAAAGGAGACTGTTAACATTTAGGGAATCTGGGTAAATGGTATGTGGGAATTATATACTAAATTCTGTGAGTCTGAATTTATTTCAAAATTTAAAAAAATTGATGTGCATGTGTACAAGTATGAGTGTGTACATATGCACAGAAAAAGTCTTAACAGGTAGAGTAATAATAAAAGTGTTCATAGTGATTATCTCTGAAAATCTCTTATTTGTACTTTCTGATTTTTCTCTGATGAACTGATAATTGTACTGTTACACATAAATGTTAGCATTTGGAGTCTGCGAGAAGGGTATGTAGGAATTCTTTGTACTAATTTTGCAACTTTTTAGAAGTGAAATTATTTTAAAACGACAAGTTAAAAATAAACGAAACAGGGGCGCCTGGGTGGCGCAGTCGGTTAAGCGTCCCAGCCAGGTCACGATCTCGCGGTCCGTGAGTTCGAGCCCCGCGTCAGGCTCTGGGCTGATGGCTCAGAGCCTGGAGCCTGTTTCCGATTCTGTGTCTCCCTCTCTCTCTGCCCCTCCCCCGTTCATGCTCTGTCTCTCTCTGTCCCAAAAATAAATAAAAAAACGTTGAAAAAAAAAATAAACGAAACAAACAGGATGGGCCATATTATCGTAAGAATGTCACTAGCACCATAATGGCTACAATTTTAGTCTGGTTCACAGGTGATGGCCCTCTAGTGTGCATGGCAGATAACTGCTAATCAACTAGAGATACAACTTTAGTCATTCTCAGCTTGCCCAACCAAATGACTGACAGGTGGTGTTACTAGAGAGGAAACCTATCTGCCATTCCCGGCGTGGAGTGTGTTCTGTAATGGGGCAAGAGGGAGGGAAGGAGGAGGCCCAGTGAAGAGCATAGGAAATATCTTAGGGACGGTCCCTGAATGCCATTCTGAGGAGTTTAGGTGTAATCTCATGGGAAAAAAGGAATGATCCAAGAGTTTTGAAGACAGGAGAGTGACGTGTAAAAATAACATTTAATGAGCGCCGACCATGTGCCAGCTCCATATATTGGTTCAATTAGTTTCCACAGTTCTAATTAATGGGTAGTATTATTATCTCCATTTTACTGATTAAAAAAAAAAAAAAAAAAAAAACTAAGACAAAGAGGAGTAACTTGTCCTAGTCACACAGCTAGTAAGTGGCAAGCAGGGATGTGAACCCAGGAACTCTAAATCTGGAGCCAGCACTCTGAACCCCTGTACTCCATCCTCAACTAGAAGGTTTGCACAAAATCTTCTAAAATACTTTGAGGAGAACCAGAGTGCAGGGGAATGGAGGCATGGAGGCCAACTTGAAGGCTCACAGTAGTTTAGGAGGAAGATGGTATGGGGATAAATACTTAACCATATTGGAATTTCAGTTTTGCAGGAATTTGCCACATTAAGGCAAATAATTCCCTTTAAAAATAGAATGTCCTTTTTAGAATTTAAGTGACATGATGGGAAATTTGAAGAAGAGTACCTGTAATGGTGCTCATGGAGCTTACAGTTCTTTATACATGTCACTTTCCCTACTGAGGAAACGGGCAATCTTAGTGAATTTCAGGGAGGTGAAGCAGTCAGAAAATGTTTTTGTGTCGTCATCTGTGAAAAAGTAAGCACATAACATGTGACCAAAAAAAGGAGGGGGAAAACACTTTCGTATAATCAAAGGACAAATTTCTGTTTTCACTTTATGGCCAAGCTAGGAATACAGAAGAGAAAACTGTCAACTGCTAGGAATGTAACAGGTATTCAGTAAACACTTATAGGGGCACCTAGGTGGCTCAGTGGGTTGAGCTCCGACTTCAGCTCAGGTCGTGATCTCGCAGTCTGTGAGATCAAGCCCCGCATTGGGCTCTGTGCTGACAGCTCAGAACTTGGAGCTTGCTTCGGATCTTGTGTTTCCCTCTCTCTCTGCCCCTCCCATGCTCATGCTCTGTCTCTCTGTCTCTCTGTCTCTCTGTCTCTCTCTCTCTCTCTCTCTCTCTCAAAAATAAAATAAACATTAAAAATTTTTAAAGAGGGGTGCCTGGGTGGCTCAGTTGGTTAAGCGTCCAACTTCGGCTCAGGTCATGATCTCAAGGTCAGTAGATTTAAACCCCATGTTGGGCTCTGTGCTGACAGCCTGGAGCCTGCTTCAGACTCTGTGTCTCCCTCTCTCTGTGCCCCTCCCCCGTTCAAGTTCTGTCTCTCAAAAATAAATAAATGTTAAATTTTTTTTTAATTTTTTAAAGAAAAAAATAAACACTCATAGCATCAAACTGAATAATAAATGGAGTTTACAACCCAATTTTACTACTCTAAAAATCTTTTATACAGCATAAAAGATAGCGACTTTTACAAATATTCTTTCTCCCTTCAATTTTCTAATTCTAAGAAACTCATATTTCCAGTAAAAGAAGCTTGAATAAAACATTAATGTAAACATGTTAAATTGGGACTGGTATTTCAGATACTTCAGTTTTCTAATAAATCCTATTTATCTTCAGCTCAATAGATATAATAAGGTTTAACACAACAGCACTCCATAAAGCTTATTATCCACCTAGTAAAATGTTGGTAATACAAATGTTATTAGCTGGGACTCCACTATGAAAAAATTTATGATGTTTGTTGGGATGAAATTTGTATTTGTACTACAATGAGTAAAGGGTTTCCCAGCCAAATTTGAAAACTAAAATGAGGACACTTATTTTAGAAAAGAAATTATATGACTTTAGCAAAGTATTTGTACTCACAGATAAGTATCTTGTAAGAAATCATAATTTATTCTTTTAAACAAGTGACCCAAATCTCTACTTGAATATACTTTGTTACTCAATGAGCAATTTTTAACTCTTTTGTACGGACAGCCTATATAAGTCAGTCTTTGCACCATCTCAGACTGGTTTCACCTCTGCCCTATCAAAAAGTAAGGATGAACTAAATTCAGGATATTGGGGTGAGCTTGGGCAAGGAGACTGCAAAAGGAGACAGATGATGAGAATTCCTGACTGAGACACGGTCGGGTCGGTCGCGTCTCAACGCTTTCCCTTTACCTTCCTCAGATACGGAGACCCCGGCACCTCCTCTGTGTCGCTGACGCTGCTTTCCGACACTTCACTCCTGTCTCCATTCGCTCTTTTCATTATGGGGCTGCCACAGTTTTCCAGTGCAGAGACATCTGTGAGAGTCTCCTTCGGATAAAGCCTTTTAGGTGCTACTTTTCTCAGGATACATTCTGGGGTCTTGCTGGTTACATTTTTACCAGCCTCTGAATTTGAACTCAGTGGCTCTGACCTGAGGTATTAAGAGATTAAATGAACGAACTGTTTGCCTGGAAATATATATTTTCATATAACTGATGAAGCAATATGGGATGACAGTGATAACACTGGTTTAGAGAATATATTGAAACAACACAGAACTAGTTGTTGAAAGTTAAAATTTACATATATGATTATTTAGAAATTCTCCCTACAGATTCAAATTCTTCAGTAAAGCAACCCAGTGTGCATGAGACAAACCTGTGATGTAGTAACAGGACCAAAAGTTAGAAAAAAAGTCAAATACTAAACATCTGTATGATAATATTTTATACAGTCAATAAAAATCATGTTTCCAGGGCCACCTGGCCAACTCAGTCTGTAGAGCATGTGACTCTTGATCTCACGGTTGTGAGTTCAGGCCCCATGTTGTATGCAGAAATTACTTAGAAATAAAATCTTAAAGAAAAACCATGTTTCCGAATCATAATCAGTGATACTGGAACATATTCACAATATATTCTGTGGGGGAAAAACAAGATACAAAACTACATATGCTATATGATCCTGATCTTATTTTAAAACGCAAGTATATGCAAAATAAGAGAAAAAAAAAAGGTGAGGCAAATGTTAGCAGTGGCTATCTCTAGGTAGTGCAATTTTGATTATCTTCTTTCTACTTTTCTGTATTTTCCAAATTTCCCATAGTACCTTTAAGCTACTTTTACAGTGAAGAACCCTGCACCAAAAAAAAAAAAAAAAAAAAATTTAAAAAGGAAAAAAAAAAAAGGAAAGAAAAACAATGGCTGTCTCCTTGTCTGAGAAAGAGAGTTCTAGGCAGTGAATAAAAACTGTCCGGTGAAGCTTAACACCATATCCCTCCTAAAAAATGACTACCAAAAATGGAAATGAGTTTTGGGTAGTAACAAAGATAAACCAAAACTATTAAATTCTGATCAGAACAGAAAAAGCAAATTTCCAACACATGACTGAGGATATCTCAATGCTAGTTAGGTCCTACCATAGCTCTTCCTGATTCAGTCAATCTGATCTAATGTTTTGTTCCTCGACTGTTTCCTAAATGAATGCCGATGAATTATTTCAGGATAAGATTGCAATGGCTTTTTCCCAAACAATAAAGACGTTGAAACATTGGCCTTACCTTTTTTGTTTTTGGGAAAGACACAGTGACTGCGGAGAAGATGCTCTACTTGGCTCATCAGCTAATGTAGCCAAAATAAAGTTAGCTTCCAATAACATATCATCAATACTTAAAGCCATAGGTCTAAAAAAAGGCAAAGTCAGAGCAAACATCATACACATTTTCTGATGGACACTGGGAAAACATTAAAAAATGACACTTAATTCAAGAGTAAAAGGAGATCATAGAAGTAGAAGTCCTTTTTGTCTTTTCACAAAGTTAACGCAGTCCTAAGGGCTGAACGGACCTTAGACATCATCAGATCTAATTTCATAAAACACATCTATCCTAACCTAATCTCACTTGAAATTTTAGTTCTGAAATACCATAGAAAATATCATAGCTTCATAGAGATTAGACTTATTTAAGCCATGTATAATTTTCTAATTAGGCAATTTACTTGGCACGATGTCAAATTTATAAGTGTTTTCACTCTGCAGAATATATCTTTCTCAATTACCAATTAAAAAATGCCCTGTTATGGCATCCTTCAAAATTCTAGTTTGATAAGTGTTGCTGATAAAGTAAGCAATTCCTGAGGTGTGAATTAACTGCAAAGCGATCCAAAGGGTTTTATTATTGATATATAACAACAATTAAAAAAAAAAAAAAAACTCAGAAAACTTCCCAAGGACTTACTTCCCAGGAAAATCAAAATGAATGGCTATAGGAGCATGCGTAGCTTCTGAAAACGTCAGTATTCCCTGAAAGAAAATAAGAAGAAAAATAGTTGAAATCTTTATTTAAAAATTACCAGTGAAATTTTGACACAAATTTTTGTTTACCTTCAATTCTTTGAAGCAAAATGTTATTTCACTATCAACTCCAATTTGAAAGAAGTCAAACTCATCTGGGCCAACAAACATCTCACTGTACACAGAACTGGTCAAATCTGTTCGATATTATAGGAAAATAAAGAATAAAATTAGTTCCAGAGGTACTTGTGAAGTTTTAAAATTTTTTTTTTTTTTTTTTTGAGAGAGAGAGAGAGCGCATGTGTGAGCATGGAGACACAGAGAGATGGAGAGAGAGAATCCCAAGCTGGTTCCACACTGTCAGCACAGAGCCCAATGTGGGGCTCGATCTCACAAACTGTGAGATCATGACCTGAGCTGAAATCAAGAGTCGGATGCTTAACCCACTGAGCCACCCAGGCACCCCATTTGTTAAATTTTAATATGAAAATACAACTGTAAGTGGTAGATTAAAAATAGCCACAAGTCCTTTGACATCCCTTCATTGAGAGATGGGGTCTATGTCTATGTCCCCCTCTCCTGAATTTGGGTAGGAGGGCTCTCTGACTACTGCGACCAATAGGATATGGCGCTATAGGTGAAATGACCTGGTGCTGGTTTCTGAAGAGACTGGCAACTTCTACTTCCTCTATTCTCTATCCCCTTCCTCTATCCTAGAACACCCACTCTTGGAGCTCAGCCACCATGCTGACTTCATGCTATATGAAGTCCAAGTTAATGGAGAGGCCATATCTATGCAGTCACTCTGGTTAACGGCCCAACTGTGTTCCCAAGATCAACTACCAGACATCTTGGATGTCTTCAGATGATTCCAGACCCAGCCGCTATCTAACTACAATTGCATGAAAGACCCCCAAGTGAGAACTGTCTAGCTGAGCCTCGTAAACCCACAGAAACATAAGTGACAAGAATAAATTATTTTGTTTTTTTTTTTAATTTTTTTCAACGTTTTTATTTATTTTTGGGATAGAGAGAGACAGAGCATGAACGGGGGAGGGGCAGAGAGAGAGGGAGACACAGAATCGGAAACAGGCTCCAGGCTCTGAGCCATCAGCCCAGAGCCTGACGCAGGGCTCGAACTCACGGACCGCGAGATCGTGATCTGGCTGAAGTCGGACGCTTAACCGACTGTGCCACCCAGGCGCCCCTAAATTATTTTGTTTTTCACTGCAAAAATGTTTGATATAAATGCTCAGAAATATATACACACACACGAGTACCTTTTCTTCCATTTTCTTTTTACACCTTACTTGAAGTGTAATTAACATACACTGTTATATTAGTTTCACATATATAATAATTCAACAATTCTATACATTCCTCAGTATTCATCAATATAAGTGTATTTTTAATCCCCTTTATCTGTATCAACCATCCCCCTACTTACCTTCCCTCTGCCAACCACTGGTTTGTTCTCTATACTTACGAGAATGGGCAAGGGGCGCCTGGGTGGCTCAGTTGGTTAATTGTCCAACTTCAGTTCAGGTCATGATCTCACAGTTTGTGGGTTCAAGCCCCACGTCGGGCTCTGTGCTGACAGCTCAGAGCTCAGAGCCTGGAGCCTGCTTGGGATTCTGTGTTTCATTCTCTCTCTGCCCCTCCCCCACTCGTGCTCTGTCTCTGTCTCTCAAAAATAAACGTAGAAAAAAAAATTTTTTTTTTAAAAAGAGAGAGAATGCTGGGGCACCTGGGTGGCTCAGTCAGTTAAGTCTTTGGCTCAGGTCATGATATCACAGCTCATGAGTTCAAGCCCCACATTGGGCTCTGCTTGGAGCCTGCTTCAGATTCTGTGTCTCCCTCTCTCTCTGCCCACCCCTGCTCGTGCTCTGTCTCTCTCTCTCCTTCAAAAATAAATAAACATTAAAAAAAATAAAAGAGACTGCTTTTTGTTTGTTTCTCTTCTTTGTTCGTTCATTTGTTTCTTAAATTCCACATGAGTGAAATCATATAGTATTTGTCCTTCTCTGATTGATTTATTGCATTTAGCATTATATCCTTTAGGTACACCCACGTTGTTTTAAATGGAAAAATTTCATTCTTTTTTATGGCTGAGTAATATTACATTATATACATACCACATCTTCTTTATCCATTCGTCTATGGATGGACTTGGGTTGCTTCCAAATCTTGGCTGTTCTAAATAATGCTACAGTGAACACAGGGGTGCATTATCTTTCCAAGTCAGTGTTTACATTTCCTTTGGCTAAATACCCAATAGTGGAATTATTGGATCATATTGTATTTGGGTTTTTTTTTTTTTTAAGTTTATTTAAGAGAGAGAGAGAGACAGCAAGCACAAGCAGCGAAGGTGCAGAGAGAGAGGTAGAGAGAAGATCCCAAGCACAGAGCCCGAGACAGGGCTCAATCTCACAAACCATGAGACCATGACCTGAGCTGAAATCAAGGGTCGGATGCTTAACCAACTGAGCCACCCACATGCTCCTAGTATTTCAATTTTTAATTTTTTCAGGAAACTCTATACTATTTTACACAGAGGCTGCACCAATTTATATTCTCACCATCCGTGCACAAGAGTTCTTTTTTCTCAACATCCTCGCCAACACTTATTTCTATGTTTTTTATTTTAGCCATTCTGACAGCTTTAAGATGATTATCTCATTGTGTGTTGTGTTTTTTTTTTCTTTAAAGGAAGACAGACTACCACATGCAACACCTCATTTGTATGTGTCTCAAGTCTTGGAAGCTTGACTACCCAAGTTCTCCTGCAAAAGGACCGTGAGAGCTTGTTTGAAGGTTGTAGCAGGGGAGAGCAGCTACTTGTATACCGTTGACCAAAGAACAGTCCTCTATCAGGGAAGGTCATCCTCTTCAACTGAGCACACAGCTTCTGGAGGGACACACATCAAGCGGTAAGGGAGGAAGGGGACACCTGCCTAGCCAGACAGATTAGCCAAATCAACCCTGGCAATGGATGGGGTGACAGATGTTGCAGCCAGGTCATCCTCACATCCTCATTGTGGTTTTGATTTGCATTTCCCTGCTGATGAGCGATGTTGAGCATCTTTTCATATGTCTGTGGCCATCTGTATGCCTTCTTTGGAAAAATGGGTATTTAGGTCCTCTGACCTTTTTTTATTGAATTACTTTTAATAGCTTCACAGTATTTCATTACTTTCACTCAACCAATCTTCTGTCGTTAAATCTAAAGTATACAAGGAAATGTCCCAAACTATTAAAACTGCTTACTTCTGGATAGTGGGATTTCAGGTGACTTTTTTTTTTTTTTTTAGTGTTTGTGTTTTTTATTTTCTTCAATGGACATGAATTATGTAAGAACAAAGGATAAACAGTATATACTTTTTAAAAGGATCAAACACTACCCTAAAAATACATTATTATCAAACAAGAAGGCTCATGTCACTCCCAGTGTACTAGTACAGATTAAGTTTAATAATAAACAGATGGGGCCCAGGAGTTAAGCATCCAACTTTGGCTCAGGTCATGATCTCACAGTTCATGGGTTCGAGCCCCACATCAGGCTCTGTGCTGACAACTCGGAGCCTGGAGCCTGCTTCAGATTCTGTGTCTCCCACTCTCTCTGTCCCTCCCCCACTTGCATTCTGTCTCTGTCTCTCAAAAATGAATGAATGTTTTAAAAAACTTAAAAAACAAAATGAATCATTGGGTCTCCAATTGCTACTTGTGCCCATAAGTCCCCAGTCAACCATAACTATAACTACTCATTAGAAAGCTTCTCACAAGGGACAGTGTCTCCTGGTGAGACACAATGGCCATCTTTATTCAGAGATGGCACTACGGAATATAAAACAGACCTTTTACTAGAATAAGCATATATTTTCCAAATCATGCACTTCTGGGTGTCAAAAAACAATGCTAGATAAGACTTCAGAGAAACAATAATAACACAGTGGTATTGGGCCTGTGCCTTGAAGCCTACATTCAGATAATATTCCAGCCCTACTAACTGTGTGACACCAGGCAAGTCACTTAGTTTCTCTGTGCTTCATATTCTTCACATGGAAAAATGGGCATAATAGTACCCACATCACAGAGTTGTTACAAACATTACATGAATTCACAACTGGAAACCGTTTAGAAAAGAACATGGCACCAACTAAATACCACAAAAGTCATCTGATCCAATTTTAGCCCTGGTTCTACCGGTTTTTCACTTCAAATAATACAATTCCCTCCCTTCATATTCTTTACTGCTATCCCTCTCTCTCTCTCTCTCTCTCTCTCTCTCTCTCTCTGTCACACACACACACACACACACACACACACACACACACAATTACCCAAAATTAAAGAGTCTCAAACAGCTTGTGTCTGAAAGACCCTAGTCAATTTTCTTGGTAGCAAAACTCCCAATTTAATCATGCCTTAGTTTCTCCATTAAATCCAGGTAACTCTTGGAAGAGCTGACTTAAGATGTAGTCACATTTTTCTGCCGTGTGTATTTGCCATCTGGAATATCTTACATCTCTAATTTGGAGCTACTTTTTCTTCTTAGGTGATCAAAGATAATCTCAATTGGATTGCTCCCTCTTAATTTTTTTTTTTTTGTGCCAAACACAAAGGGTGATAAAAGATGAAAAACAGGGGCACCTGGTTGGCTTTTTGGAAAAGCATGCAACTCTTGATCTTGGGGTTGTGAGTTTGAGCCCCACAGTGGATGTAGAAATTACTAAAAACAAAACAAAACAAAAAAAAACTTTAAAAAAAAGATGAAAAACAGATCTTAAAATCTTAACTGAAGATACACTTTTCTCAGTAACCATTCTCCTAATTGTATATTTTTAAATCTTTTTTAATGTTTATTTTTGAGAGAGAGAGAGTGAACATGCATGCCCATGCTCTTGTGGGGGAGGGGCAGAGAGAGAGGGAGACACAGAATCCAAACCAGGCTCCAAGCTCTGAGCTGGCAGCACAGAGCCTGATGCAAGGGTCTAACTAATGAACCATGAGATCATGACCTGAGCTGAAGTTGAATGCTTAACCAACTAAGCCACCCAGGCACCCCACCATTCTCCTAATTTTAAAACACCTGAATTTCCAAAAACAAACTCAACATGGATGAAAGACCTAAATGTAAGACAGAAACAATCAAAATCCTAGAGGAGAAAGCAGGCAAAAACCTCTTTGACCTTGGCCACAGCAACTTCTTACTCAACAGGTCTCCAGAAGCAAGGGAAACCAAAGCAAAAATGAAATATTGAGACTTCATCAAAATAAAAAGCTTCTGCACAGCGAAGGAAACAATCAGCATAACCAAAAGTCAACCGACAGAATGGAAGAAGATATTTGCAAATGACATATCAGATAAAGGGTTAGTATGCAAAATCTATAAAGAACTTATAAAACTCAACACCCAAAAAAAACAAATAATAAGTGAAGAAATGTGCAAAAGACATGAATAGACACTTCTCCAAAGAAGACATCCAGATGGCCAACTGACACATGAAAAAATGCTCAACATCACTCATCATCAGGGAAATACAAATCAAAATCACAATGAGATACCACCTCACAGCTGTCAGAATAGCTAACATTAACAACTCAGGCAACGACAGATGTTGGCGAGGATGCAGAGAAAAAGGATCTCTTTTGCACTGCTGGTGGGAATGCAAACTGGTGCAGCCACTCTGGAAAACAATATGGAGGTTCCTCAAAAAATTAAAAATAGAACTACCCTACGACCCAGCAATTGCACTACTAGGTATTTATCCAAGGGATACAGTTGTGCTGTTTCGAAGGGGCACATGCACCCCGATGTTTACAGTAGCGCTATCAACAATAGCCAAAGTATGGAAAGAGCCCAAATGTCCATCTATGGATGAATGTATAAAGAAAATGTGGTATTCGGGGCGCCTGGGTGGCGCAGTCGGTTAAGCGTCCGACTTCAGCCAGGTCAAGATCTCACGGTCCGTGAGTTCAAGCCCCGCGTCGGGCTCTGGGCTGATGGCTCGGAGCCTGGAGCCTGTTTCCGATTCTGTGTCTCCCTCTCTCTCTGCCCCTCCCCCGTTCATGCTCTGTCTCTCTCTGTCCCAAAAATAAATAAACGTTAAAAAAAAAGAAAATGTGGTATATATATACAATGGGGTATTACTCGGCAATCAAAAAGAATCTTGTCATTTGAAACTGTGTGGATGGAACTAGAAGGTACTATGCTAAGCGAAATTAGAGAAAGACAAATATCATATTATTTCACTCACATGAAGAATTTAAGATACAAAACAGATGAACATAAGGGAAGGGAAGCAAAAATAATATAAAAAGAAGGAGGGGAACAAAACATAAAAGACTCTTAAATATAGAAAACAAACAGAGAGTTGCCAGAGGGGGTGTGAGAGGGGGGATAAGCTAAATGGGTTAAGAGACATTAAGGAATCTACTCCTGAAATCATTGTTGCACTATATGCTAGCTTGGATATAAATTAAAAAATCAATCAATTAATTAATATAAAAATAAAACAACCTGAATCTCAAAGCCAAATATCTTAATTATTGGTTATGTTCCATTTCCTGGATCTCTCAAAAATTTTAATGATCTTTCTACATCTTACTGCTTTTTAGACAAGAATAAATGTCATGCCACTAATGTTTACTGTGGTCAGTAATCAAGAAAATCAGGAAGTGACATTCCATGCAAGTGCCCTGACAGATGTAGTCCTTACCCACTGGTTCCTCACTGGAACTCTTAAGGCAAACACTGAGTGGGGTAACAGCAAGAGTAACTTCTTCTTGACTTGATGTGAAAAGAACAATTGCCTCAGCAAGCACTCTACAAAATGTAAAGAAAAGTACTACGTTATTTGAAAAACAAGCAGAAAAAAAAGTCTTATTAAATAAGACTCAAATCTTTAATCTGGAAATAAACAGGTTAGTCAGGATAGATTTTTAAAAACTTACCAAAAAAAAAAAAAACCACGTATTTTCTTTTTTCTATGTGAGCTGCAATATTTTTAGTGTATTTTAAAACGGCAACTTCATTTGACAGGCCAAGAAAATAGTAAAATATATTCTTAGTAAGACATGTGAAAGCTGCAAGATAAACCAGACACTGGAAGAAAATGTTTTTAATTCTATGTTTTTAAATGATCAATATATATTTTTAATGGCCTGCAATGATACGCCTAAGGGAGATATAAGAAAACAGAGCTGTTCAAATAGAACCTGCTGCAGACTCAGGTGAGGGTAGAGGTTTACAAACAGCCTGCTGCCTATATTCTCTTTCCCGTTGTTATTTGTCCTACATTATACCTATACTTTCAAGGTTGTCTTGACATCCCAAATGCTCTTTTATCCTGGGGCTCCCTTTTTAAAAACAGCTTTATTGATACAGAATTCACATACTGTACAATTCACAGATTTAAAGTTTTAATTTGTATTTCCCTAACTACTAATGATGGTGAGCACCTTTTCATGTGCTTTTCAGCCATTTGTATATCTTCTTTGGCAAAATATCTATTCAAATCCTTTGCCAGCTCTTAATTATGTTATCTTTTTATTATTGCATTACAACTTCTGGGATACTTTTTAAATTGAGGTGTTGTTAGATAAAAAATGAGATTCTTAGAATTTATGTGATGTTGATGTTAACCTGATGCTAGACATTAGCTCAGCAGTGTTTCTTGACGCCAAAATGTCAGGAACACCTGCCAAATTCATCTAGCAACTTTTCCAGTGTTGGGGGGAGGTGTTTTATAAGATACCAAATAACCTGACGTTAAAAAATGACAACAGGGGCGCCTGGATGGCTCAGCCGGTTGCGTCCATCTTCGGCTCAGGTCATGATGTCATGGTTCGTGGGTTGAGCTGTGCTGACAGCTCAGAGCCTGGAGCCTGCTTCAGATTCTGTGTCTCTGTCTCTCTCTGCCCCTCCCCCCTTCAAAAGTAAATAAACATCAAAAAAATTTTTTAAAGACTCAGAAGGCAATATATAAATGCAAAGTATTATTAGGTAATATATTTCTGTCTTGGTATCACTTAATATAAAAATCCAGTAATAGGATATTTTTAGAACTTTCTTGCCACTAAATCATCATTGCTACCATTAAACAGTTATATCATCTACTATTATCTTTTTCATGGTTTCCTCTTCACTTTGTAAGGTGATTTCTACAAGTTAAATATTAGCTTTTTTAAAAAATATAACTGATTACAAAGCTTAATTCTTTACTATGTGCCCATATTCAGAAAAAGAAAAATAAATACCAGAGAATTCATTACCTTGGTTGAATCACTAGTGTATTAGAACACATATTCTTTTCAAAAATAACTTGCAAGGGCTGACTTTCTTGAAAACATACATTATGAGTTCTTCTAATACCTTAAAAAGAATAAATAAACCTTTTAATAATTTTAAGTGCAAAACAAACTATTTAAAAAGTCTAAGTGTCGCAGCCAAACAAAATTAAAGTAACATTTACTATCTATCAGGCAGGTGCATACATAGCTTGAAGGAACACTATTCCTCCATAAATGTGTTTATCGCCCCCTAGTGGACATTATGCAACATGCCGGGTCCTTGGACAGTATCAGTAGAGCTCCCAAGTTCTTTTGAAATACAGGTTAATTCTTAAATTGTGTGTAAGATAGTGATTGCCCATTACAGTTCACGTACTTACAATTCCCTTTCACTACCTTTTATCCACATCTATTATTTCCAGATTTCTGGGACTCTCGGAAGTCAGACATGAACATCTGGTCTGTGAATTCTTTTCTTCCAAGAGGAGGAAGAGAGGAAGAGTGTATAGCTGTAACGGCTATGACCCCAGGTGCCAGGAACTGTAGTACACATTTTACATACATGACCTCTGATCTTCACAATATTCCTATGGTGTAAGCACTTACTCTCAGAAGAGGAAACTGTAGCTGAGAGAGACTGACTTTCCAAGGCTATGCTATTTTAACATGTATAGTCAAAATTTGAACCTAAGTTTGAATACAGAGCCAATGTAATAAAATCCAAGTGGGCTGTAACTTTCTACAGCATAATAATGTTGCAGTGAGAATCAAAAGGGCTCACTAGAAACAATGTTTCTCAACTAACTGGGATTTTTTGGTACCAAATTAATAACAGCAACATTTATTAATTTCTTAAGTATTTACTGACCACCTACTACGTACAAAGCTACATTAGTTAGTTTTTTATGGATAATAAACCAAAATAACAAACATTTGTTGTTTCTCACAATTCGACTGAGTCCTTCTGGTTTAGGCTGGCTTAGCTGTGGCTGGACGTTTTGGATGGCTTCACTTTCAGGTCTAGGGCCTCAGTAGACAACAGGCATGGCGGGGGCCTGCGGGGCCAGCAGAGGCCTCTCACCACATGGTCCCTCATCCTCCATAAGTCTATACTGTGCTGCATTTATTCTCATGCTGAGGAAAAGTTCCTACTTTAACAGGGGAAACTGCCAGGCCTCTTAAGGCCTAGGCTTGGAACTCACAGAATATCACTTCTATTGCATCTAATTGATAAAGCCCAAGGCAAGCCATGATTCCAGCTGGGGAATCAGACTCCAGCTTTTGAAGAGGGGGGTGTTGCAAATAATTTGTGAGATCTTTTTTTTTGGTAATCTACTACACACGAACAATTTTAGGAGCTGGGGATTAGCAAAGAACAAATCAGACAAAAATCTCTATCCTCATAGTGTTTACATTCTAGGGAGAGGAGACAGACAATAAGAAAATAAATAAGTAAATAATATGTCACAGGGTGATAAAGACCACAGAAAAGCAAAGCAGGAAAGACACTAGGGAGTCCCAGTGGTGGTAGGTAGCAATTGCAAATAGAGAGGTCACGAAAGACCTCATGGAAATGACACCATCTGAGTGAAGACTTGGAGGAAGTGAAACGGCAAGTTACATGCTACCTGGGAGAAGGAGCTTACTGGGCAGAGGGCTTCCAACCCATGTAGGACCTCACTGGCCATTGAAAGATCATTGGCTAATACCCTGTGTAAAATGGGAAGGTGGTTTTGGGTTTTTTGTGGTTTTTTTTTTTTTTTTTTTTTGAGAGAGAGAGTTTTGAGCGCTAGAGTAACATAAGCTGACCTATTTCATCTTTGCTTTCGTCCATAAATTTTAGATGTACTACAAAGAGCATGGCATTGTGAAGGATCACTGTGATTTCTATTTGGGGAAGACACAAATCTAAAAAGTTGGCATAGCTTACCTATTTTAAAAAATATTTTCAAGTTACTTTTGGAGGGACACTTAATAGATAGATGCTGACGGTAGAAAGTTCAAAAGATACCAGAGAGACAGTGAAAAGTAAGTCATCCTCCACTCCTGACTCCTGCCAGCCCTGTATCCTCCACAGAGGCAACTACCGTTACCGGTTTCGCAGGTACTGTTCACAAACAGCCCCGGCACACACAGCACAAGCATACCTCTAAATATTTCCCTCAAGCGAATACTGGCATTGCCAAAGATGTCTAGGCTGAGAAATGTCTAATCTGTCGTTCCTGATGCTCCTTTTCTTGCCATCGGCTTCCTTCACCTTTTACCTTATGAACAGGTGCTAAACACTTTCAACCTGTGCCTTTGATCACACTGCTCCCTCATCACAGAATGCCTTCCCATTTCTGCCTGCTGGAAACTTACCCAGATGTGATGCCACTAACCAGAAAGCCTTTCCTCTTCAGCTTTCTCTCCTTCGAGTCTCTGGCTCAAAGAACATCCAGTGTCCCTTGTTCGAGTAATTTGGTTTGATGTACCTCTTCGCTGTGGTTTTTCTAGTTTCTAGTTTAATAACAATAACAATCTCCCTAGGTAGCATGCAAATGGCATAAACATTTAGAAGTCCTGTTTCCCCCCTGGGTCATTTATAGGCTTTATCTTATGCTGCACAAAGCACTGGACTGTAATGAGACAAGGGATTTTTCATCAGAATTGACTTCTGGGCCACCTGGGTGGCTCAGTGGGTTAAGCGTCAGACTCTGGATTTCAGTTCAGGTCATGACCACATGGTTCGTGAATTTGAGCCCTGCATTGGGCTGACGGTGCAAAGCCTGCTTGGGATTCTCTCTCTCTCCCTCTCTCTGCCCCTCCCCGACTTGTGCTCTCTCTCACTATAAGAAAACCTTAAAAAAAAAAAAAAAAAAAGAGGAACTGACTGCCTTCTTTGATAAAATAGCACTATTAACAACAACAACAACAACAACAGCTGAATTAATGCAAATGCTTAGTAATGTATTTGGCCTAAATTCTGGCATAAGCTCGCTATCTTCTCACAGAACAGTAACAACAATTTAGGGCCCAGGAGCCAGTCGATGGACCATGCTGAGTAGTGGGTGTCTCATACCATCTGCTCCTGCCATGGGATTCCTGGCCCTATGAAAGAATTCTACCTGCCACTTCATAAGCTCTATTTCAAACTTCCCTCAATGGGTCCAGAGAACTCTTTCAAACCTGAAAGGGTACAGCTAAGGACGAACCATTAGTTTGGAGATGTTACATTTGTAGAGTTTAGAATTTTAGGGGCTAGTGATACTTCAAAAATCTTGTAAGTTATTCAAATATTCCTCAATCCCTGTAAGTTCACCATTGAGTTTAAAATCATTAGCACATCTGTAGAATGCCCAAAACTTGAAAACTTGAAGGAGTCCAACCTTCTTGACATCACTTCATTAATATATGCGTATGATTCAAAGTCTCATTTTCATTCAGTATCCCAGTGCACTCCTCTTATGGAAGAAGCTCCCCTCTGTTGGAGTCCTGTCCCCTTGAGCCAGGACAGAACATATTAGCAGGTGGTTCATATCCGAGTGTGTTCTTCAGGAACTCATGGACTCATTTTTAGAAACTCTAGGGCCAGTGCAAAAGAAAAGTATGGAGAATTGGTAGAATTATTAATGACATAAATATTTCAGCTAAATCTTGCTTCTCAGTGGTATAAATCCTTTTTTATCTATTTGCAGATGCTAAATAATTCAAGAAATCACTGTTACATAAACTTTTCATGGTTAGATTTAGAGAAGTCAGTCCTTTTTAGTAGCGCGGTTTTTTTTCAAGTGTTTTCTATCAGTGAAGAGAGACAGACTTACATCACTATCCTTAATTTCTTACCAAATCCCAAATATGTATTTCTAGCAGCTTATTGGCTATCCCTGCCCAGGTGGTTTTTCTCAACTAAATTTGAACGTTTCTCCACCAGATTATAAATATAAAGTTGCAAGCTTTGTTTTCTGGGTACACACAGTTTGGGGAAGTATAACTACTTACCTAATTAAGTAGCAGCATCTATCTCCTGTTCCCCTTCTTTCCTGAGCTGTCCCTTCCCCATTTTGCAGCTGCCATGAGGTTTGGGTGGGATTGACTCTACTTCCAGCATCACTGATGGGCCCTCATTGGTAGAAATTAATTGGTATAATTTTATCCCCCCCCACAATTAAATTTGGACCAGGTATGATGCTTAAAGAGTGAATTTCCTGGCCATGAAGATTAGTTTAGGTTGGTCCAATCAGAGCAAAGGCAAGAACTTTTGTTTAATGGATACATGAGGTAAGGCTCTCGCTCCCACTGGATGTGAAAGAGGAAGCATCTAGCCTCAGCTGCTGCTGCAAGCCACCTTATTATTGAAAGTTTATCAGAGAAACTAGCCTTAGGGTAAGTCACGTGGAGGAAAGGAGAGTTGAGTGAATTTTAAAAAGAAAAAGGAGAGGGAGGGGCACCTGGGTGGCTCAGTCAGTTGAGTGTCTGACTTCAGCTCAGGCCATAATAGGGCTTGCCGCTGTCAGCGGAGAGCCTGCTTCGGATCCTCTGTCTCCCTCTCTCTCTGACCACCCCCACTCATGCTCTGTCTCTCAAAAAATAAAATAAAAAGGAGAAGGAAAAGAAGCAGCAGCTGCTGCAGCCTGAACCAAACCCACACCTGTGACCCAATTTTGAACTTTTCATTTCCATGAGCCAATATTTCTCCTTATTGTTAAAGTTAGTTTGAGTTAGATTTTCTGTTTTTTTTTTTTTTTCCTGCTACTTGCAACTTAAAGCATCCCAACTCATATAGCCTTCCTACAAAAGCTACTGAAAATCAACCAATTGGAGTGCCTGGGTGGCTCAGTCAGTTAAGTGTCAACCCTTGATTTCAGCCCAGGTCATGATCTCACGGTTCGTGAGTTTGAGCCCTACGTTGGAATCCACGCCATTAGTGCAGAGCCTGCTTGGGATTCTCTCTCTCTGCCCCTCCCTTGCTCGTGCTTTCTCTCTCTCAAAATAAATGAATAAACTTAAAAAACAAAACAACGAGGGGCGCCTGGGTGGCGCAGTCAGTTAAGCGTCCGACTTCAGCCAGGTCACGATCTCGCGGTCCGTGAGTTCGAGCCCCGCGTCAGGCTCTGGGCTGATGGCTCAGAGCCTGGAGCCTGTTTCCGATTCTGTGTCTCCCTCTCTCTCTGCCCCTCCCCCGTTCATGCTCTGTCTCTCTCTGTCCCAAAAATAAATAAAAAACGTTGAAAAAAAAAATTAAAAAAAAAACAAACAACGAATCACAAGTATGTATTAGACAGTAATCTAATCAATCTGCTTGAGAGATTCTTAAGAAACTGAGAAGTTGGTTGTTTAAAATCTAGCTGGAAATAAGGGTTGAGGGTAATTGTAATGACAGCAGTCATTGACTCTCTAGTACTTCCTCCGTGTCAGACACCACGCTATGTGCTTCACACAAGTGATCTCGCTTTACATTCACAACAACCTCCAAACGCGAGGGTAAGAGTATCCCCATTTTACAGAAAAGAAAATGAAAGTTCAGAGAGCTGATAAGAGAAACACTCTCCAAAGGCCAGATATACAAAGGAAGCCCTGTTATATTTCTAAGTTAGCATGACTGTTCATAAATTTTGTTCAAACCAAAAGGCTGATTAATGGCCTGCCATGCACACGTTGTACATCTGCTTTGAGAACGAGTAACCTAATGAAAATCACATTGTCAATGCTCCTGCTCCTGCATTCCTCGTGATTCCTGCCTATATGCTAATCTATCATCTTTCGAGCTTTTACAAAATGTAGAAATGTATATAACCCTGTAAGAACTGCTCATTCTCTAGAGCACTTTCTCCCCCATGAAGAGTGTGTTTCCCAGGCAGCTGTCCTAACTTGGGCTCGAATAAACTCTTTCTTACTTTCAGAGATTCTAAAAGCTTTGTTCAATTTGTGTTGACAAAGCTTATGCACTTTCACAAAGCTAATAAGAAGCATAGAAGGGGCGCCTGGGTGGTTCCGTCAATTAAGTGTCTGACATTGACTCAAGTCATGATCTCACAGTTCCTGGGTTCGAGCCCCGCGTCAGGCTCTGTGCTAACAGCACAGATTCTGTGTCTCCCTCTCTCTCTGCCCCTCCCCCACATGTGCTCTGTCTCTCTCTCTCTCTCTCTTGAAAGTAAATAAACATTAAAAAAAAAAGAAGATGGGGTGCCTGGGTGGCTCAGTCAGTTAAGCGTCTGACTTCGGCTCAGGTCATGATCTCACGGTCCATGAGTTTGACCCGTGCGTCGGGCTCTGTGCTGACGGCTTAGAGCCTGGAGCCTGTTTTGGATTCTGTGTCTCCCTCTCTCTCTGACCCTCCCCTGTTCATGCTCTGTCTCTCTGTCTCAAAAATAAATAAACGTTAAAAAAAATTAAAAACAAAAAAGAAGCAGCAGCAGCACAGAAGAATCCATACCCAAGTCTGTGATGTCAAGGCCTGCTGTGCTTTTAATCATGCTCTTTATGTGATTCTGCTATTACATGAACTAAAGTTCAAAGAAGGGGGAAATCATGTTAAATCATTGATATTTTGCAGGGGAAAAATTGAAGATTGTAATACAAGTATGAGGTGAAATTTAAGTAAGACATATAAGATCATTGTAACACTACAATAACCTTCCAGAAGACCATTCCGTTACAAAAAAAGATGTGGACTAATATCACAAGCATGAGCTTTTTTTTTTTTTTTTTTTTTTTATTTATTTATTTTGATAGAGACAGAGACAGAGTGTGAGTGGGGTAGGGGCAGAGAGAGAGGGAGACACAGAATCTGAAACAGGCTTCAGGCTCTGAGCTGTCCACACGGAGCCCGATGTGGGGCTCAAACCCATGAACTGTGAAATCATGATGTGAGCCAAAGTCGAACGCTTAACCAACTGAGCCACCCAAGCGCCCAGCACGAGCTTTTTTAAAGCATACAATTCTACATGCTAATGTCAAATAAAATAGCAGCAATCATAATAAATACAACAAGCTAACAGAGAATGTGCCAATGTTCTTTTAAACACTTTAGAACTATAACTTCCTCTAACTCATCAAATCCTTCCCTAAAACCCAAGGAAGCTGGTACTAACACGACCCTATTTTACACTGGGGGGGGGGGGGGGAATGAGGCAAACAGATGGAAAATAATTTGCTGAAAGTATCAGCAAAGAAAGGGCAGAGAAGGATTCCACCCTAGACCTTATGGCCTCCAGAGTCCATGCTCTTAACCACCGTGCTATACATACTTAAGCATGTAAATGTCCCGTGGGTACGTTTGAATATCTACCACTCAAGGCTGGGAGGCAGGAAATCTGTTTTACAGCTTCGTGTAACAGAGAGAACGTATAAAAGTTTTGGCTCCTATTACTGTGACTTACTAATTTTGTGACTGTAGGCCAGTTACCATGCTTCCTTCAGCCCCAGATATAATACTATGTGCCTCTTGGAGGACTTTCAATACAGGTAGGCATTATTCTTTTCTGTTCTTACCAAAGAACGCTGTTACCAAGGCACTCTTAACAGAATATCATCAAGCAGCCAGTTAATTTTAGAATCACCAGTTGTTTGAATTCAAAAAGACATTTAAAAAAAATTTTGGTTTGTATACAGGCCAAGCTTGTGCCACTGATAAGTCAAAAGAGGAAAAACTGAAGACAAATCATTTCATAATACTTCTACAGAGACAAGATAATACTTTCCAAGTATTTACAATGGCCCTACAACAAAACCACATAAATTCTAAGCAGTAATGCAATGAGAAGTCTTGACATGCACTTTCAATATTCTAAAGATGAAAAATATTAACAAAAAACACATGATACTTTAGCTTTAATTATACCTACCATGTCTGCAGAAGAATTCAATAACCACTTTACATTTATCAGATCTGGTGAATATTTTGCACTTCTCTACATTTCTTTCGAGGGAATTGAGGCATCTAAAGATGGGCAGAATTGACTGTAACACAAATACGTTGTAGAACATGGTTTGGTGTTTGGTTGTTTGACTAGTTTAAAAGAACTAACAAGAGTATGTATATTTACAAATGAATAGATTTGTTCCCCACGCCCTTTAAGCCATATACTAAATGCAAGGTAGATGTTACATCATATATAATAAATATTCCTGCAATACAAGAGAAAAACAGGGCCACTTATATTTACCTTCATTCCCAATTTGCAATTTAAGTTTGATGAAGTCGAATCATTATCGTTCATTTTCACTGAGGTTGACCATTGATAATGTTGAAAAAACACAGGAGAGAAGAGAACACATCCGTATGCTGACCGACAAGAATTCACAGATCTTAAAGCAAGCTGGAAAAATAATAGTTATTAAGGAAAAAAATCAACGTTCTTTAAAGGATTCATTCAAAAAATTCTATTATGTGTAACACTGCAATTAAATATAGGATGTTAACTGCATTCTATGGACTACATTTTACATATGAATTATTATAGATATTAAATAGGTTGCATTATCCACTATGCATTGAATTTGCATACCTACACACACAGGTACATGTCTATATTGAACACGTATAGGTATTAACTCTAATATCTTGCATGTTGAAAATGTAAAGTTGTAAACACCTTTTAACTTTAATGCTCAAAGTGGCAGAAAGCAACGTAAAAGGGGGTAAAAAGATTGCGGCAAAATGGCAATCTCTTGTCCTGTCTAAAGGGAGAAACCATCCATCAGCGCCAGCCAACTATTTCCGCTTGGGAATGCTGGCCCCAAACTGTCAGATATTAAGTTTTCAAGAGAAGCAGAAAGCTCCGATCTTTATGTGGACTCCCAATTTTTTAAGTTTAGAAAATCATTTCTTTTTTTTTTTTTTTTAAACACAGTGCAGTCCCACAAAACACTTCCGCAAGCAATATCTAGCTTCTCAACCACCAGTTTGCAATTTCTGGTTTAAATCTCTTGTGGTTCTCTGCATGCTTTTTAAGTTTAATATGCTCTAAATGTATTCAGATATGGAAAATAAAGATGAACAATGAAACGGATAATTACAATTTCTGGATTTCATAGTAAACATTCAATCTGGACTGGGATCTATAAACAACTTCTTTTGCCTTAATAGATGGTCTATTGGTCACTTTTCTTACTTACACCTTTTTCAGATGGGTCTAACCACACCTCGTCACTGACTCGTGATAGAGCTTGGATTGCTTTCCCAAATACTACGGAGCAAAAGAAAGGTATGGTTTACATTTTTTCTCTCAAACAATAACAGCAAATTGTAGGACTACTTCAGCATTCACAGGACTCAAGATAAATTCATAAAGAACAGTCTTTTATAGACTAATGTTACAAATTGCTTTAAATACAGAATAATACTCTTGACAAAATGCTAGACACATAGTAAGAGATCAATAAATTTACAGAATGAGTGTGCAAAATGATAAAATGCAGTAACATTCTCCCTTTCTGTACTGTAGCAAGCCAATTTCCATACTAATGTATTTTTAGACTTGGTTTACAACCCCCCACCCCTGCCCAAAAAAAGAACTGTGAAAATAGAGCATGGAGAGGTTGAAGGGATTCAATAACTTCACAGGTGGCAAGGTCGAAACAAATCACATGAAAGAAATTAGAGGCATTTAAGATGCATCTCTGAAATTTGAAGGTAGCACGCAAAATGCCAGATCTCAGATCTCACCAAACACACTCAGATGCCCTGTAACAGAGGCTAGGATGAATGACATATTGGTCTAATCTGGTATGACACAGTTCATATTCTTATGAATTATGAATAAGTACAAAATGTGACAAATGGATATGGAATACTATGCTGCAATAAAAATGGATGGCCACAGCAATCCATGAAACAGTAGAAAAAAGAAAAATTAATTCCAGAACATAAAATCAGGTTACAATATTAAGAATCAAGGGTGTGTGAATTGGGTGTGCCAGTGTCAAACTGAGATGGGACGACCAATGGTGGGGCGGGGGAGGGGAAAGAGGCATTTCTCCCTTTGACCACTTCACATTCAACACTTTTTCCTAGAGCTGCCTGTTGCAGACCCTTCATTCCTCCAATGACTAGGTTTTGAGCACCCACTATGTTTGGGGTACAACCCAAGGCAATGGGAGTAGAGCAGTGAACAGGACAGGAACGGTTCTGCCCTCACCATACATACAGTCCAGGAGAAAAAGCAAAAACAATCATACAAATTGCTTATCGAGAAGTGAGCTATATACTGCAAGAGAACTTCCTAGAACTCTGAGAACATGGAACAGCTGAGGGCCTGTGCTTCCCTTTCCTGTTCATTACTACTATTCCATATTTGTCCTCAACACAGAGCAAGCCAGCCACAACACAAGATGCCTTTCTAGGATCACTTCACACCTTACAAAATGTAGGAAACCACTGTTTTCCTAAATAGAAACTTTAGGAAGTTTCTGAAAAACCTTGTTTAAGTACTATTTGTAACATGTAATAGTTCCTATACATTCCCATCTATTATTGAGCTCTTTACATGCATCTCCATTTCATTCCTACAAGGCCTGTAACGAAAACGTTACTATTCTCATTTTACAGATGAAGAAACTGAGCACCACCCCCCCCCCCCCAAGGGGTTCGGGGGGGTGTTCCAGGTCACACGTCAAAAAATAGCATTTGGAATAAAAAACAGGTTGATGCTTTTCTCGTGGCACTAAAACACTTCAAGGGTCTAAACATTATTTTTTCTCCCAACTCCACCCAACACTGTCCTCATCAGCGCTCCCAATCTCTGTTCCAAAGTGCAACTTCATTTCATGCAAACCCAAGAAAATAAATACTATGCATAAATAAAAGCAGATGGGCGCTGTTTCTTCCCTCAGAAGCTACTAGAAGCTTGGGTGGGCGGCGGCTGTTTGTGGCCAGGCCTTGTGTCGCCAGTCATTGAGCCTAAGAGCAAAGGAGAAGACCCTGAGGCTGAACCTGAGGCTTTCTCTTTTCTTATTCTTTTACTTTTTTTTTTTTTAGGGGGGGGGGTTCCTTTTTCTACAAAGGTAGGCAAAAAAGGTCGCTCCACCTTTCACCTGACTGCCGCTCATCCCGCACTTCAGCATGGCCGCAGCCCTAACAAGCAGGGCCCCGAGGCGCGCCTCAGCTCGACGGCCCCAGGTGCCCGGATGTCGGCCGCACCCTCCGAAGCTTCGAGATCTTACTCCTCCCGCCACCCTCCCTTTCCCAAAGGGCAGCTAAGTTTGACGTCGCGGAAGGGCCTGTACGGGCCTCCGTAGGCCGTCTCCCGTCGACCTCCTCTGTCATTGGTTGAGAGCGAGGTGGGCGGGTCGCCCCTGAGCCCGAGGAAGAAGGCGGCGGCGGCGGCGGTGGTGACTGAGCGCAGCCCTGTGACAGGATGGTGAGGAGTGCAGATGTGGCGGCCGAGGCCTAGCTCTCGGCCGCGGTGCTGCATCGTTGGGAGACGTTGGGAGTCTCTGAGCGAGGGCATGGGCGATCTCGGGGGCGTGGCGGGCGCAGCCCAGGTCCGGGCCTGGAGAAGGCCCAGGGGGAGGGCAGGGGAGGATCAGGGGCAGCCACCGCTGGGTGCGGCCGGCTCGCACCCCCGCCCCAGGGACCAGAGGACGTCCGAGGGCGAAAGGGCCCCCCTCAGCGACTCGTCCTGTCACGAGACCCGCGCGCCCGAGCCGGGAAAGACCTTTGGGCCTGGTCCTCTAGCTCCTGAGAAAGGGGCATGGTCCCCTCCGTTTCCAGACGTTTCCCTACTCCTTTTCCTTAAAAGGCACCTCCCGCTGGTGAGGGTATACCAGTTGCCTGCTGCTTGCGTGGAAAGCTGGCTTCTCGGATGCAAAATGGGAACTAACGAGCAGAATCCCCTATCCATTTTAGTTTGCCGTCCGAGGAAAGGGAATACAAACTATCCCCTTAGCCCCTGCAATTTAGTGCAGCTGCCATTGAAAATTGGTAGTGAGTCCTCAAAGGACTGGATGTGGCTCTTAGAATGGCTGGAACTGTTGTTTCCTTAATGGTTTATGAGCTCCTTGAAATTGGAAACATTTGTGAATGTGTACATTTTTTCCGGGTAAGGAGCCAGTGTGCGTGCCGGGGCGAGGGGTAGTTTTGTGGAGCTTCACCTCGTCAGACTCATCAGACTGCCCTGCCCGCTTCAAGGCCAAACCCCACCCGCTGGCCTCCAGTAGGTGTCCGCCCCTACGACCTTCTTATATAAAAACTCGGGAGCTGCTACTGGAGAGGACTCCGAGCTACGATCAGATTTTCAAAGGTGTCCTTCACTCCCTGAAAAGTTAACCTGTTCAGAAGGAGCTCTGATTATCTTGGTGTTTGTGTTGGTGAGGGTAACTGTAAAGGGACTTCTATTTCTGATGGGCATCCATTGCACGTTTTAAGATTCCCACGATTGTGTGACAAGCATAGCCTTGGAGGTGGTTGTAGACGTGACAGCCGAAGATTTATGGTCTGTGCGTCTTTGTATACGTGAAAGGTTTTTAACCCTGTTGATTTTTGCTTCTAAGCAGACTCCAGTTTGGAGTGATCGGTTTACAATAATTTTGAGGCAGTTATTCCTGAGAGAAGATGACATATGATTCCATACTCATGTTCCTGAAGGGTTTTTTGAGAAATGAACACTTTAAAAAAAATTTTTTTTTTCTTTTTAACGTTTATTTATTTTTGAGACAGAGAGAGAGCATGAACAGGGGAGGGTCAGAGAGAGGGAGACACAGAATCTGAAGCAGGCTCCAGGCTCTGAGCTGTCAGCACAGAGTCCAACACGGGGCTCGAACCCACAGACTGTGAGATCATGACCTGAGCCGAAGTCAGACGCTCAACCGACTGAGCCACCCAGGCGCCCCGAGAAATGAACACTTTTTAAGGGGAGTTACACTGGAACATTACTTGTCACGTGAGATAGAACTGGGCAAAATTTAGCATTAGCGGACTCTTTTTGATGATTAAAAACTTTTTATTTGGCAAAGTAGACTAGAAATATTCAACACCTGGTATACAGGGTCTGTGGGCAGCAAATTCAGGTGTGGAGAAGGTCCAGTTGTAGCTGGAGGAATGTGTTTGGTTTTGTATCATCTTTCATCGGTGGCTTCATCACTTGATAATGTATTCATAGTGCTGTGTTAGATCTTCTATACAAAATAATGATCTAGCTGCAGCATAAATTTTCCAACTACTAGAATTTTGAGCATAAGAGAATTAAAATCAGTATACTTGAGGAATTAGTCCTTACGCATCCAGAAAATGTTAGCTTTCATTTACATTGTTACTGGTGAATTTTCCAAATTGTTTCACAAAATTTGAAACAGAACAGGAAACAAAAGAGATTGGAATCATGGTAGAGAAGAGTAGGAGAAGTAGAAAAAATCGACAAGGCAAATTTCTTTTACAGTGCGTTTGTGTGTGTGTGTCCGTGTGTGTGTCATGTTTAAAAATACAGCAAATGGTTCTTTTGGTATTGTTTTGAGCAAAGCCAATTTTTAACATTTTCTTTCATAACACTCAGAAATCATTAACAAGTGTTTGCATATTCATTTGATATGAGTTTTTGTTGCTCTGTTTTTGGTTTGTTTCTTTTCGTTGCTTTCTTTTAACATTGGTCATGTTTCACCCTTTTTTTTCATTCCCCTGTCTGCAATCAACTTCTTCATTCCACTAAGGCTGGGCACAGAGTAAGTTTCTTCTCTTAGCTCCTACTAACAATGGTGGTCGGGTGGCTGATTACTGGGATTTCACCCTTTTACAATCTATCAAATAGGAAATAACCAAATTCCTATGCTTTGATTGGGTTGGTTCTTTATTTAAATTTAACAAAGCTGCCATTTCTAGGATCTTTTGCTGTCTCAAAGGACTACAAACTTTGCCTAACCTGAACTGTCAAAAGTGTGGAATTTGGGCAAGGACGTTCCTCAGAGTATGACATTTGTTATGTGACACTATCTCCCCTATAACTTAGTCACCTATATGAAATGAGAGTCTTACTAAGAATCTTTACTGGTTTGAGATAATTTTTGTTTGGTCATTCATATAGTTATATCTTTAGACTACTAATATCTTTAGACTTAGGCATAATCCGTAATACGTGATAGAATTTAGGTCATCAGTCATTACAAAGTATCGTGTCTTACTAGCACATTCAGATTCAACAGCTGATTATCAGTCCCAAAGATTTTGAACCTGTTATATATAGACGTATTCCCTTTTATGAGTAGTTGGAGGGTTGTTTTTTTTTTTTAATATAGACATCTATTTTCTACCTTTTTCTCAAATGCCAGCTTCCCACATTAACTATGTACTTCAATCCATATCTGAAGGGATCCCCCTCTAAAGATGAAGATTGTTCTGTCTCCAGGTACTTTTGCATTGATTACCAGTGAGGGTGGAAACTTCATAGTGGTCTTTAGTTTTACAGTAAGATGTTTTATCCACTAAGATCTGGATTGAAACAATTAAGTCATTGAACAAATAACCAGCTGAAACCACGCTTTAAAAAGAAGAAACTTATTTAACAATTTCTTTTAAAGTATGCTAATTGTGTAACCTCGTGTTACCTCAGTTACTCTGTGTCCTGATAACAGCTCCTTTCCTTTGTAATCATGTTGATATTTGTTGCAAGATGAATCAAGTTTGTTTTAGTAATTTAGTTTGACACATTTTCATTTTTGATTAATTTCAGTTTACAAAGTCTATGGTGGCAAAACTATTTTCTGATTGTATCGTATTTATTTAATGTTTTCTTTGTTAATATTAAGGAATAGTCATGCCTTCCTTAAAAGCAGTTAAAGGGCATGTACATTTATGGACGGAATGTCTGTGTGGGAAAACATCCTGTTACAGAATGAGGGTGCTTATACTAATCAACATAAGAAATTGATTATTGTCCTTTGGGGGGCAGATATTACTTCAAAATGACCTTTTGACAATATTCCATTAAATGACTGAATCAAATAATGTTTATATTCAAATCTTGAATTTTCAAAATTAAAATTTTACAGGATTGAGGGTTTTTTTTACTCTTTTATACTTAAGTGCAAAATTTATTTTTGTCATCTGAGACTATGTTGCAACTCTAAAACCACCTCCTGCTAAATTCATGACTTATTTAGTTGATCTCTTTTTTGTTTGTTTTGTTTTAATCTCTAATGCACATGAAAGACTGTGAAAATGTTATTTTAAATTTGGGAACCAAACTGAGGGTACATAGGCAATTTAATCTAGACAGTAGAAATATGACAGGATTTTTAATAAGGAAAGAAGATAACAGAGATCATAATTCAAAAGCACGTGTTTGTCCTATCGAAACTCTTTGAAGCATAG
Source organism: Herpailurus yagouaroundi (assembly GCF_014898765.1). Lineage (NCBI taxonomy): Eukaryota > Metazoa > Chordata > Mammalia > Carnivora > Felidae > Herpailurus > Herpailurus yagouaroundi. Next base: position 12,124,517 of record NW_024412422.1, read on the forward strand.
GCTGTTTTTATTCCTATATACTGTAGAACTAATTGTTTTAAGTAAAATATTATAATTTTTGGCTACTGCTCCTCCATATAGTTTAGTAAACAGTCTAGTAAACATAAATTACAGAATTAAGTTTTTTCTCTATCACTACATTTTTAGCAATTCTCTTTATTAATGTTCCTGGAACATTGAAATCAGTATATTAGGTTTTACATTATAGCTGGAGAACTAGGAATTACCGTATCACACCTCAAAAATGCCAAATCCCATAGGACCCAGTAGTGTATTTTTCATTTTGCAATTTTTTAAGTGTCATTTATAGGTCTCTAAATGAATTGCTTTAGAAAGCCCAATTTTATTCTTGGTAAATTGAATGATGACCTGTATTGTGAATGCACACCTATTTATGACCAAAATAAGGTTGATTAGAACAGAGTAGGTTACCATATATGTGTTTGTTTAAATGGTCATGTTAAGAACTGTATGGATAACTTCTGCTCTTATATGGGTTCTGGAATCTCTGCTTAATTTAATTTAAAAGGGGAGTTAAGAGAGAACATCTTGTTTTGACATCATGTTTGACATGACACCTTGTCTCACCTTGACACTTTAAAGTTGGTGTTGGTATTAGGAGACCTGCACATCCCACACCGGTGCAACAGTTTGCCGGCTAAATTCAAAAAACTGCTGGTGCCAGGAAAGATTCAGCACATTCTCTGTACTGGAAACCTTTGCACCAAAGAGAGTTATGACTATCTCAAGACTCTGGCCGGTGATGTTCATATTGTGAGAGGAGACTTCGATGAGGTGATGTATTTCTCTTTCCATTCACAACTATTTCTTTTTCTTAATTCTTACATATATAAGCTTTATTCTTTACACCTTAGTTTTTCAACTGTGAAGGTCTTTTGTTGTTGTTAACATCCCAAATGCAATTTTTTAAGCTTATTTATTTATTTTGAGCAAGGCGGGGGGTGGGGGGGGGAGTGGCAGGGAGAGAATCCCAAGGAGGCTCCACACTCTGAACTGAGCCTGACGTTGGGTTCGATCCCATTACCGTAAGTAAGATCATGACCTGAGCGGAAATCAAGTCGTTGGATGCTCAACAACTAAGCCATGCAGGTGCCCCCCAAATACCAATTTCCTACACATACTTGTTTCTTACTCTTTGCAAATCACTGGTAGATTACTCAATAAGCATATTAAATACTTGTTCTGACTAAATTGATATGGACTAAAAGTGATTGTGTTGCTATTTTTTGTAGTGATATCATTTAGTTTATAAAGTTTTTTTTTAATTTTTTTAATGTTTATTATTTTTGAGAGAGAGTGCGAGCAGAGGAGGGGCAGAGAGAGAGAGAAGCAGGCTCCAGGCTCCTAGCTGTCAACACAGAACCCGATGAGGAGCTCGAACTCACAAACTGTGAGATCATGAAGTCAGATGCTTAACTGACTGAGACACCCAGGAGCCCTATAAAGTTTTTATTACTTCTCACCACCACCTCTACTACCCTGTTCCAAGCCACCATATCACTCTTAAATTCCAGCTTTCTCATTCTACCCTTCCTTCCTCCACAATTTGTTCTCTAAGTAGCAACCAGTGTGATCCTTTTTAGGCGAAGTAACATCACATCACCACTCTGCTGAAAACCCTGCTGTGGCTCCCTAACTCCAGGGTTGACAATAAAGGGGCATGGGGAAGTTTTGAGGACTTGATAGAACTGCTCTGGGTTTGATTGTGGTAGAGCTTACATGACTATATTTGTCAAAAACCCTTGAATTGTACACTAAAAAGGGTAAATTTACTGTATGTGAATTATACCTCAATAAACCTGACTTTAAGGAAAAAAGTTAGAAGTTCTGGGATTCCAGCTTTGCCCATTAGTTAATAATGAGATTTTAGGCAAATTACATCCTCTTAGTTTCCTCTCACATAAATGATTGGAATAGATGATTTTTAAGGCCCATACTCATACTAACACTGTATGATTTAGCATGGTAAATCTGATACTAGTGTAAAAAATTGCCTTTTATTTCTGGGAATATAAGCTTTTTCATAAATTAACTTAATTGGTACTGTTTAATGGGATTCCTTTATATCAAACTGAGTAAGTATAGTGTCTTTTTCTTTTTTTAGTGGATACAAAAAAAAAAAAAAAGAGTTCAGGGATACCTGGGTGGTTCAGTCAGTTTAGCATCTGACTGTTGGGTTTCAGCTCAGGTCATGATCTTGTTGTTCATGAGTTTGAGCCCTGCATCAGGCTCTGCACTGACAGTGAGGAGCCTGTTTGGGATTCTCTCTGTCTCCCTCCGTCCCTCCTTTGCACACGTTCTCTCCCCCCTCTCTCAAAATAAATAACTTTAAAAAATAAAATAAATTAAAAAAAGATTTCGGGTAACTTTCCACCTGAGAGCAAAAGACAGGGAGATGAGAAGGCAGGCACAGACTTCTTGTCAATAATTAGAATATAGGTTTGGTTTGTTAAAAACATATTTGGGTTTCTGCTTGTGTTATGCTGAAGAGTTTCAGTAGCAAGAATTAAAATTTTTTGCTTCTGATTGCTAAATTCACAGACCGTGGAGCCATACTACCAGGGTTTAGATCTTGGCTCAACCACTTATTACTAAGGTGTGACCTTAAGCAAGTTATTTTAACCTCTCTGTGCCTCAGTTTCCTCATCCATAAAATGGGGGTCATAACAGAAGCTACCTTTTAGGATTGTTTGTAAGTATTAAATAGGTTGATATTTATAAAGCCCTTGGGGTAGTGCCTGCTTCATACTAAGTACTGAATAAGTGCTAACTATCATTATTATTTGAAACCATCTATATAATTATTAAAGCCTGGGATATAATTTGAACACACCTAGCTTATAGGTCGTATGCCTAGAATTCTTAGGTAGAGGAAACTCACAGATTTGGGGGAGTAATTATTCTCCACAGCATGCCCCAAAGAACCTATATTCTACAAAAAAAAAAAAAACAAAAAAAAACCCACAAGAAAGGGATTGCATGATAAATTCCAGTTTACCTGGAGTAAGTTATGTTTTGAGCATAGTTGTAGCCTTAGAGACTGAGAAATAATCAAGTATTTAACAAATGGGGGGTGCCTGGGTGGCTCAGTCGGTTAAGCATCTAACTTTGGCTCAGGTTATGATCTCATAGCTCATGAGTTTGAGCCCTGCATAGGGCTCTGTGCTGACAGCTCAGAGTCTGGAGCCTGCTTCGGATTCTGTGTCTCCCTCTCTGTCCCTCCCCTGGTTGTGCTCTCTCTCTCAGAAATAAACATTTAAAAATATATATTTAATAGGGGTGCCTGGGTGGCTCAGTTGGTTGGGTGTCTGACTTTGGCTCAGGTCATGATCTAGTGGTCCGTGAGTTCAAGTCCCGTATTGGGCTCTGTGCTGACAGCTCAGAGCCTGGAGCCTGCTTTGGACTCTGTGTCTCCCTTTCTCTCTGACTGTCCCCTTCTCACACTCTCTTTCTCTCTCAAAAATAAACATTAAAAAAATTTTTTAAAATATGTATATATTTAATGTATTGGTTGTGGAGCACTGTATCAAAACATCCATATGGGATTGAATGTTTAAGCAGGTTGTTTTTTAAACATAAGTATCTCTGAAATATATATATGTTTTCATGTCTGTTTCTTATCTTAGAATCTGAATTATCCAGAACAGAAAGTTGTGACTGTTGGGCAGTTCAAAATTGGTTTGATCCATGGGCATCAAGTTATTCCTTGGGGAGACATGGCCAGCTTAGCCCTGTTGCAGAGGCAGTTTGATGTGGACATTCTTATCTCGGGACACACACACAAATTTGAAGCATTTGAGCATGAAAATAAATTTTACATTAATCCAGGTTCTGCCACTGGAGCATATAATGCCTTGGAAACGTGAGTAGGAATTTGGGGATTTTTTAAAGTTAATAATTGCATGTGTCGTGTTTCATAAAGGAGAAATGCAGCCATTTCAGTGATAGCCTTTTTGGCATTTTTCTTTGGGTGATTATTCTTTTTAATATGTAACAACTCGAATTCTCCTTGAATCCAAATTGTCATTGTAAATTGAAATTTTTAGTGCGGTGCTTTTTAGTACAAAACACTGACATTATTTATATTTTCTTTCAGAAACATTATTCCTTCATTTGTGTTGATGGATATCCAGGCTTCTACAGTTGTCACTTATGTGTATCAGCTAATTGGAGATGATGTGAAAGTAGAACGAATTGAATACAAAAAATCTTAAAAGCCAGGCCTATCTTGCTGGGTTTTTTTTTCATTCCCTGTTCAAATCAAGTAATTAAACATTTATGAGCCACAGAATTGTATCACTTTTATAATATTTTGCAGTAAAATATAATATCTTCTGTTAATACAGTGTTCCAAGCTTCTTATAAACTGTTAAGAATATATTCCGTTCCCATATATGATTTATATGAAAAAATGTCCACCACCCAGTAAATGGTCACGTGTTAAGAAAAATTTATCCTTGTAAATATCTTCAAAGTTGATATTTGGAACTTTATTACAAAAGTAGTGCATGAGGAAAAAGAATCTAGACTTTCTTGTATACATTTTTCTCTTCACTAATAAACAATTAACCTTTCATTTATACTTTCTTGGTAAACTTGTTTTAATTTTTTTAAATCATAAAAGGGGTAACTGGCTGGTCAAGCATCCAACTCTTAATTTTGGCTTGGGTCATGGTCTCACAGTTTGTGAGATCTGTGCTGACAAGGCAGAGCCTGTTTGGGATTCCTGCCCACCCACCCACCCCCACCTCTCCCCTGCACCTGTGTGTGTGCGCTCTCGCTCTCTCTCTCAAAATAAATAAACTTTAAAAAAAAGAAATAAAATAGGCTCCTGGGTGGCTCAGTCGGTTAAGCACCCAACTTTGGCTCAGATCATGATCTTGTGGTTCATGGGTTTGAGCCCCGCATTGGGCTCTCTGCTGTCCGTGTGGAACCCACTTCAGTTCCTCAGTCTCTCTCTTTCTGCCCCTTCCCCGCTCTCTCTCTCTCAAAAATAAATACACATTTTTTTTAAAGTTAAAAATTCTTGGGGCGCCTTGGGTGGCTCAGTCAGTTGAGCGTCTAACTTCAGCTCAGGTCATGATCTCACAGTCCATGGGTTCGAGCCCCACATCGGGCTCTGTGCTGACAGCTCAGAGCCTGGAGCCTGCTTTGGATTCTGTGTCTCCCTCTCTCTCTGCCCCTCCCCTGCTCATGCTCTGTCTCTCTCGGTCAAAAATAAATAAAACATTAAAAAATAATAAAGTTAAAAATTATTTAAATAAAAAATAAAAGGAAATTAAATGCACCTAGGCATTAAAGTGATGAGGTAGATGGAGTGACCTTTCAGGGTGCTCTCATTTCTTACAACATTCTGGGTCATAATGTTGGGCTCAGATTTGATTTTCCAAAGAATATACTATATTGACATTAAATCAGCAATAATTCCTCAAACTGTTGCTTTAAATTGCCCTATTCCTATTTTTCAAGTTTTAACTGTGTGTTTATGTGTATGTGTGTATACGTATTTTTTTAAACAGTAATGTTTAGAAATTCCGGAAGCACACTAGAGTGAATACATAATGTAAAGAATCCTCTGATTAGTACAGTTACTCCCAACTCTAGCTTGAGAGGCCAAGTGTTTGTGTGGCAATTTTCATAAAATAGGGCAAATTGATATTTTTAAGTTGTTTTCAAGCAGCAAATATTTATTAAGCACCTACTTTACAAATCAGGGTGCTATGTCTATCAAGTGCTGTTCTGTATCAGGATATTTCAGGGCTTTCCTTAGCCCAGTCAAGAAAATAATTTGTAGGGAATTCCAATGTTGCTGTTTTAGGACTTACTGTAAGCAGAAAAATAATTATACAATTTACCTCTCAGGGTTAAAGAAAAATAATTCAATTTTAAGCCACAAGAAAATTTTTAATTGTATCTAGCTAGAAATACAAGCAAATATTACACATAAATTTTATTACACAAGTATCAATTAGCACATGGAACTACATCAAACCAATTACACTGTTGTAAAAGTTTCTGAACAAACTAAAATTACTTAATGACTTACTGGTGAATAACAATACTATCCTAAATGTAGAGAGAGGACACAATTCACAATCCCAACCCCCCACCTTTGGCACCTCACTGACTCACAAGACAAGATTGTCAAGTTAACATCACATGTTCTTGTTCTTCAATTGACATTGATTGCATATACTTATTTAGTAAATCTTCTTCCTTTTTTTCTTCATTCATGTATGATTCAGAATCATTTGTAGAAACTGAAAGGAAAATAAGTTTATAATATCTGTTTTGGAAATAAAGTTGTATTTCATCCTGAATATTGAGATCTGTACATAAGAACAACCTTCAAAATGGCCTACCTTAGTAATAACGTTTCGCAGAAATAAATGGCCTGCAATTTTCAAAACTTAATCACTTCTCCCTTCCCCCAAATGTCTTAACTTTGTAAAGTAAGAGTCGTAGTAAGTACTGTATTCAGGCCAACTTATAGCAAATTCTCTGTTACTGAGTCTTGTTTTCTCTTTGCTTTCAAAATCTCTTGGTTATGCGAAAGTTACGGCTTCAGCAGTCTCATCTCAGTAAGCCTGAAGTCCTTGCCCATCTCCCTTCCATTGGTGACCACAGACACTTTCCCCCTATCTGCACTGCAGTTCATCCAGCTATTCTTTCTGGACCCAGACTTACTTTTTCCCCTGCCATTTCCCTCATTTCTCAGACAGGTATACTATGGTATTTAAGCAGAGCTGAGCAGCACTGTCATACAGCAAGGAGCCAGGAGTTCAGAAGGCCTAACTTCCCCACTTCCTTCCTACCCACTTCTCTACTCATTGTGTAGCAACTAAGAAATTGTTTAACTTCCACTTAGTCCTCTCCACGTTATCAATTCTGAGGAATACTTCTGAGCATTCTGTCTTTCTTCCTCTTTTGCCTTTTTCATTTTGTGGTATTCTGTACTTGTGATAGAAGGATCCTTTATGCTGATTCTTACCAAGTCTAGATTTTTCTGAGTTGCCCCATAAAATTGTGATAATACCACTTGGTTGGCTTGCTTCCACTGGGTTGTTGAATATTAAACAAAATGATATAGGTGATACAGCCCTTTGTAAACTATGATGCTATATAAAATATGTTGTCTGTCCAAAAATGACACTATCTCATAAAAATGCTATGGCTTAAACTCATGTTTGTGGCTGTGAGTTCTCAGAAATTCATTCTCTGTTAAGTCTCCGACTGTGATATTATGAATACCTTTGTTTAGAATTAGAAGTGCCTTGAATTTTACTCCCCTCAGCAGCATGTCCATTTAGATAAACGCAGAAACTATATTTCATATTTATTTTACTTGGAGAATTAAAAGCAAATAATATTCTATATTTTTAATGTCTTCTGTAATAGAAATGAAACTATATTGGGTTAATATTTTTTAAGCACGGGGCACCTGGGTGGCTAAGTCTGTTGAGCATCTGATTTTGGCTCAGGTCATGATCTCTGGTTCATGAGTTAAAGTCCTGCATCTGGCTCTCTGCTGTTGGTGCAGTCTGCTTCAGATCCTCTGTCCCTGTCTGTCTCTGCCCCTCCCCTGCTCACACTCTCCCTCTCAAAAATAAACATTTAAAAAATGTATTTTTTAACATAAGATCTTTAAAAATGCTATTTTAAAATTCCGTGTTTAAAAAAGGGGGGGGCACCTGGGTGGCTCAGTCAATTAAGCGTCCGACTTTGGCTCAGGTCATGATCTCGCGGTCTGTGAGTTTGAGCCCTGTGTCAGGCTCTGTGCTGACAGCTCAGAGCCTGGAGCCTGCTCCAAGTTCTGTCTCCCTCTCTCTGCTCCTCCTCCACTCATGCTCTCTTTCTCTCTCAAAAATAAACATTAAAAAAAAAATCCACATTTACCTGATTGCATGAACAGTCTGCCTGGTTTTCTAAAAATCTTCAGTGACTTACATCTTGTTTTGGATGCATATCCAGTTTTTAAACTGTAAGAAAGAGAAGTATCTTAATTGGAGCCAGTGAAATGAACAACTGTCTAATGCATGTAGAAGACCATACAAATTCTTTTTATTAAGCTGCCAGTATCACCAAAAAGACTCTTTCAATCTCTGAATTCTCCTGTGACTTATTAACCCTGAAATGCAAAGCTCACTATTGTAGTACAGGTTGAATAATCAGGCTTATTTTCTTTTTTCTTTCCTTTTTTGTTTATAGTAGTCCCCTGTGCAGAAGCAACCATATGCTCCTTTTGGAAGTGTTTGTATTATTTTAAATTTGAGTGGGAATTACTAAAAAGGGCAGTCTTCCATATTTCTAGCTGATCAAGAAATTTTTACAATTCCACAAAAGATGTTCTACAAGCAGTGGCATATTCCAGTCAGATCAGTAAAGAGACCATAAGATAACATTCTTTTGTGCTTTTTGTCTAACCTACTCTGAATGTAGCAAAATGAACATATTAGGAAACAAGCTTTCATCTCATTTAGCTACCCTTCAGATAAAATTGGGATATATTTTCCTCCTTTTAAACAATAAGAAACAGACCCTTCTTTGTTTCTCACTGGTCGCCAGAGTGAATGTTGCAGGATCATTTCAGGTGCAGGTGCAGCTGCGATGTTAGAAGGCCCCAAGTCCACTCTCTCCAACTGGTGTCGCCATGTGGTGCAGGGGTAATGCTGCTTTTGTGAGTGACGAGAACTGAGGCGGCTTCTGTGATGAGTGAAGATACCTGTCATACAGACCAGCTCTGTTAGAAGGCCCTCTTGTTTCTTGCCAGAACTAGTGAGAAACGAATGAGGTGCACCTGCCTGGCTTTTGTGAGTTGCGCTGGATCACATGCATATACTGCTTCTTCATTAATATCCGCAGGTAGTTTGCATTATAGATCTTAGCAATGCTGCACAGATAACGCTTCTGGCCTAAGGTGAGGTCTGGCTGCTAAAATACAAACAAGGTTTATAGGCATTGTAGAACAGAGGTTGCCAAGATTCTTTATCTGAAAGGCTGAATGTTCAGGACAGCTGAACCATCTGTATTTTTATTTATTCCAATTCAACTATCCTAATTTGTCCAAAAAGAGAAAGAAAGAAAAGAAAGAAATGGCCATTTAAACAGTACAAGTGACCCTGCCTCCTGTTTGCACTCAAGTGATTCAAATGCCCAATGAAGTTTGAGAACCAGTGATCTAGAAGAATAAGGAGAGTTGGGGCACCTGGGTGGCTCATTCGGTTAAGTGTCCTACTTCGGCTCAGGTTGATCTCAGTGTCTGTGAGCTCAAGCCCCGCTGTCAGTTCAGAGCCTGGAGCTTCCCTCTTGATTCTGTGTCTCCCTCCCTCTCTGCCCCTCCCCCACTCATGCTCTGTCTCTATCAAAACATGAATAAACGTTTAAAAAGGAAAAAAAAAAAGGAGAGTAGAGATTCGCTGTTCTGTCAGTGAGACTTAGTTCCTGTGTGCCTCTCAGTGAATGTGGGCATCTTCCAAATATTTTTGAGGTATCATGTGGTTATCTCAACTACTCAACTACTCTACTTAGTCTTAACTAAAGAAATAGTCTTTTCTAGCACCAGAAGAATAACTGTGTTGAACAAACTGGGGAATAGTCTATCGGTCTTTGATGAAAGTAATTTTGACTTAAGATTTTCACTTGCTGATTTTAGAAGGTAACACTCACTTAAAATGCAAGGCTACACTGTGTCTGTATGTGTGTATACACACACGGGATTTACTGAACTGAACAGGTAATAAATTCAGTGAAAACTCAAAATGCTGGTCAAAAAAATCTGACCAATTTGCACAGATCTTTTGTAACCTTAATTTGCTTTCCTCTAACAGGGACACATCTGGCAGATATGACCTTTAATAGGTAATAGAGGTTCAACAGTTATAAAATGCTTATTGCCATTTTCTTTATTAGCTTGCCTCTAATTTTGCAGTCCTTCAGTGAAATCTAGGAGTTTGGGTTTCCATCTCTGGAATGTAACTTTCCTCAGGGCCATTAAGCTTTCTGAGTGAAGGTACATTAGATGTCAAGTATCATGAAGCCCTAAATGAACTCTTATGATGAGAAATCTATAATGATAAAATCCTTGCATACATTCCTGAGTTTACTCCACAGATATTTATGGAGTCCTAGACAATATGCTGGGTGTACCTGGTCTTCTCAAGTGCCTTACCCTCTAAGCAGCAGATCTCCAATAAAAAGTTCAGCTCTGAATACAAAGAATTTGGCATTTAAATAAAGCATTGGTATTTAGTTAGCATACCTTTAGAAAAGATGCATCTGTCATTGATTTAGGGATGTTAATTGCTTGAATTTGAGGAGTTTTCCATAACTCTTGCAGCTTGGCTATGTGTGTGTTGGGTCCATCTTTGATTCTGTCTGTGGGCAGGACATTATTAGGTGAATTTCATGAGCAAAGATGTACTCAATAAATTAATTATTAATATCTATATATTTACACATGTCCCTGACTACCCTGCAGTAGGAATACGAGTCACTCTGTTAAAGTTCAAGAGGCTGTATGATATGCCATTTGGTTTTAGAGCATACAAAAGTCTAAGATATTTACAAATATTCTCTCTCTCTCTCTCTCTCTCTCTCTCTCTCTCTATATATATATATATATAATTATATATAGACTACATTATTTTGAACTCAGGTGAGATGCAAACTATGTTGTTTAGTTTATCGTATGTCAAACTATACTAGACAAGAATATGCATGCAAGACGTGCACTTTAAAGATTTACAATATTTTATCATTCATTTGATTTTAGTATGTTAGTATTAAACTGAAGATAGAAGATAGAATAACACAAATTTTATACCTTTAATGAGGCAGTGTTAAAACACAAAGGGCTTTGCAGAAATTTACTAAAACTTATTTTTACATAATTTCTGTTATTTTATGTTTTTAATACCGATGTGGGTAGACTAATAGTCTTTTAATACAAAATGCAATTTGAGACATATCTAGGAGAATGAAACTAGTTTTCAGTTTCAGACATATTGAGATCAGTAACTTAATCTAGGGTAAAAACTTCATTAACAGTTTGGGGGAAAACAGTATCTGGTGAAATTTAACCAGGAAATAACTTTTTGAAACACTCGCTAAGTCCCCACACACTCTCCCGCTCCAGGCAACCAGTAATGTGCTTTCTATCACTACAGTTGGTATCACTATAGAGTAGTTTGCATTTTCTTGAGTTTGATATAAATGTAAACATACAACATATATTCTGTTTGTGTCTGGCTTCTTTCACTCAGCATAATTATACTGAAATCCATCTGTGTGATGTGTAACAATAGTTCATTCCTTTTTATTCTTGATATATATCTATCCACCTGTTGGTGACATTTGGGTTGTTTCCAGTTTTAGGCTATTACAAATAAAGCTGGCAGAACAGATTTTTAAGTTAAAAGTTTATATTCAGTAAGTTGAATTAAATAAGCACACTTTTGTTTCAATATTGACAACAAAGTCCATTACAATTTTACACATTAAATTTTAGTTATTTATTTCTTCAAGATTTTGACAGGGATGCCTGGGTGACTCAGTTGGTCAAGCATCCGACTTCAGCTCAGGTTATGATCTCAGAGTTCATGGATTCAAGCCCGGTGTCGGGCTCTGTGCTGATAGCCAACAGCCTGGAGCCCAGAGCTGGCTTTGGATTCTGCGTCTCCCTCTCACTCTGCCCCTCCCCTGCTTGCACTCTGTCTCCCTCTCTCAAAAATAAATAAACATCTAAAAAATTTAAAAAAAGAAAAAGATTTTGACAAATTGGAGAGTTAATGCAGATAAGTAAGTTATATTTGCATACTAAAGGACTAACTAGTTTGCCAACAAAGAAACAATTATCTGGAAATTATGTCATTATGACCCTTAAAATATAATTTGGAATCTATAGTAATAAAAGCTTATTTTTTTTAAAATCCTTTTTCGAGTGATAAATGTGGGCTAATTATCTAAGACTATATCTTTTGTGTCCCTGCTATTCATTATTTCTGAGATGCGTATTATAGCCTGGACTAACATTTAACTTGTCAAAAGCTTGGTAGCATTTCTTCACAGAAAATTAAACATTTAAAGATAACAGTTAAACTCAGTGACAAACACCCAATTGAAAAATGAGCATAGGACTTGAATAGACTGGATGTCTCCAAATAAGACACACAAAAGGCCAATAAGCACAAGAAAAGATGCTCACTATTAGGGAAACACAAAGTAACAATGAAGTATCATTTCATATCCATAAGGGTAATTATCACCAAAAAAAAAAAATATATATGAAGGTGTCTGGGTGGCTCAGTTGGTTAAGTGTCTAACTCTTGACTTTAACTCAGGTCATGATCTCATGGTTCGTGAGTTTGAGCCCTGCATCGGGCTCTCTGCTAACAGCACAGAGCTAACCTGGGATTCTGTCTCCCTTTCTCTCTACCCCTCCTCTGCTTGCTCTCTGTCTCTTTCTCTCAAAATAAATAAAAACAAACTTGAAAAAAATGAAAACAGGAGCGCCTGGGTGAGTCAGTTAAGCGGTTCTGGTCATGATCTCACAGTTCGTGAGTTTGAGCCCAAGTTGGGCTCTGAGCTGACAGCTCGGAGCCTGGGGCCTGATTCCGATTCTGTGCCTCCCTCTCTGCCCTTGTCCGCTTGAGCTCTGTCCCTCTTTCTCTCTTAAAAATAAACATTAAAAAATTTTTTTTAAATGAAAACAAGTGCTAGCTAGCATGTGGAGAAATTGGAACCCTGTGCATTGCTGGTGAGCATGTAAAATGGTGCAGCGGCTGTGGAAACAGTGTGGTGGTTCCTCAAAAAATTAAATATAAAATTGCCATATGATCCAGCAATTTCATTTTAAAGCAACCACTTTATTTATATGTACATATGCATTTTTATGTATATACACATTGATATATGTCTGTGTTTTTCTGAGGTAACTGTAAGGACTATAAAATTGCCAAGGAAAAATAAAGTGAATCTAAGTTTATACATCATAGAATTGAAATTGCTCCCCTCACCGCAACCAGAAATTAGTGAGAGGCCTTTGGGGTTCTGTGTTACTCTCTTAATTCCAGCAGTTTTATCCTTTATTTCAAGTGAGAGGGAAAATAGCAGCAATGAGAAATATTTTACATCCTTTGAAGTTATTCTAGTCAGAACTTTTCCCTTCAATTTGTGTATAAACCCCAGGCCATACCTGGGACATTTCAAACATCAGTCATAAACACAATTCTTTTCAGATTCATTGCTATTTTGAAGTACTCTTTTTAAAATGCTTGATGTGGGGGGCGCCTGGGTGGCTCAGTCGGTTAAGCATCCTAAGCATCCACTTCAGCTCCAGTCATGGACCTCAAGGTTCTTGAGTTTGAGCCCTGCATCAGGCTCTCTGCTGTGAGCACAAAACCCACTTCAGATCCTCTGTACCCCTCTCTCTGCCCCTCCCCCATGTGCATGCGCACTCCTTCTGTCAAAATAAACAATTTTTAAAAACAATTTTTAAAAAAATAAATACTTGATATTAGATATCTTAACAAGAGAAAAAAACTGGATTGTTCTTTTTAATGTTTATTTATATCTGAAGGAGAGATATACAGAGCATGAGGGGCAGAGGGAGAGGGAGACACAGACTCCGAAGCAGGCTCCAGGCTCTGAGCTGTCAGCACAGAGCCCAACGGGGGGCTCGAACCCACGAACCATGAGATCATGACCTAAGCCGAAGTCGGATGCCCAACCGACTGAGCCACCCAGGCACCCCCCAAAATTTTAAGTTCAGGATGCCAATAAAGTCTATTTTTAAAACTCCATTGTGTTTGTAGTTATAGCAAAATTAGCATCTCTAAACCATGTTATTTATAGGTATTATCTGTTGTATATGCTCTACTCACCAATACCTTTGGAATTCTGATAATAAGAAAGTCCAGGTGATCTGTTGGGGAAAAAAAGATTTAAATAATATGCAATAATTGACAGCTTTATAAACATTAAAGAAAGCACATATTTTAGGGACACCTGGGTGGCTGAGTCTGTTGAGAACTCATTCTTAATTTAGGCTCAGGTGATGGTCTCCTCGTTGGTGGGTTTGAGCTCCCAGCCCGCTTGGAATCTTCTGTCTCCAGTCTCCCTGTCTGCCCCTCCCCTACTCGCGCACAGGCACACTTTGCCTCAAAAATAAATAAATAAACGTATTTCTAAAAAGTATTTTAAATGAAAAAAGGGCAGTATCGAGTATGCTTTTTACTTTTCATCAGACAGAACATCTTGTAAATGTTCTCCTCTAATCCTGGTTATATCCTAATGGCTCCAGGCTTTTTCAAAGTGAGTTATCTGAGGTTTTTACTAGAAAGGATTTACTTTAAGCCAGATTTGGTCTTACTTTTATAGCCTTTTTAATCTAATTCCTACTTTGAGCTCAATAAAGTAGTTTGGGCTTCTGTGTTATCCGTGGCATTTTCTTGCTCTCTTTATTTTTAATCAAGTAACTTGCTGTGGAGAAGACTATCCTGTTCTTTACTGTATGTAATTAAGGTGTACTGGAACTGATAAATTGGTCTGGAATATTTCTATTTTTGTACAAGTTCTTTTTTCTTTTTTCAAATTAAGACAAAACTCCCTTCCTTGTCTCTTCCTTCAGTTTATTCAGTGACCAAGTGTTCATTTATCTCCTGATACATTTAGGATCCCACACTTTGTCAAGCACTGTAATGAACGGAAAAGAAAGACAAGACCACATCTTTAAAAGTCTTCAGTACATTATGGTCATTTTGTTTTATACGTCCAGGAGCCATGACTGTGTGCTGAATTGGAGAGAAACACCCGGCAGCTCTCACTTTTAGATAATAACTGATGGAAGGGATGAGGAGGTACCGAAGACTAATTGTCTTCAGCATCCAGTAAATAATAGTAAAAACAAAACAAAACAAAAAAAAATGAAAAAACAAAAAACAAACAAAAAAACCCACCCTGCTTAAAATAAAATGGATTTATGAAGAAAAACTTATGTGGGAAGAAAATATCAAGATCAAGGTGCCTCTAATATCCCTAATTATCTGTCTCATTGGCATTATGAATCCCTCGGACACGAAGGTGGCTAATGTCGCACATACGGCACTGATTTATTGACTTGGAAGTCCTCCGTTGAACCTCCCTTTCTGCTCTATCGCCCACCCCCTCTTTTTGTAGAGATTCTGTGACCAGACGGCATATTTTCCAGCAGGTTTCGCAGCGCCCCCTCGGGGCAGAAAAATGCACCCAGGCAATTGTCGCAATCACCGCGTTTAGTCATTGCACCAACACTCAACCTTATCTCACAAGCCCTTCCCCTAAACTGTGAGTCGGCTTCCATTTGTTCCACCCCGGCCTCAACAAAGGTTCCCCCTCCTCTCGCTTCAGTGCACTGGGGACCAGTCTATTGGAGCAGTCAACTCCCACCCCCTCCTCCACTAGGGATCACGACCCAGGGTCGGTCGCCGTCCTCCCTAACCCGTCAGGGCCCCTCAGCCTCACCCGCCGCCGCCACCCTCGGTTGTGGCCACTGCGGGAGGCTCTGCAGAAGAGCTGCATTCTGTCCAGTCGGACACCGGACCCTGGCCCGGCATCTCCTCCCGGGTGCCCGGACCTCGAGCGGCGTGCGGAAGCGGCTTTCCCCTCTCCCCTCCCCCGTCAGCACGCGTGCGTCAGGCCGGGCGATATCGCGGGTGAAGAGGAGGACGCGGTATTCTAGCCCCCTCCGATGCGCTCCGGACACTGCCCGAATAGCTTCGGGAGAGCGGGGAGGGCAGATGCGCGACGCAGGAGTTAAATTGGGGGAGGGGCAGGAGTTCTTTAGTTGATTGCGCGCTTGCACGTTTGCATCTTTTTTGTGGAAGGGATCAGTCACGAGAAGGAAATATACATGTCCCCTAAAACAGGAGATGCCTTGCACCTTAGTATTCCAGACCCTTTACAAATTTGAAAATCTTGAGAGTCACCATATAGGCCAAACCTCGGTACACAAACCAAGGACCAAAGCCCCAGACTCAGGGATGCTGAGTGTGGTCCGTTAACCGTTATCACCAAGGCAACCAAGCGTCTCGAGCCTACCAACCGCCTATTTCCGTCAACTACTTCTGCGCACACGCGAACCGCCCTCCCGCCCTCCCCGAAGTTTCCTGAGAACGCGTTTCACACGAAATGTGACCTGCGGGATGCTCCGTAGTCAGGGATGTAGCAGAGCGGAAGGTACAGAAGGACTTTGGATTGCGATTGGTTCGCAAGTCGTGTTCCCGGAATTCAGTCAGCGCCGCGCGAAGGCTGAAGGGAGCGGGGCGGTGGGACTTGTGTCGAGCCGCCAGCAGCACCCGGGACTTGGAGTGCCGGTATGCCTCGGTATGCGCAGTTGGTCATGGGCCCGGCAGGCAGCGGGAAGGTGAGCATTTGGCCGGAGAAGAAGAGAAAAGTCCGAGCTCGTGGGAGGCAGGGAGGTTCTGGTCCTGACGGCGGGACCGGCGCATGCGTTTTCTGGGGACCCTGGGCAGCTCGCCTCTGCAGTCTGTGCTTCAGGGCTCTTTTTGTTGTGGTTTTGAAAGTGGAGTAACTAACGATGGTTGCTAGTGTTTATAATGTGCCTGTACCCCAGATACTGCGTTTAAAACACTGTGCGAGAAGTCCTATTCTCATTTCACAGAAAACGAGACACAGAAAGGTTAAGTTCTTTGCCCAGGATCACACAGCTAGTAAGTAAGTGACGGCTGGAATTTGAATCGCTTTGTGTAACTCCAGAATCCGGCCCTCTCGCGCTCATAGAAGGTTCAAGTGTGGTCTCATTAGTCACTGTTTCTTAGAGGTTGAGACGTGGACTTCTGGTATTTGAGGCGCTTTTAGGAGGTACATGGACCTAACATTAGTGAATATTGAATCATGTATTGAGAAAGTTACTCCCTTTTCAATTCTCTTTCAGTTTGCATTGAGGTGAAATTGGCAGTTTGGTGCTTGTATATGTAACACTTCTTTAATCCCCAGGTCTCTTCAGAGGTCGGATCTTAGACTCCGAGCTTTTGACAGACATTTGAATTTAGCTAGAACATATAGACCTTTAAAGGTACCTTTTAAGGTACCTTTAATTTTACGGTTAATTTAATTTTACGGTTACCTTCATGTTATGATAAATATACCTGGCTTCCTGTTTACAATAGAGATTATTTTTTTCTTGTAAGCAAGTATTAGCAGAGTGATATGAGGGTCATTCAGATATTGCAGAAATGGTGAAGATACTGGTCAAATAACAGGAGTGTGAAAAGCTCTGGAGTCTGGAAGTCTTGTCTGGCTTCAATCTTGAAGACACTGTTCTAAGGCTTGACCTCTTCTGGGTGCAGGAGATCTACATGTGACTGTAATATAGCCCTTGCCTACCCAGTGCCTGTAGTCTATTTGGGAAGACTGATAGGTGTGTTGTTAATTAAAATATAGTGTGATGCATGGAGAGGGCCTCCTGTTAGGCAGAGAGAATGGTATGTGAAAAGTCACTGAGGAGAAAGGGTAATAGAAGTTATCTTCTATATTCCAGATCAATTTTCTTTTCTTTTTCTTGTTTTTAACTTTTTTAACGTGTATTCATTTTTGAGAGAGACAAAGAGAGACAGAACATGAGCACGGGAGGAGCAGAGAGCAAGGGAGACACAGAATCCGAAGTAGGCTCCAGGCTCCGAGCTGTCAGCACAGAGCCTGATGTGGGGCTTGAACTCACAAACCGTGAGACGGTGACCTGAGCTGAAGTCGGACGCTTAACTGACTGAGCCACCCAGGTGCCCCCAGATGAATTTTCTAACTGTGTTAGACAAGTACCTTTCTCTAAATTTTTGATGCCTGCTATCCAAAGTACTCACTGAGCATGTTCTTTTTGCCAGGCACTGTTCTGGGCCCCGGGGGTTGTATAGTGAATAAAACACACATACACAAACATACACACATTTCTGCCCTTGTAGAGTTTATATCTGAACATATTAAGTCAGCCAATTAGAAACAATTATCAAGCATTTATTATGTATCAGGTGCCATGCTAGTTTCTGGGCTTGTAAACTGAATAAGACACATCCTTGCCCTTTTTTTTTCTTTCTTTCTTTTCTTTTTTCTCTTCTTTTTTTCAATTTTAGAGAGCGCACAAGTGGGAGAGAGGGACAGAGAGAGAGGGGGGAAATATCTGAGAGAGAGAGAGAGAGAGAGAGAAAATCTCAAGCAGGGTCCACACTGGGCATGGAGCCTGACACAGGGCTCAATCCCACAACCCTGGGATCACCACCTGAGCTGAAATCAAGAGTCATATACTCGACCGAGTCACCCAGGCGCCCCAACACATACCTGCCCTTAAATAGAGTAGGAAAGACAGACAAGTAGCCTAGAGATTTTAACATAGTGTGTTAAGGATTACATGAGGGATAAAGAATTCTCTAAACCAAAAGTTGCAAACTGATAGCCTATCTCTAGGCTATTTATTGACCTCAGTGTGCTCTCATCTTGAAATATTCTTCCCCTGGCTGGCAAGCACATTCACATCCCTTGGCTCAAACATTCCCCCCTCAGGGACATCATCCCTGACCACCCTACCTAAATCTTTGTTTGGACTGTAATCATCCTGGTAAGGATATTGTGTGTTACATAGACATTGTGTGTGCTGCATGGTATGATCAGAAATCTTCTTCTTAAATTCCACTTTTTGCATGTTAGAGCAGCAGGGAGCCTTAGTGATCGTACAGGCCATCCCAGTTAAGAGATTAGAAAACCGAGCAGGGGGACACCTGGCTGGTTCATTCCGCACAGCATGCATCTCTTGATCTCAGGGTTATAAATTCAAGCCCCATGTTGGGTGTAGAGATTACTTAAAATCTTAAGGGGCGCCTGGGTGGCTTAGTCGGTTAAGCGTCTAACTCTTGTTCTTCGCTCGGGTTATGATCTCGCAGTTCATGAATTCGAGCCCTGCATATGGCTCTGTGCTAATGGTGTGGAGCCTGCTTGGGATTCTGTTTCTCCTCTCTGCCCCTCCCCCCC